>NC_090450.1:255233244-255536274 GCF_031143425.1 Pleurodeles waltl
GATTTGTACTGCAGAGAGATCTCCATGACCACTCTTGCCTGTGCCGCCTCCACTTGGTCTTTATTTGGTTTTAACTTAAGTGACTTCCTTTTGGGAGTCTGCGACTTAGGCATGAGCCAAAGCGTGTTCTCTGTATCTTCCCTCGATTCCCCCACCAAGTTCTTGGCATGTAGCCATGTCCAAGCATCTTCTGGGGAGTGAAAGATGTGGCTTTCGTCGACATTAATCACACGGATGTTTGCTGGATACAGCAGGGCATATTTAAGTTCACCTTGCAGAGCCACAATTTAACGTTGGCATAGGAGTTCCATTGGCGCAGTCCTGCCATGGTGAAGTCGGGATAGGCTGTGATTGTGCCGTCCTCGTACTTCCAGGGCCCTTTAGTCTGGAATGTCCTGGTCCTAGTAATTAGGCAGCCGGGCTATTAGTGGTTGAGGTGGGGCGCCCGATGATGGGGGCCGCCCTGGGACGCGTTGCGCCCATTCAATAGAAAAAAACTTCGGTATCTTGCCCTCTAGGAGCATCTCAGCAAGCCAGCTTTCAAGAAATAATTTTGCGCTAGGGCCCTCAGTCTAAACCTGCTTCAGATGATCTTTAGTTCTTGGACCGACGGGTGCACTATGGCGAGGGTGGATTCTGTGTCACCAACACAGTCAACTAATTTGCGATGGTCTGCTCACAACAAGTTGACCTCCAATGAGATAGTGTCGATCTGGCTTTCAAGGGAGGATTTTGTGTCCAAGATAGCCTGTAGGACATTATCAAACTGCAATGAATGTGCTTGTAGTGTGGCTTCAAGCTGATGTGGGCTTTCCAGGGTTTTGTCTGGGGGGTTGGAGGGTGCTTGCATCTTGCACGCACCCATTGTCAGCGACTTACGAGACCTGAGCTTCCCCATCATGTTTGGCAACTACCGGGCAGTAGAGGGAGATCGCAGGAAAATTAAGTTGACAGGGCACAGTATATGAGCAAGCAAAGAAGTGTGCCTGGTTCAATTTCAAGACAAGATGCTCAAAGGGCTGAGCTATTCGCCTTGTGCCATGCCTGCATTATGGTAGTGACATTAACAGGGCGGCAAGCTATGCAGTAAAAATCAGGTAATTCAGTCTTCCCTTCCGAGGGGTACCAGTTTTAACAGTCAATATATATGCCACTCACATTCCTCTCTCCCAAGGTCTCTAATTATCCTGCACTGTACACCCCTTTGTGTTAGGTAAAAGAGCTGAACTTATCTTTTATTTGTGGGGAAGGCTCCAATCTGATGTCATCCCATCAGGTTTGAAGGGGGAGAGGAAGATCTCCTAACACGTTGTGCAGCCCAGCTTGAGGGGTTCAGCTTCGGATCTCAAATTGTTATTGAAAATATAGAAAGAGAGGGCCCATTTTTGCTAAAGCAAGAGTTGGGAGGAAAATGTGCAGAATCATATATGCTCAGAGAGGAATACAGGCCCGAGTGCTCATGGCATCCAAGTAAAAGGCCAGTGCAGGAGACAGAGAAGAGAGACAAAGGCATAGTTATCCACAAAGCAGCTACACGTAGAAAGGCCTAGAAGCTTGCAATAATATAGTTACAGGAAAGGCACGCATTTCAAATCCACGTTAATGAGGAAAGGGAGTTTCTGGACAGGAATGTAAAAGCTTTGATGCTAGAAGGTCAGCAGCTGTGTGAAGGAGGTCAGACGGTCGGGGAGAGATCCAAGCCTGGAGTTAGGAAAGGAGGAGCTACAGACAGCCTTTAGAACGTGAGATAAAGGTATTGCTGTTTTTCAGTAAATGTGCACGTGATAGATATGTAACCTTCGCTTTTCTGCAAATGTGTAATTAGACGCTTTCTCTTGAGAAATGCTGCTTTATGCTGACGAAAGGAATGGCACAATGTACCACGTGAGCGCTTAAATCAAAATGCATGACAAGTGATAAGGTGCATTCAAGGTAGCAAAAGTATATAAAAAGGGCTGCTTGAGTTGATGATTTTGAGGGCAGTTTCAGACTTAGAGCTGTGCTGTCCTCCCGGCCGTTATTCATAAATGCTCATATT
This sequence comes from Pleurodeles waltl, assembly GCF_031143425.1. Taxonomy (NCBI): domain Eukaryota; kingdom Metazoa; phylum Chordata; class Amphibia; order Caudata; family Salamandridae; genus Pleurodeles; species Pleurodeles waltl. The sequence continues at coordinate 255,235,283 of NC_090450.1, forward strand.
ACTTGCCAAACTGAATCCTGTCTTTCTTTATCCGGGACCTGCCAACAACATTTGGACAGCCAGCCAGGACCCCTCCTTCTCTTCTCCGGACGCGGCTGAAGGAAAATCTGTCTGTACTGCTTGAATAGAACACTGCGCGCAACATAAACAGGTGAGATTACACCTGCCTATTCAACCAGGCAGTCGGGGATTCCAGATGTTGCAGTCCTAAAGGGGTAAAGAGAGGTCGGGGTTGTACCTTATTATTTTTAATTGCATGATTCTTTTTGGCAACTATAATATGACAAAATGCATGCATGATTTATGTGGGGTTTAAATGTTTTAATGCAATATTATGCTGTGTGCTAAAAAATAAATTGTGATTTCCCGGTTAGACCGGAATACTAGCTAGGGGGTTAAAGCAATGTTTTGATGGTATGTTATTACTACACTGTGATTCCCTGGTCAGACCAGAAGACTAGCTGGTGTAATAGATAGTACTGCATTACCCAGGGGGGTAGCCCCTGGAAGACTTTTAAAGTATTACCCAGGGGGGTAGCCCCTGGAAGACTTAGAGTATTACCCAGGGGGGTAGCCCCTGGAAGACTTTTAGAGTATTACCCAGGGGGATAGCCCCTGGAAGACTTAGAGTATTACCCAGGGGGGTAGCCCCTGGAAGACTTTTAGAGTATTACCCAGGGGGATAGCCCCTGGAAGACTTAGAGTATTACCCAGGGGGGTAGCCCCTGGAAGACTCTTAGAGTATTACCCATGGGGGTAGCCCCTGGAACCTTTTAGAGTATTTTAGAGTATTACCCAGGGGGGTAGCCCCTGGAAGACTTTTAGAGTATACAGAGTATTACCCAGGGGGGTAGCCCCTGGAATACTTTTAGAGTATAACCCAGGGGGGTAGCCCCTGGAAGACTTTTAGAGTATTACCAAGGGGGGTAGCCCCTGGAAGACTTATAGAGTATTACCCAGGGGGGTAGCCCCTGGAAGAATTTTAGAGTATTACCCAGGGGGATAGCCCCTGGAAGACTTAGAGTATTACCCAGGGGGGTAGCCCCTGGAAGACTCTTAGAGTATTACCCAGGGGGGGTAGCCCCTGGAAGACTTTTAGAGTATTTTAGAGTATTACCCAGGGGGGTAGCCCCTGGAAGACTTTTAGAGTATTACCCAGGGGGGTAGCCCCTGGAAGACTTTTAGAGTATTTTAGAGTATTACCCAGGGGGGTAGCCCCTGGAAGACTTTTAGAGTATTCAGAGTATTACCCAGGGGCGTAGCCCCTGGAAGACTTTTAGAGTATTACCCAGGGGGGTAGCCCCTGGAAGACTTTTAGAGTATTTAGAGTATTACCCAGGGGGGTAGCCCCTGGAAGACTTTTAGAGTATTTTAGAGTATTACCCAGGGGGTAGCCCCTGGAAGACTTTTAGAGTATTACCCAGGGGGGTAGCCCCTGGAAGACTTTTAGAGTATTTAGAGTATTACCCAGGGGGGTAGCCCCTGGAAGACGTTTAGAGTATTTTAGAGTATTACCCTTAGAGTATTTTAGAGTATTACCCAGGGGGGTAGCCCCTGGAAGACTTTTAGAGTATTACCCAGGGGGGTAGCCCCTGGAAGACTATTAGAGTATTACCCAGGGGGGTAGCCCCTGGAAGACTATTAGAGTATTACCCAGGGGGGTAGCCCCTGGAAGACTTTAGCGTATTACCCAGGGGGATAGCTCCTGGATGACAACAGTGTATTACCCAGGGGGCAGCCCTGGACGAAAGTAGTGCATTACCTAGGGGACAGCCCCTGGAAGAGACATTCATTTGAGAATGCCTAACAGATATTCCGGTTAGAACAGAGGAGTTAGAGTAGGAAATAGTGAAGTGGACCGAGTAACAAGTGTGCAAATTATGAGTCACATGCCCGGTTCACCAGATTCCCAGATTTACTAACCTCTGGGAGGCATCTTTGAGGGGAAGTGACCAGGGCTGAAATATTAGTAAGAGTCTGAGTACAGTCAGACCCCTGGTTGCAGACCTGCAAAGCGCAATAGGGACTAGTGAATGCGTTTTACGAGTAATGAGTAAAAAGGAGGATAAAAATAATACTGTGTTTTACAATTATAAAGGTCAGGTTATAGAGAAGTGGCAGGTGTCCCCTCCAGTTGTCACGCAGTCAGATATAAGTGAAGAAGAGAGGGTGCGAGATCTCTGCCATATTTTTGACATCCCAATAGACACCCTTAAAGAGTTCTGTGAAGGGGCAGTAATTAGTGAAAATAAAAACGCAGGAGGCCCGAATAAATAACACCAAAGCAAGTAAAACTTGATAATAAATCCCTATGAGTGAGGCTAATAATTCTCTGTGGCAAGAAACAGATACACTTGTGCTAAAATTAGTATTTAAGTGGGCTCACGGTCAACCCCCATGCCCATGTAACACCCCGAGGTTTGAAATAATAACTCAATCACCCCTTGTATTAGAGGCTCTTCTTGATGCATTCCTCACAGATATTCGTGCCTTCACTACTTTAAATAATGAATGGCTCAACGCACCCCGAGCACCACAAATACTCATCTACATACATGACAACGTTATAACACGCATTGCTTCAGCTACTAATCAACTTAGACCACCCATCAATTCACCTGCCCCAGACATCACCATAGAAGACGTGTTACACAGACTAGCGATAAGCATGGCTGATTTCCACCGATACGGTCTTACAACAATATATGTGAAGTCTGGTAATACTGAGTAGGACTGACTTTACACAATACTGTTGTGAGTTAGTGACAGTGGCATAATTAAAATACTCACAAGATAACAGACAGGGAAAAAAGAGCGATGGATTCAGGAAGTAGGATGTAACTGGGACAATATGGGAGGAAATGCAATTATGTTTTATAATGTTTTAAAGCGAGGCCTTCCCACTGATATTCAAGCAAATTTAGATGGAGTGGTGGGAATAGAAGCTAAGCCGTGGCCTGAAATACAGGCCCACAGAATACATTATTTTAAGCGAAAACAAGAAAAAGACAAGGAGAGGACAGAGCAAGCAGAAAGGGCCGCAGCGAAGTTGGTGCAACAGAAGCTTAAGAAGCCAAGCACAGAAGGGGCACTCGTGACTGTACCACCAATGTCCGTCACTATGCCAGTACAGGTGCAGACACCAGGGGGATAACCAGTAAGTGACATAAAGAAAGGACAGGGAGGAGGATGACACCAGACAGAGTACAGAGTATTAGGAATATGTCTAAGCCCACAACCACTAAACAGATGCAAACGTTTTTAGGACTCTGCAATTATGTGAGACAGTGGATATTTGATTATGCCACCCTAACTGCACCACTTCTCACTGCCTTAAAAGAGTCCCACGCACACGCAAATAAAGTAGACTGGACCGATGACAGGGAAACAGCCTTCCTGGAGCTAAAAGAAGCAATTACAAATGCTCCAGTGTTAGCCACACCTGATTACAAAAAACCTTTATGGAGCACAATTGCATTTACGCGAATTGCAAGAATAAGCACTACCTTAGGAAAGGGAGCTGTGGGAGCAGCGAGGGTGTATACAGTCACCAACAGATTTTATCTATAGGCAAGAAAGTACAGGCAAGCCAGTGATGCCTCAAGCCCTGCTGTATATTGCCCTTGAACAACTACACCTCCCTGCACACACTGCCAAAGAATACCTCCTTGCCACATTGCAGACAGACTGGTTTATTCCACAGTTATCTGAAATGATTACGAACAGGACGGCATATGCCAACTCCCTTAACAATAGCTCGACAGCGAACAGATGCTCAAAAGACAGCTGAGGTCCTAGAACAGGAGATGAGTAGTTATCTATCCCAGTTATTGAAGTCTGTCAAGTTCTTCTCTACACAGGTGGCACGACAAGAGAAGTGCACCAACGCAGCCCAGCAGACCAGTCCAATATCCGTGGGCCAGCAAGTGTGCATCCGCAATTTTGTGCGACGATAGAAAGACAGCAAGTTCGATGGCCCTTACTTAGTGACCCAGAGCACCCCCACAGCGGTGAAGGTGGAGGGCAGGAAGCCATGGATACACCTATCAGACGTTCGATTGTCCCCGGCTTCATGTCATACATCACCATCTTCACAGGAACATTTACAGCAAGACAAAGACAAAGACGAAGGACAGCGTCCTTCCTAAAGAGGCCAGCAGAACTTCTACTCGACACTACTAGTGGACAGTTATGTATTTTGATTTTGTTTTACTGTTCATGCTTTGTTATGTTAGCAATTACCTTTCAATGGTATCTTAGTCCACACATGGCAATGTGTCAGTATACTAAGCGCTTACAGAGAGAAGTATATAAATATGAAAATATATCTCACAATATTCATACTAGCTTATTAGACAATGTATGGTATCAGCACATGACAGATAGGCATGCAGACTACTAATGAATCATGTTTTGTTTGTTCTTTGATTCCACATGCTAGTGACACAGATAGGCTAGATTCATCAAAAGAAGTATTTCCAAATATTACTCGATGTTTATTGCACTTGTACCTTTGCAGGATGAGAGCACGAATGCAGCCCTTGCAGATAAGACAGGGAGCATTTCTAGTAAACACCACACAATATGAGGAGGAATTAGCCGATATAACAAATATCTTGACAGATCGCAAGGAATTAGTGGTGAAATTAGGGAGGATGGCTGAGACAGGAATGCTGAAATATAAAAGTAGGAATTGGAAGAATAAAATAATAGAACAGGGATTCCTGGGAATATCAAGATCTACACTTTTCTGTAAGAATTATTCAGCTTCACCCATGTCCCAAGATTGTCAGGAAAGACCATATTTTCGAGTAAATGGATCAGTGTATGTTCATGGTCAGTGGTACCACGGTGCAACATTTGGATGTAGAGCTCTCTCTCTCTGGAAGGGAAATCAGACTGATAATAGCACCCAGAAGAAGTGTCAGGCTATATGGGATGAAAATATATCTAGATTAACTTGGGTGGAAACACCAACAACTCTCCAAGCAGGCAGAACACCAATTGTTTTCTTTTTATGTTTCAGAGGGAATGGAACAGTCCCCATGGGAAGGAACATCAATTGCATCACCACAGAGTACAATGCTGATATGCAATGGGGCACCTCCAGTCTGATGGACTATTATTGGCAATGCGGAGAATGGCTGCATTCGCGACTTCCTTCCGGATGGAAAGGTCTCTGTTCCTTAGTAACTGTGCACACCCCCTCCCTGGTGATTCCAGGTGTGAACATCTCAAAGTTATATGATCACCCCATGAGCCGTCCAACAAATGTATTGCGTCATCGGAAAAAGAGGTATGCAGAGTATATGGGTACTACAACCTGGGAAGACATTCCACAAGAGCACAGGTTGTTTAATGATGCCCAATTGTTCTTTGGAAGCATCTTCCCCTTTGTTCAAGCAAAGGCCACGGCCCGCTGGCTGCAGATAACACGATGGGAACTGATGAAGACAATCAATGCAACTGAAGATGGATTCAATGCAGTCAAGGAAGAGATGCGGGCTGTGAGAGTGATGCTTATGCAACATAGGTATGTGCTAGACTTGATGACGGCCATGGAGGGTGGGGCCTGTGCCAAGATCGGAACTGCCTGTTTTACATGCCAACGATGCAGACAATGGAACAATCACAGAGACCATGCAGACTCTACATAACTTGCGGAAGAAGATGGTAGACGAGGGGAGTGCCCCCAATGAATGGTTTTCAGGGTGATTTGCATGGATACCATCCTGGTTATCAGGACTGATTAAGGGGTTATTCCCGATACTTGTGGTGATGTTATTAATGTTCTGTATTTTCCAGTTAGTGGTAGGATGCTGCAAGAAGGTTAGCCAGAAGATAGGTGGGGTGTTCACTAGTAGGGCAGCCAGGGACGTAAAGGAGGATGAGGATCACATATATATCCAAATGAATGAATGTAGTAAAGAGGGTGTAATAGTAGTTGAAAGTTCAACTAAAGGGGGGAATGTTATTGAAAATATAGAAAGAGAGGGCCCATTTTTGCTAAAGCAAGAGTTGGGAGGAAAATGTGCAGAATCATATATTCTCAGAGAGGAATACAGGCCCGAGTGCTCATGGCATCCAAGTAAAAGGCCAGTGCAGGAGACAGAGAAGAGAGACAAAGGCATAGTTATCCACAAAGCAGCTACACGTAGAAAGGCCTAGAAGCTTGCAATAATATAGTTACAGGAAAGGCACGCATTTCAAATCCACGTTAATGAGGAAAGGGAGTTTCTGGACAGGAATGTAAAAGCTTTGATGCTAGAAGGTCAGCAGCTGTGTGAAGGAGGTCAGACAGTCGGGGAGAGCTCCAAGCCTGGAGTTAGGAAAGGAGGAGCTACAGACAGCCTTTAGAACGTGAGATAAAGGTATTGCTGTTTTTCAGTAAATGTGCACGTGATAGATATGTAACCTTCGCTTTTCTGCAAATGTGTAATTAGACGCTTTCTCTTGAGAAATGCTGCTTTATGCTGACGAAAGGAATGACACAATGTACCACGTGAGCGCTGAAATCAAAATGCATGACAAGTGATAAGGTGCATTCAAGGTAGCAAAAGTATATAAAAAGGGCTACTTGAGTTGATGATTTTGAGGGCAGTTTCAGACTTAGAGCTGTGCTGTCCTCCCGGCCGTTATTCATAAATGCTCATATTACTTGCCAAACTGAATCCTGTCTTTCTTTATCCGGGACTTGCCAACAACAAAATCTATCAGGGTCGATTAGTAATATCACGTTGTGCAGGAGTCCATGTTCTCACCCAGCGTGGGAGGAGGTGGAATGTCAGTGCACCACAGCAGAACAGGGGAGGCCATTTCAGCTGCTTTAATGTCTTCCCTAAATGGAGGAGTCCAGCGAAGGCCGCTGCTGTGCGACACCAGTCACAACGCTGCTGTCTCCCTCAACAGCGCGGCCACTAGCCTCTTTCCAACCAAGCGGGCCGTGACAAGCAAGCCGCGCTCCGATGGCAAGTCCGATCCCCGGCTACAGGGGATTTTCAGTGCCCGTTGCAGGGGGCCCAGAACAACTCTGAGTCCCTGGGCACCCTACATAGGCGCAACATGGTTTCAGACAGGGCTAGGCCAAGCATTCATGCAACATGGCCCTATCCGCCACCCGACTCTCCTGCTCGCCCTCCAGGTGTCCCTTCCAGAATGGGACCCAGCTGTTCAAAGCACTCTGGGGGTACAACGGGGAAAAATCTCTTCCACTGAGTGTTGGAGGGGACGGATGTTGCTCGTTACTGCAGGATAAATGTAGGGCTCACACAGAGCTCCGCACTTAAAGGTCTTGCGCGGTCACCATCTTGACGATGTTCCCCGACCGAAGAAATCATACTGAATTTGTACCCGATATCAACCAAAATGTCAATGGCATGGTCATATGTAATGTCATCAATGATGTCATCTGTGAGCTCATGAGTTAGGTCAAGAGTGGTGTATTTAGTAGACAATTTGGTTTTGATATAACAAGTGCCAGTAATTGTTTATTCTGCCAACCATACCGGGTCAATTTGAGAGCTTTTTATTTTATGTTTGGTGACCATAATGTCACCTTATCAGTGTTTATAAGAATATTCCTAAAGTTTTTAAAACATACATTAATATATGATGTGTGTGTATATTTATTTATTTCAGTCAGTATTATCTAAACAGTAGTTATGCCTAGATCAATGAAAAGCATTTTTTGTTTATTTTGCTGATAACTTTGGTGCAGGCTTGTCAGAAGATTTAATAGGTAAAGCTAAACATTTAATGCAAGGCACATGTGGGGCCCTCTTAACTTTTCTTCCATTTTTTAATGCAAACATTTGAATGTAGCTCAGAAAAAGGTAAAAGACAGCATATTGAACTTTCTAGTGTAGACTTGAGAAACATTATTTTAAACCAGCTTTCCAGCATTTCCAGTTACACTTGTTAAGTTAAATTCCCAAGATTACACCAACATGTCATTTCATGTATGAGATTTTGTTCAGGTAAAAATCCTATAACAAGGGCACAGGAACAACACAAACAATATGAGCTGCTGTTGTTTGCATCAGACACGATGTTCTGCTATTATTTTAATGCAAAGTGGGTCCTCAAATCCAAAACAGATGCAAGGATGCATTTCACAATACACAATACTAGCACAAAGTGCCAAACTGGTGTTTTGCATAATAAAATATCATTTTGGGGTGCTGGTGAGCCCACAGCAAGATGGCCACACAGTAGTGCAGCTCTGCCAGTCGGTACTATAAATCTGACATTTATCTGCACGATCCTTTGCAAAACACTTAACAAGGTAAGGCTACACAATGTGTGGACTCCCCGATAGGGACTGATTCTTTGGATAACCTCCCAGTGACTCCGTTCAGATGGCACCTGTCCGTGCAATCCGGGCTTGCGGATCAGTGTAGTGGTGGCGCCTGCCCAACAGTGACAAATGAATAGGAGTGCTGCGGTGGCAGGGTGGTGGACTCCAGCTACAGCCGGAGGAACAGGTGTGTGGTGGTGACATTTGGAGGAACTGCTGCTGTCGCTGGGTCTCGGGCCACTTTCTCCAGGTGGCTGCGCCTCTGCACCTCTCTGACCTGAATGTACTGTGAGCTGCTCCGAGGCGAGATTCTACTGCTATGGCCTGCATCCTGCAGGGCCTTCTGTTGTGGTGGGCTTTGAGATATCCTTCCAACCCCAAACTGTGGCTGGTGATAGGTGCTAAAGAGGCCTGTGGGATGGTCGGTGTGGTGCGCAGGAGAGTGCTGAGGCCTAGGTGCACCGATGCACTGAAATGGTAGGCCCGTTTGCCTTTGATCTTGCAGGCCAATTGTCCCTCGCAGCCCCGTCTGATGTGCAACAAGAGGTGACTACATCCCAAGATACTGGCGGTGAGTGTACTCATTGATTTTTCACCCCTATGAGTTGAACTCAATCTGCGTGCAGGGCCTGGTGGGTAGAGACTTTACAGATGTACACTATACAGTTATTTGAACTACGGCGCAGTACCTCACTAGATGCCTAATCCTCACCATTGCACAGTACCATCAATGAAGCACCCATGACACCATAGACATTACTCAGTATCTGGTGTTACTGCAAGTGATAGCTCTTGACTCCGTAGCCCTGCCTACAGACAGAAACAGTCAGCAAAGCATAAGCATGCCCTCCATCTCCAGTGTCTACTTAACATTGCTGCATGCGCTGATGCAAAACACGTTTAACAAGCATCTCGTAGCTGCTGCAGCAAAGTGAGAGGGCGCTCATTGAGCACTACTAACCTCCTGCACTGGAGTTTTTCTCCGCCACCATAGGGAAGACTGACAAGCATCAACCCAAACTCAACTTTGATACCAAGCAAATGGCAAGATCACAGCCCCCGCTATATAGGATGCTGAGCTGGAATTACAACCTCTAGGAGCCACACCTTTGGAGACCATGCTCCTTTCCATGCAACAAAGCTTGCAGTCTATTGATGGAAAAATAAATACTCTCAATATCAGGATAGACAATATGACAGCTAAACTTGAGAAAGAGGTGACGTCACTTACAGCTGTGGAACAAAATTTATCAACTGCAGAGGACGATCTTCAAACAACCACGACTAAATGCTTTAACATGGAAAAAATATGAGCAGTAATACAAGCTAAGAATGAGGACCTGGAATTAAGGTCACGAAGAAACAATCTACGCATTACGGGCATACCAGAGTCTGCTAACACCAATCAACTGAAGAAAATATTGAAGACATGCTGCACGAGATTTTTAGGAAGAACAGCTCTCTAAGGTCCTCATAATGAAGAGAGCCCACAGATTGCTGGCAGCCCATCCAACCCAGGAACCCCTTTGCGGCCTATCATTGCTAAGCAGCTAAATTACTGGGACCGCGACACCATCCTCCGTCTTGCTTAAGAGAAAGGAACCATAAACTATCATGGTTATGATATTGCATTTTACCCAGATTTCACTAGAGCAGTGCACAACACTAGGTGGGAATTTCTTCAGGTGAAGAAGAAACTTCAGGCAGCACAGATCTCATACGCCATGCTTTTTCTTTCTCACCTCAGAATAGACCACAAGGAAAGACCCAAAATGTTCATTATGCCAAAAGCGGCAATGGATTTCATCTAATCGCTTCCTCAATCAGGATGGGGGTCCGGGACGTGAACTGACCTCCTGAGGCACCTGATGGATACCACCCCTGACTCATAGGAGCATCACTGCAGCTAACATAGGGATATACTGTTAGATTAACTTTCTCTAACTGCTGGATTGCACTCTACACCTTCTTGGCTACTCTCAACCCCATCCGTCTGTACGGAGGGTATACCGGCCTCCAGCTGCCCCAGGAGGGTGCACACTACATAATTGCAAAGTTCCTAGAATGTATGTTTTCACCTACACCTGCTGTTGGTGTGTTCATAAACTATTGTACTGTGATGTTACTGGAGATGGCTTTAGCATGATTGGGGTGCTAGAGTGCGTGGAGGGGTGGCTGTTCTTTCATTGTCTATATTACCATCGCAATTCCAAAAATAGCTCTATGTACGACACCGTGTCATGACACACTGCACATAATCTGCACCCAAAGGCCTGATGCAAGCATGTTTCTAACATGGAATATCCACGGGCTAATAAATCCCATAAAATTCAGACATGTTTTTGCAAATTTAGACCACCACCAAATGCATATATCACTGCTCCAAGAAACCCATCTTATGCCAAACACAGCGCAGGGAACAATATGGGCAGGACTCCGTATAGCATCCTCCTACTCATCTTACTCCAGAGGGGTACTTATACTGATTAAGAAAGGGATTCTCTTTACTAATATGCACCTACAAACAGATGACCATGGACTGTGTGCCAATGTGCAGGGGAACCTATGTGGCACTATGATCATGCTTATAGACTTGCATGGTCTGGATGTAGATGACCTAGACACTGAAGAAGAAATACAAGATTGCTTAACCTCCCTTCCCAAAAGGAAGGCCTTTGGCGCTGTTGGACTGCCTAGTGAATTTTATTAAACATTCACGACCTATTAGTACCTATTAGTACCTTATCTCAGAGAAATGTATATTGAGGCTACAATAAAAAAACATTACCCCTGACAGTCCAAGAAGCCTTGATAGTCACACTCCTAAAACATGACAAGACACCTAATAGATGCGATTCCTATCGCCCACTATCGCTGTAAAAGTACTCAGCAAAATCCAGCGACTCGACTTCAGCAGCTCTTACCCGTCCTTGTTCTTCCGGACCAGTCTGGCTTTATCCTCCCTTACTCCAGTAGGCTTAATATGTGCACTCTCTTCGCTATTATGCATCAAATCAACGACACGCTCCCAGCTGCCGCCCTTCTGTTAGACGCCACTAAGGTGTCTGACTCCATTCAATGGCCTTACATATTTGCGGTACTGAATTGATTGGGGATGCCACTGGCCTTTCTGCACTAGATTCGGCTACCAGCCCAATGGCATAAATCCGCATAAATGGTATTACGTTGGACTCATTTAGAATACATCAGGGGACACTGCAAGGCTATCCATTGTCCCTAATTATATTTGCCCTAGCACTTGAGCCCCTAGCTTGCATGATAAGACAACGACACCCTGACACCGCCTTACATTTTTGCCAACATCTCCTAGCAATTACCTTGTACAAGGATGACATTGTGCTATATGTTCAGCACCCATTTGTCAATTTGGCACCGGTTATCCAGGAATATGTAATGAATGGTGCTCAAGGTTAAGTATTAATTGTTCCAAGTCAACTATTTTTCCCTTGACCCCGGCTACAGCACCACATGCGCTGGAATTTCCACTGGAGTGGTCCATCGATGTAATTAAATACTTAAGTATACGAATACACTTCAATCAAGAAATAGTTATTCGGTGAAACTACAGCACTGCTATCTCACGGTTAGAAGATCAAATACCCTGCCGCCGGATCAGGCTGTCTCTATCCTTTGCTGATAGTATAGCTCTTATGAAAATGGTTATCCTTCCCAAGTTCTTGTTCATGTCCATAAACATCCCTATCCCACTGACACAAGCTTTCTTTAAAGCTCTTAAGTCCTGTATGATCAAACTGGATTGAGCTGGGAAACAACCTCGAATCAGCTGTCATATCCTCACGCAGCCATACGCACAGGGTAGCTTCAGTGCCCCGAACCTATATTTATACTATCTGCGCATAAGCGCAGTTCGCCCATTATTGGTATCACCCCCCAAGTACACGCCACATGTGGCTATAGAGAGTGATGAAGCGCCACCCCCTTCCCCTTAGGGCCATCCTGCTACAGGCAGGTATTAACATACCTGCCGCTGAAATAAATACGAATTTTCGTACTATAAAAGCCTGGCAAGCACTTGGTGCTTGCGTGAGGAAACTTCCCCTATACGCCCAACATTACCTCTTGCACACCAACTGGCACTCTCAGTCACGCAAGAGCCCATCATGTTATCTATATTAGAGAAAGCAGGTTTGAAAACAATAGGGGATGCATTCCCTGGCAGGACCGTTACAGAAGGCACAGACGTCTTTAGTAAGCAAAAACAGACCCCTTTACTCACGTTTTTGTAATAAGAGAGGGGCCATGCAAGCCCACTATACCTCGTTCCCAGACGAACCTGCCACGTTGGAAGCGCTTCAGATTTTAATTACTGTGTGGATAAGACAAAACTCATTTCCAGACTGCACAATAAATACCAGTGATAGGGAGCAAAGGCGAGTTCTTCTGCACTAGATAAGTGGAATGTCCTCTTAGATGACCCATTAACGCTGTTTGACTGGGAATTCTGTTACACTATGATGAGCAGGCTGACGTTGAATAGTAAACTAAGAATTATTCACTTTCGATTTTTGCATCACATCTATTACTCACCCTACCCATTCTGTAAAATCGGATTTCGAACGAATGCACAATGTGCCTGCTGCCACGAACTAGGGGCAGATTTTCTGCATCTGGACTGGGCCTGTAACCCGGTGCAGCGTACTGGGTGCAAATAGCGCAGGCCTTGTCTGCAATGATGTTGGAGACTGCGGCATGCACCCCTCACATGTACTTACCTGGCCTTGTTAAATCACACCAACCAACTAACCATCCGATACCTCTATTGCTCGAAAAAAGGAGAATGGTTAAGCACTGGGGCAGTAGAAAGGCACCTACATTTGATACGTGGCTCACATACTTGGCGTACTGTAAAGATCAATAAGACTGTTGTGCGGAACTACTCCATCATGCCTCCAGGCCTAAAGATCTATGGGGCCCATTTACTGCATATCTACTGACGACAACAAATACAGTGTAAACCGATATCCTCCATTTGTCTCTCTGTATGAATATCTGAAGGGATGTTGGAGTGTGTCTTTTAAAATTAATATTAATTACGTAATCTTGCAAATATATTGTGTGATGAAGCTGCATAGAAAATGTGTTAACATAGAAGATAATGCACACGTTTGAAATGTGCCCACGGGGAGTGGCTACGAATGTATACGAAGACTAATGAAAAGCTTATTAATTCTGAATTATTGTGCAATAATGTTTTGAATTTGTATTGGTATATCATAATTAGAGTTATATGTTAAGAGTTTTGCTTTATTAAATTAGAGGGCCTTAGCTTAGCGAGGGTTTGGACCTAGCTGCCTGGCCTCATATTGAATTGTATTTTTCTAATGTGTAAATGCGCTGTTTTCCTGAAGGACACGAAGCTGTATTTTTCCAGGGGCTATCTGCGTGTAGCCGTAGTAAATTTTTTCTCATGAGAACCGGCTTGCTCAATGCGACTTACTTGCTGGATGCAACAGTGTAATTCGCAACAGGTGCAAGGTTAACCGTACTAGGAGAAGACAATGAAGACACTGACTGGAGCGTAAAAGTGTAACATTTTCTACCTGACATTCCAACCGTGAAGACGTCAATAACATGGACCAATCCGCAACATGGGAACTGCAAACGAGGACATTTCTAGTAAGGTGCTTACCGAATTATTGGACAGAGATAACGATGCACCAAATTTTATCCAATGAGGAATTAGGGAACAATTAGACGGTTTTGATTTAACGGTGTAACCAAAGGGAAACCTATACCACTTTTCCTTTTCCACTTTGACGGGGACATTTGCTTTTTCCTTTGCCATAAGACGTATGTCATTTACCATTTTCCGGACACTTCAAACCCATACTTTAGAGTTAAATTGTCCTGCCACTTCAAACCATCCTCTACCCCATTCTTGTCTGATATTAACTTCTCCTCCATCTGAGGGAAGCAATTTGTTTTCTGAACTATGCTATCTTTAGATTTTACCCCGTCCTATCTCTGTGATTGTCTGTTTGCCTTTTCTTTCAAGGTACCAACTGCTATTTTGATACAGGCCTTAGTTTAGATGTTTTCCAAATTTGTTTTTACTTAAATGTTTTTCATGAGGCCCAACATGCTAATGCTAATTCGTAGTAAGTTAAGGCGTTCACAATTATCCTATGTAAATAGACAAATGACTGAGTTCTTGCTTTGTTGAATCAATGTACTAATGAGACTCTGCTAAGTTGCTTCATATTAATGATGTGCCTAAATACTGAATGAATATAACTGATGCACTGATCAAAGTCGTGTTTGAGTACTAAATAGGATTGTTTGGGGTGGTTTATTGTTAATAAGATTAACAGACATGATGTTAGATTGTAACCAGTAGGGAAACAAATATCTTAACTGTTGACTAAACTGATGTGCTTATTCATGAACTGAGGAGTTATGGTGCGTTCAATGATTAAGTGTTATTAAATGTTTATTGATTAGCGATTGTTATTATTGATTGTTTATTGAGTCATTGATTGGTGATGCCAAGAAAATATTTCGTGCTGGGAAGTCCCCAAACGTGGTCCAAAGGTTTGTCGACCTAAATGCATCTCCTTGTAAGTTTACTTATTAAGGCTCTGACGCGCTTACAGTTTTTGGTAGCAGAGGTGATGGTTTGGTCCTTTGGGGCCCCAGTACGAAGGATTACAGTTTGATAGAGTTGATGGGTCAAATTACGGTTTGGTAGTAGAGGTATTGTTTTGGCTTTGGACCCGGTGTGAAGGGAGTGTGATTTGGAGGTAAGCAAGGTGTACTAAATAAATTGGGGTTTTGTGTGGGTTTTTTCCTTTTTTTCCAAAGATGCAAATTGGCGAGATGATGTGTCCCTAAGTCCCAAATGACATTCCTGGAATCTCTGAGCTTGCTGAAGGGAGTTTGAGTATGTTCTCGGCGTTCTAGTGACAGTGTGAATGAAGTAGGGCTTTGCGCTTGCACAGCTTATGCATATTGCAGGTGAATTGTGATGTTTGTGAGGGTTTTAGGCCAAATGATGATGTTTTAGTAGGAGTGGGCATACTCCGCAGTAGGAGAGTAGGGAAGTCGGCAAACTTCATGTGAGTGTGGCGCTTTGTGCTCAAAAAATTGTCCACATGGTTGTTGATGATGTACAGACCCTGCGTGGTCTAAGACTCCGGAGTATATTGATAAGTGTATGAGACACTTGGTTTATGTTGTAATTTGTGCGGTTTTATAGGTCGATAGTGAAGTCGACGAGTCGAGTTTGAGTAAAGTGAGTGAATGAACACTTCGATGGAGATTTGGTGAGTTCTTAAGTGCACTAGAACAATAATCCATTGACAAGTCGAGAGTAGAATTTGCGGGTCAAATTTTGCTTGCGAGTGCGGGATCTGAGAAGGAGAAAGCAGCGGCTGAGGCTAGGCAAAATCTCTGTAAAGTTCTGAAGCGATTGTCTTAACCTTTCCTGTAGTAAACCGGCAAATTTTGAGTTTATTTTGGTTGGTGCTCACAATATATTGCATTAGTTTGTGTGAATCAAGAGTAGGAAGACAGGCCGCAAGATTTTGTCAGCCGCAGTGTGCGAGTGTGACGTCATTTTGAGCAGTGCTGGGATAGGTTGGTTAGTGAGAAGGGTCGCGCACGGATTGGCAACCATCCGTGAGAGGCAATTGGTTGAGAAGGTAGGCGAAGAGAGGTCTGGGAATTAAAGTCACTTCCTGATTTGATTGTAAACACAATAGAACACGTAAAGATGACATTTTTCAAGGCTTTAAAGAGTGCTTTGAGGGGAGACGTATTTATCACCGCGAGTGTAGGGGAGGTTACACCACCAGAGGGTACACCAGCCTATATTGTAATGGAGGAAAAGGGTGTTGCGCCATGTCTTTGGCTAAAGCAATGGTGCAAAGCCACAGAGAAAGAGGGGTGCATAGCATTTCCTGAAAACAGAACGTTCAATTTGAAGGTTTTAGAAAATTTGCGGAGGGTGCTAAATGATCTGAAGCCACCTCCGAGACCAGCACAGTTTGAGGCGCTAGCAATCTGGGAACTAATGGCAATACGGCAACAGCAACAGAACTTTGTCAGGAGAATGAGGAAAGCAGAAAAGACACTAGCGGAGGCTAGGTTGGATAGTGCACAGAGAGTTTGGAGGAGAGAAACAATAGATGGAGTCAGGCTGTTTCCAGCGATAGCTCAAGAAGGTGAAGACAAAGGGAGGAAAGCTCCTTGTAAGACTGACAAAATTCCTTCCCAAGACAAAGAGGTCAGGAAGCCCTCGTCAGAGGTAGATGACTTAGATGATGATGAGTTCCTTAATCAGTTACTGAATGATCAACCACCGCCATATGTGATAGACAAAAATAGACCAAGTGCCAGTGCCTGTCCTGCAGGTTCGACACAAGAGAAGGTGACAATAAATCTGACACAGGTTAGTCCTGCCTCAACACAAGTCCCAGTGCAGAGTAGTTTTGGCGTATCCACTGCCCAGGTTATGCAACCGCCACAGGTTCAGAGACTTTATCCTGATGTACCCATTTTAGAGACTACCACTAATCTGATGGTGCCGACAGAGGCAACATATGGAAGACCAAAGTTGATACAGACGGAGCCAACTCCACCTTTACTGCCCCAGGTTCAGCCGCAAATGATTCCGAGATATACGTCGGTCACAGGACCGCATTCAGACATGACACCAGTGATGAGCCAGAATATGGAAGTTAATCCTCCACATATTTTGGGGGAACAGACATACACCAGCTACCATATCTTTGCTTATTACTGTTGGTCCACCAGTGCCATTGTATGCACAGGCGAGGCCTAGTGTATGTGATCAAGGAGTAATGACACAAAATATGACAAGGAGAGGGTTCGTAGGAAGCTCCCAAGAAACGACTCCAGTGGAACCGACGTTTGAAGGGTCTAGGTCTTTGTTAGATTTCAGTCCGATTGGGGCTCCTCCTGAGGCTATGAGACAGACAGGTTTGAGACTGCTGACACTGCAAATCTCAAGTGCGAATGTACCACAGATACCTTTAGTGCAGGCTGGGAATATCTCATTACAAGGTTTACCAGCACAACAGCTGAACGATTGGTTGGACAAGCTTAATACTCCACAGACTGCTCCTGTAGCCGCAGGGAGGGCGGAAGGAGAAGAATACCTGCACCTTGTGAGGTTGGGTATGGAAGCCAATGAACTTGTTGAAGGGAGCATGGGTGTGAACAGGTTAGAGTCATACATGGAAGCAGAATTGAGGTATTTGTGTCCAAAGATAACAAGAGAAGTGAGCAGGTTGCACCAGAGGTTGGCAAATTTGCCAGATAAATATGGCGTAGATTTAGAAAATACCAAACATTTGAAGTGGAGTTACAGGTTAGATTTTGATCCCAAGGATTTTGAACACATGAGGTCTACTGGAATGAAGGTGCACCTCAAGGAGATACTGCAGAGTGCACAAGTTTAGGGAGCCTTAGAAAAGTGGGAAGGCAGATGGGCGAAGAAAAGAGACAAAGGAAGAGTGACTGCATAGAGCAGTCAGCTAAAGCATTACCGGATACAGGTACGGTAAAGATGTTACCAATGAGAGAGACTGCCGGAGGGGTTCTCGTCCATGTACCTTGGGCTACAGGGGATATTCTGTCTTTTACGAATGACTTCCCGAGCCTGAGGGAGAAGCCAATAGAGTGGTATCAGCAGACGGACAGGTTTGTGAAACTTGCAAAGTGTCTTCGGGAAGACCTGAATACTCTCTTTGAGATTATAGTTCCAGCTGATTTGTGAATTGAGTGCAAAAGGAGCGTAGATTGGCCGACTGAGGAACCGGCAAGGGACAGAAACACAGGGGCACTGTCTCCTGATGTGATGGAGTATTATTATAAGGTGATTGAGCTTCTGAAAACGAGAGTTTTGCCTAAGAATATTGACTGGCAAAGGATTGATCGAATGGCTCAGGAAGTTAAGGAGTCAATACTTGCCTATTATGAGAGGTTGTTGAAGGCGTTTAAATATTACATCGGTACAGAGGTTATTGAGGCGAAGGACATGAATCACCTTGTGTTCAGGTTTGTGGAAGGGTTGAGACCTGAGATTGGCCAGATGATTAAGCATCACTTGATTTGTTGGCAGGCAAAGCCGATTAATGAGGTGTTGCAGTATGCGAAGTACTGCAGCGATGAGATTGAGTTGAAGCAGAGAAAGTTGAAGGAAAATGCGATGGTGATGCAAATTAAGGCAGCACAGACAGGGATGCAAGGAGGTTGTCTACAGCAGATGATGCAGTAGCTGCAGGGAAACAGGATTTTTCAGGCGCAAGTGCGAGGTAGAGGTTGAGGAGGTTTCGTGAACCACAGTCCAGATTTGAACAATGTAGTAGTTCAAAACGATGCACAGGGAATTAAAAGGATATTACCTTGTCATGCTTGAGGGGTCATTGGATACTGGAAGCGGGAGTGCCCAATGATGGTGCAGGATGGTGTTAATCAACAAAGCAATGATGTCAGTGCATTCCAAAATGTGAAAGGACCAAGGCTGAGGGGTCCAAATCCAAATTTTCAGAATAATGCAAATCAGATGCAGGGTTTTCAATCTATGCAGCAGGTGCAGATGCCACGTATATACAGCCAATACAGTTACAACAAGCGCAACAACAAGTCCCCATGGTACCTAGACAGCAAATGCAAGTGCCCTTAGCGCCAATGGAACAGCAACAGGTGATGCTTCCTTAACAGGTCACAGGTCAAAGAGTGAGTCAGAATCACACAGTGCAACAGTA
Source organism: Pleurodeles waltl (assembly GCF_031143425.1). Lineage (NCBI taxonomy): Eukaryota > Metazoa > Chordata > Amphibia > Caudata > Salamandridae > Pleurodeles > Pleurodeles waltl. The sequence continues at coordinate 255,254,351 of NC_090450.1, forward strand.
CCCATTGCGTTGTGAGAATGGAATAAACGATGAATGGTCGGATGAGAGTTCAGACAGTGAAGAGTGTAGGCTTGCAGCGTCCATAGAGGTAGATCAGAGAGGACCCTATGTTCAGGGGAAGGTAATGGGTCACAAGGTTTCTTTCTTGGTTGACACAGGGGCTACACGCTCTACAGTCAGAAGCGCAGAGGTTCCGAAACTGCCCCTTTCAGGACGGACAGTTAAGGTAGTGGGAATAGCAAACCAACTCCTGACTATTCCAATCACAGATCCGGTTCAAGTTGATCTTGGCCCTTTCCAAGGATTGCACAGATTTGTGGTTTGTGATTCAAGTCCCGTATCCTTGCTGGGAAGAGACTTATTGTGCAAGACAAGGTGTTCAATCACCTGTTCCAATGAGGGAATTGAGGTCCAGAGGAACAGTGAGGATGAAAGGGAGGAACAAGGTTCAGAGCCTGAAACTGAGACAACGGATGAGGAATATCCTCTGATTAACTTCTTTCCGATGTTCACAGTAGCTGATCTCCCGGCAGACTTACAGGGAACAGTTCAAGAAAGGGTGAGGAACCTGACAGGGAAAGAAGTAGGGTTGATAAAAGGAGTAGAACCAGTAAAAGTCAGTGTGAAGCCTAACGCTGTGTTCCCCCAGATACCACAGTATCATATGGCGCAAGATGTCCTTATAAAGGTTGCGCGAATCATTGTGGATTTTGTGAAACAGGGAGTTCTGAAAGAGGTGTTGAGTAGTCCGTGCAATTCACCAATAATGGGACTGAGAAAGACTTGTGGGAAGGTTTGGATTTTCCAAGATTTGAGGAAGATCAGTGACATCGTAGCAAAGTGTTGCCCAGTAGTGCCAAATCATGCTGTGATTATGTTTCAGAACCGATGCGATGCAGAATGGCTCACAGTAATTGATCTGTCCCAAGCGTTCTTTTCTGTGCCTCTTCATGAGGACAGCCAATTTCTCTTCAGTTTTAAATTTTTGGACAAGGTGTACTGTTGATGTCGAATTCCTCAAGGGTTTTCAGAATCACCTTCCATATTTAATCAGATATCGAAGAAGAATTTGGAGTCATTGGAGCTGCCTTTCCAATCAACTCTAGTGCAATACATTGATGATTTATTGATCGCAAAACAAAGGATGAGTGCAAGTACGATTCAATTGCTTTGCTAAATCACTTGGGAAAGAATGGGCACAAGGTGTCCCTGAAGAAATTGCAATATTGTCAGAAAGAGGTGAAGTATTTGGGTTATCAGATTGAGAAAGGGTCCAGGAAATTGTCCAGAGAGAGAATAACAGCAGTGTTACAGATGAATCCCCCAACGACACGGAGAGATGTTAGGATGTTTCTAGGAATGGTGGGTTACTGTCGTCAGTGGGTCCCAAATTTTTCAGTTATTTCTAAGCCATTGCAGAGGCTGACGGTCATGGAGAACCAAGATGCCATAGTTTTGGGAGAGAAGGAAATGAGGGCGTTCACTGAGTTAAGGGAGAGCATGTGTAGGGCTCCATCTTTAGGAATGCCTGATTACACGAAGTCCTTTGTTCTGTTTTGTCATGAACGTGATGCATGTTCTTTGTCTGTCTTAACACAGGTCCATGGAGGTGTGAACCGACCAGTAGCATATTTTTCAGCTACTTTGGACCCAGTTGCAGCAGCCTTACCGGGTTGTCTGTTCAGTAGCAGCAGTTGGACAAAGCCTCACACAGTGTGAAGGCATAGTGATGGGACATCCTTTAACAGTCATGGTCCCTCACTCAGTTGAGATCCTCCTAACACGAACGAAAACGCAGCACATGACAAACGTGAGATAGACCAAATATGAAACGATTATATTGGGGGTCACCAAATGTAACGTTAAAAAGATGTAGTGTTGAACCCGTCAACTTTGCTTCCAAGTGAAAATGCAGAAGTTGAAAACATGGAAGATGTAGAACATGATTGTCTTGAGGTAACAGAAATGTGCAACAAACCAAGACCAATATTAAGGATACCCAATTGGAGGAAAATGACCAGATGATCTTTGTCGATGGCTCATGTTTGAGAGACTCAGTAGGCGTGCTGAGAGCCGGATATGCTGTATGCACGATTTCTGTTATCCTGGAAGCATCCTGGCTTCAAGGAGTGTATTCCGCTCAGGTAGCTGACCTGGTAGCTCTTACCAGAGCTTGTCATGTCTCTGCTCAGATGAGAGTGACTATCTATGCTGATAGCAGATATGGATTTGGAATTGTCCATGATTTTGGCCAACTATGGTCAAAGAGCAGTTATTTGACCTCTTCTGGTTCGCCAGTGAAAAATGGTGAAAGAATTAAGGAGTTGTTGCACGCGATTCAGTTACCTCATGAAATTGCCGTGGTGAAATGCAGTGCACACCTGAAGTCACAAGACTTTGTTTCAATGGGAAATGGATATGTGGATCAAGTCGCAAGGTTTTGCGCATTGAACTGTATTTCGTTTAAGGATCAATGGGAATTGTTGCCTGAAAAGAAAAATGAGACATGTACAGGGTATGCATTGAGGGTGATTGACACGTTAGAAGAGCTGAAACTGTTACAGGGTGGTGCCAGCAAAGATGAGAAGCGTTCTTGGGTCAGGATGCAATGCGTACAAAGACCAGATGATTTGTGGATTTCAGATGAGGGGTAAATGGTCTTGCTGAACAGTCTCTTGTCACAATTTGCAAGGTTTTACCATGGCCAAGCACACATTGGGAGGGATGCCATGATCAGGTTGTTCAAGATTGACTGGTTTAGTCCAAAATTTAGACAAGCTGCAGAGGTGATACGCCATCGTTGTATCATCTGTCAATAGATGAACGCGGAGAAAGGGACAGTGGTGAATTTGAGCCACACTGGGAGAACCGGAGGTCCATTTAGCAGAATGCAATTGGATTTCATTGAGATGCCTGTGTGTGGAGGTTTGAGATATGTCTTGGTGATTGTGTGTATCTTTAGTCACTGGATTGAAGCTTATCCTACACGCAGGAATGACAGCCTCACAGTAGTGAAGCTGCTGCTTAGGGAATTGATACTGCGTTTTGGTTTTCCGATCTCTTTAGAATCAGATAGGGGAAGTCACTTCAACAAGGAGGTGGTTAGGATAGGATGAATGGTACCCTGAAATCGAGAATGGCGAAAATGTGCGCAGCCACGAATTTGAAATGGCCCGGCGCATTACCCTTAGTGTTAATGTCAATGAGAAATACCCCTAACAAGAACACTGTCACGACTCACGTGCTGCTTGCGCCTGGAATTTGCAGATCTGGTGGCGTGAATCTTCAATGTTCGGCTTTGGCCCAAAAAGGGGCAACTCTTTCTGGTAGCCACGGTGCTGTAGGCAATGGAGACACCAAGAACAGACCGTGCCCTTCAGAAAGTAGCGCCAGAGGGAAAAAAACCCTTAAAAAGGGGAAAAAACCTCCAAACAGGAAGACTCCTGGAGAAAAACAAGAACAAACAAATAGGAATCCAAAAGGAGCAAAAATCAGAAAACACAGAATGCTGAATCCAAAACCAAAAGGCAAGGAAATCAGGAGCGAAGACACCAACTGAGCAGAAAGTGTTGCAGCGCAAAGAAAGAGGAAAAACACAGCCCTTATATACCAAAAAACAGGAAGTGACCCACAGGAAGTAAAAGGACACCATCTTAGATAGGGAAACAATACATAGAACAGAATAGTAGAGGAACCATAGAGAATAGGGAACAAGGAATGCTGGGAAAGCACAGGAATCTGGGAAGGAGGAAAAAACATAGAGAAAGGCACACAACAGACTGCAAAAAAGAAGAAGGACAAAGAAACGAAGAAAAACAGGTAAGAGGGTTCAGAGACCCCTGGGACAGTGAAAGGTAGAAGGAAGAACGAGGCCCCAAGCAAATCTGGGGCCTCGAAACGCGCAGGAGAGGCTGGGGGCGCGCCGCGTCTTAATAATGCGGTGCGCGGCCCGAGCCGAACGCCCGGCAGAAGTCGAGCTCTCGGCTCGCGCCGCACCGCGCGGCGCGACAGTAGGTCCCCCTCCCGAAGGCCCAGGTTTAAGAGGGAATAAACGGTGAAAGCGTTGAATCAGGAGAGGAGCGTGAACGGAAGAGGCATCTTCCCATGAACATTCACTGAGAGGATAACCCTTCCAATGAATCAGGTACTGAAGTCGTTTATGAAAAAGACGAGAGTCACAAATTTCCTGCACTTCATATTCAGGAGCATCATCCACAAGGACAGGAGGTGGACAAGGAAACTGACGTGAGTAAGGATCAGGCACATAAGGTTTAAGCTGAGAAACATGAAAAACCGGATGGATCTTCCATGTATGGGGTAAGTGAAGACGGACAGTGACAGGATTGACCAACTGGAGAATACGGAAAGGCCCATAGTAACGAGGTGTGAACTTGTTTTGAGAGAGACGTGAGGGCAAGAATTTGGAGGAGAGCCAGACTTTATCTTGCAGATGATAATTTGGATTGGTTGTACGTCTCTTGTCTGCAGCCTTCTTCATATACCTTTTGGTATGTAACAAATTAGATCGAATTAGTTTATGGAGTTGGAGAAGGCGTTTGGAGAAATAGTTAATAGCAGGTAGAGGAGAGTTGGATTGTGGAGAAGTAGGGAAAGAGGTAGGATGAAAACCATAGGAACAGAAAAAGGGAGTGACCTTGGAAGCACTATGGACTGAGTTATTGTAGGAAAACTTAGCTAAAGAGAGGTAAGTGCTCCAGTTACTTTGGGTAGAATTGCAAAAGCATCGAAGATATTGCTCTAGTCCTTGGTTCAGACGCTCAGTCTGTCCGTTGGTCTGAGGATGGAACCCTGAAGACAAGGCTCTATTTATATTCAGGGTTTTACAAAAATGCTTCCAAAATCGGGAGATGTACTGAGGTCCTCTATCAGATATTATGGTATGTGGAAGTCCATGGAGACGGAAGACATGATCTATGAATATCTGACTTAGTTCTTGAGAAGTAGGCAGCTTTTTTAGGCCAGTGAAATGAGCCATTTTTGTGAAAGAATCCACTGTGACCATGATAACCCGGTTTCCTGCTGATGGTGGGAGCGAACACATAAAATCAGTAGAGATAGTATGCCATGGGGCCGATGGAACAGGCAAAGGCTGTAGTAATCCTGCCGGTCTGGTGTGAGGTATTTTGACTTGGGCACATATGGGACAGGCCTGAACGTATTTTTCCACATCCAGTTTCTAGGTAGGCCACCAGAAAAATCGTGAAAGTAGTTCTTGTGTGGCTTTGATGCCTCTGTGACCAGCTACAGGGGAATCATGGCACATTTGTAATGCTTTCTTTTGCACCTTGTTTGTAGGGAGGAATATCAGGTCTTGGTAATAAAAATATCCTTGTTTCTTGTACAATAATGGTCTTAGTTCTTCTATGTCATGGTCCGATAGGTTGGCGTATTCTTGTTGTACTTCTTCCAGGAAAGACTGAGCCACTCCAATGATCTTACTGGGTTCTAGAAGATACTGGGATGAGGAAGGAGAACACTCTGGATATCGGCGAGACAGAGCATCAGCCAGAATGTTTTGAGATCCTGGAATATATGTAATATAAAAATCGTACTGACTGAAGAAAAAGGCCCAGCGGGCCTGACGACTATTCTGGCATACAAAATTTCTTAAACATTGTAAATTACGGTGGTCTGTCCTCACCTCAAATGGTTCCTTGGAACCCATCAGAAACTGTCTCCACTCAAGGCAGGCTGTTTTCAGAGCCAATAATTCCCTTTCAAGTACGGAATAATGTTGTTCAGCTGTGGAAAGGATATGAGACAAATAGAAAACAGGATGTTCAAGGCCATCATCCTCTTGTCGTTGGAGTAAGACAGCTCCGATGGCTCTCTCAGAAGCATCAGTTACTACTATAAATTGCTTGGTGGTATCTGGATGTCTTAAGATGGGGGCTTGGGTGAAGGCTCTCTTTAAGCTTTGAAAGGCTGCTTCAGCAGCCTCAGTCCAGACAAACCCCTTCTTTAAATTGTCCTTCTTTAAGGTGTGAGTTATGTGGCTAGTCTGACTGGCAAAGTCTAGAATGAATTGTCGATAGAAGTTTGCTAAACCTAGGAAACATTGTGTTTCTTTTATGGTAGAAGGAGAAGGCCACTCTAGGATAGCTTGTACCTTTTCTTGATCCATAGCTATGCCGGTGGGACTTAAATGATAGCCCAGATATTTGACTTCCGTCATGTCGAACTCACATTTCTCTGGTTTGCAAAATAGTTGATGATCTCGAAGTCTTTGAAGAACTTGTTTAACATGGGAAGTATGGAGTTCAGGATTTCTAGAATAAATAAGAATGTCGTCTAGGTAGATCACGACTGTCTGATTCAGTAGGTCTGAAAACACTGAGTCCATAAATCTCTGGAAGATTGCGGGGGCGTTAGTAAGACCAAACGGCATAACCCTATATTCAAAATGGCCAAATGGGGTCCTGAATGCTGTCTTCCATTCGTCGCCTTCTCTTATGCGTAAAAGGTGGTAGGCTCCTCGTAAATCCAATTTAGTAAAACGTTGGGCCCCTCTGATTGCTTCCAGTATGTCCCTGATGAGAGGCAAAGGATAACGATCTTTAATGGTAATTTTATTCAGACCTCGAAAATCCAGGCACGGACGAAGATCCTTAGTCTTCTTGGGCACAAAAAAGAGAGGGGCCCCAGCCGGAGACGACGATGGAACAATAAGACCACTCTGTATATTTTCGTCCAGATACTCCTTTAGAACTTCTTTTTCGGGTTCCGTGAGGGAGTACATTCTCCCAAAAGGAACAATTGTGCCGGGTTCCAATGGAATTGCACAATCATATTCTCGATGTGGAGGTAGCACAGGTTTTGACGGTTTTTGGAAAACATCCTGAAACTCCAAATAGTGGTCTGGGATCCCTTGGACCGTATTAATGGACATGCCAGTGGCACCTTCAGTAGCTAAGGATCTTTTCGGAGACCAATACTTGTCGGAAGTATAACAGTTCTCATGACAAAATTGCGAAGACAAAGAGACTGTCCGGGTAACCCAATTTATATATGGGTTATGTCTGATGAGCCACGGAATTCCAAGAATGATGGTATGGTTAGGGGACATAATAAGATCGAAGGAGATGTGTTCTTGATGGTTTCCCACCTGTAGACTTAACATCAGGGTAGTGGTGTCTACAGGACCAGAGGATATCAAAGATCCATCCACAGTGTGTACCTGTTCGGGTACTTCTTTTGCTTGAGTAGGAACTAGGTTAGCAGCGGCCCACGTCTTGTCCATGTATATACCACTAGCACCACAATCTAGTAATGCCATAGTCTTTTCTTGACGACCGTCAGGAAGTTGTAACAGGACCGGAAAGATGAACAAGGCAGTGGTATTGTCATTAAAGGAGCTGATGGAAGGTATAGCTGTAGATCCCGTCCCCTCCCTTCTTACAGAGGACGGGAGGTGGCGTTTCCCGAAGGCCTGGACGGACGTACTGGACAGGTACGGAGCATGTGACCAGCAGAACCACAATACAGGCACAACCCTCTCTTGCGTCTGTCTTCTCGTTCACTAGCAGAGAGCGGACCTCGGGTAGTATCCACCTGCATGGGTTCCCCTTCGATGTCTCTAGCAGGAGTGCGAGGTTCCTCGGAACGCTGCAGGTAAGCACGTGAGCTACTTGGCTGGGCAAACCCTCTACTCCTTTTCTTCTCCGATCTCCGTTCCTGAAGACGATATTCGATGGACAGTGCTTGATCCATCAGGCCACGAAGATCTTCCGCTCTGGTAGAATGCACTAGTTCATCCTTTATTTCTTCTTTGAGTCCTCTACGAAATAATGTTACCAGAGTACGTTCCACCCAAGTGGTCTCTGCCGCCAGCTGACGAAAACGGGTTATATATTGCAGGACGTCTTGGGAGCCTTGTTGGATGTCGCACAAGGCTTCTTCAGCGGAGGCTTCCAATCCAGGACGACTAAACATCTGTTTGAAGCGACTCACAAAGGCGGAAAAGTCTGACAATACAGGGTCGTTGGAGGACACCATCGGGGTTGCCCAGGCCAAGGCTGGACCGGATAAGGCACTGATAAGATAACCCACCTTGGTCCTGTCGTGGGAGAATTGAGTAGGTCGGAAGGCAAAATACACCGTTAAAGCATCCAAGAACTCGCGAAGCTTGGTTGGTTCACCAGAGAAACAAGGGGTAGAAGCGGAGATTGTCGGAACATCACTGGTGCGGAGGGCCAAAGCCTGTCGTAACGCAGCATTTTCATTACGTAGTTGTTGCAATTCCTGGGCTTGTTGCTGAATCGTGGTCAACAGAGATTGCTCCGGATCTGCAGCAGCCGCCACTGTATTATCCATGGTGTTTGAGGACGTCGGAATGGTTGGGCGCTGCAATCTGTCACGACTCACGTGCTGCTTGCGCCTGGAATTTGCAGATCTGGTGGCGTGAATCTTCAATGTTCGGCTTTGGCCCAAAAAGGGGCGACTCTTTCTGGTAGCCACGGTGCTGTAGGCAATGGAGACACCAAGAACAGACCGTGCCCTTCAGAAAGTAGCGCCAGAGGGAAAAAACCCCTTAAAAAGGGGAAAAAACCTCCAAACAGGAAGACTCCTGGAGAAAAACAAGAACAAACAAATAGGAATCCAAAAGGAGCAAAAATCAGAAAACACAGAATGCTGAATCCAAAACCAAAAGGCAAGGAAATCAGGAGCGAAGACACCAACTGAGCAGAAAGTGTTGCAGCGCAAAGAAAGAGGAAAAACACAGCCCTTATATACCAAAAAACAGGAAGTGACCCACAGGAAGTAAAAGGACACCATCTTAGATAGGGAAACAATACATAGAACAGAATAGTAGAGGAACCATAGAGAATAGGGAACAAGGAATGCTGGGAAAGCACAGGAATCTGGGAAGGAGGAAAAAACATAGAGAAAGGCACACAACAGACTGCAAAAAAGAAGAAGGACAAAGAAACGAAGAAAAACAGGTAAGAGGGTTCAGAGACCCCTGGGACAGTGAAAGGTAGAAGGAAGAACGAGGCCCCAAGCAAATCTGGGGCCTCGAAACGCGCAGGAGAGGCTGGGGGCGCGCCGCGTCTTAATAACGCGGTGCGCGGCCCGAGCCGAACGCCCGGCAGAAGTCGAGCTCTCGGCTCGCGCCGCACCGCGCGGCGCGACAAACACTGGACTGTCTCCGCATGAGATTCTCATGGGTCGAGCTATGAGACTGCCCGCAGTGCCTGCAAATGCTCTTGTGAATATCACGGATGATATGGTGTTGGACTACTGCAAGGGTCTGGCTGATGTGGTCTGCTCTTTTTCTCACCAGGTGGAAGCTACCACCCTGCCACCGATTCATGATCCAGGACACAACCTGAGAGCTGGTGACTGGGTTGTCATCAAGAAACACGTAAGGAAGACGTGCTTGGAGCCGCGTTGGAAGGGACCCTACTAAGTGATACTAATGATTACCGCTGCTGTGAAGTGTGCAGGAGTTCCGAACTGGATCCATGCCAGTCACACGAAAAAGGTGACGTGTCCGACTGATGAGGAAGTTGAGTTGTTGAAAGTACCAACAACAGAAAAGGAAGTCTCAGGGCCGGAGAGTAATCGAAGAGGAACTGAGACAGAAGAGGAGCCAGTTGAGGACGGCTTGGTCACCCCAGTGACGAGGGAGAAGAGATCCAGAGAGGTGATGGTGAGCCTATCTCAACTGAGGCAACAGGGGAACCTAGTCAAAGAGAGGTTCTCTCAGAGGTGGACGATTATGAGAATGAGCTAGAGCACTTGACAGACCCAGAAGGCGAAGGAGTTGAGGGGGAAGAGAGTCAGAGGCCCTCATTACAACCCTAGCGGTAAATCCCACTTACCGCCGTGCAGAAGACCGCCAACATACCACCGCGGCCGCGGAATTCCGCTACAGCTATTACGACCCACAGCTCGGAATCTGCAATAATACAGACACCCACACAAGTCTGCCACACCAAAGGTCAGTGATAAACTGGCAATAACAAAACCGACACTGTCACGCCAACAGGAATACGCCCACACTATCACGACCCACGAATCAATGCAGCGGTCTTTCAACCACGGTATTCCATTGGCTGTACACACTGCCGCGCTCAAAATACACACACATTTACAAAACACAACCACATTAGACAAATCAAAATACACACACCTGACACACATACACACACCACACCCACACACCCAATCCAATATAAAACACACACCCACATCACCCACAAACCCTTACTACCAGAATTCGGAAACCACGCCAGAGAGACACCACCATAAACAACACCAGCATCCACAGACACACTGCACCATCACATACACAACATCCACGCACCTCAAACAACACACACCAACACATCCCCTCCCACATCACAACACACACCACCTTACACATCACCCACACCACTTCATGGCACCTCAACGACACCCCAGGTCATGGTGGAGGAAATCGTCCGGATAGAGCCACAGCTATTCAGATCACAGGTGCAGCACACCTCCATTGCAAGGAAGATGGAGCTATGGCGAAGAATTTTCGACAGGGTCAACCCAGAGGGACAGCATCCAAGAACTAGGGATGACATCAGGGAGAGGTGGAACGACCTACGTGGGAAGGTGCATTCCGTGGACTCCAGACACCAGATTGCTGTACAGAGGACTGGCGGTGGACCCCCACCTCCTCCCCCACAACTAACAACATGGGAGGAGCAGGTCTTGGCAATACTGCATCCTGAGGGCCTTGCAGGAGTAGCAGGAGGACTGGACTCTGGTAAGTCAACTCTTTACTACCTTATCCCCCCCACCCTACGTGCATGCCATCACATACCCCCACCCTCAACCTCACCCCATCACTCCAACACCTCACATCTTCCCCACTATCACAACCCACCCAACCCAATACCAAGCCCTGCATGCAACACCAAAGCATGAACACCCATCACCAAAGCATGTCCACTACAGATACCCACACAGACCCCAAACCAAATATCACACAAGGACCAAGCCAAGAATGCAAGCACTGGAGTACAGGGTCACTCACCCATCGCACACGATGGCACACACAGATGCAATAATCATGCCTTTACACCCCTGCAGGACCCCTACCCAACGTCACCGGACAGGAGGTACCAGACATATCCAGTCCCCCCACAGAAGAGACCCACAGTGATGACAGCAGCTCTGCACAACTGGATCAAGATGACCAGCCCGGCCCATCAGGGACCTCGGACAGTCGGTTCCCCTGACACTGGCACAAGCCACCACAGAGCCTCCCCCCTCAGGAAAGACCAACATAGCACCCACCCAGCGGGCCCATCCCTCTGTCTCCAGGATAGTCAATCAGCAGTGTGTCCACCACTACAGGGAACCCAGGAAAACCCACCAACCCAAGAAAATCAGGGACCTGGGGTCAGTGGCAGTGGGCACACGGATCAGGAGACAGAGGCACAGGATAACAAGGAAGCTATGAAGACTGCTGTGCGACAGGGGGAGGACATGCCCAGGGAACCCACTCTCCACGAGGCACTCTCCAACATCATGGGAGCTTACCATCATTCCCAGGAGACGATGGCAACGGTACTGGCCAAGTTTCAGGAGACCCAGCGGCTGCAGGAGGAACACTATCTGGGGATCAGGGAGGACCTGAAGTCTATTAACAACACCCTAGTCACCACTGCAGGGGTGCTGCAAGACCTTGTCAACACCAGGAGGGACACTGTGCCACAACAAGGGGCCCCTGACACTAGCCTGGACAATGAACAGCCCTTCACCTCCGCCGGCGCTAGTGGACAGGAGGCACCGCCACAGGAACACAACACCAGCACCCCTGCAGATGGAGAACCACCCCGCAAACGATCACTGAGATCCAGGAACAAGACAGAGAACATTGCCAAGACCCCCGCCAGGAAATGCGACCCCCCCTTCTGTCACCCTTCTGTCCCACTTTGTCACCCTGTCCATCCTTCAACTGCCATTGCTCCACTTCCTATGCCCCTTTGGACAATGCACCTGTGAAACAAATAGACTGGACTCTGCCATGGACATTCCTCCACCTTCCCCCCTGCCCATTTTACACCCCCCTCCACTTATTTGCACAGAAATAAACACACTTCAATCACAAAACAATCTGGAGTCAGTCTGTGCTTTCACCAACGTGTAATTGCAATAACCATTAATATGTAAATTTTCTTGTGCACATACCGATGTAACACAGCTGTAGGCCTGGAGGAAATATAGCAGAGAGCACAGAGTGGGACCCACATCTGTGAAATGGAAAGGCAAAGTGACACGTCAGGGTCCATAGACTGAGTGTAAAAGACAGACTTATGCTAGCTCCAATAATAGTATGAGATATGGGAGGCAGTGACATCTTCTTACCTGTGTCCCACTGGAAGTATTGCATGATTATGTTGTTTCTGCTGTCGATATCCTCTTCTTCTGCCTCCTCTTCTTCACTGTCCACAGGCTCCACAGCTGCCACAAGCCCACCATCTGGCCCATCCTCCTGCAGAAAAGGCACCTGGCGTCGCAAAGCCAGGTTGTGCAGCACACAGCAGGCCACGATGATCTGGCACACCTTCTTTGGTGAGAAGTAGAGAGAACCACCTGTCATATGGAGGCACCGGAATCTGGCCTTCAGGATGCCGTAGGTTCGTTCAATCACCCTCCTAATTCGCCTATGTGCCTCATTCTAGCGTTCCTCTGCCCTTGTCCTGGGATTCCTCACTGGGGTCAGTAGCCATGACAGGTTGGGGTAACCAGAGTCACCTGCAAATATTGAGGGACCACTGTTAGACACACACTATCCCTTAGGGACAACCCCATACCCAGACACCTAATCACACTGTATAGGGTCCTTTTCCTCACCTATATGCCGCACACGGTGCCTCTGGAGTTGCCCCATCACATAAGGGATTCTGCTATTTCTCAAAATGTAAGCGTCATGCACTGAGCCAGGAAACTTGGCATTCACATTGGAGATGTACTGGTCTGTCAAACACACCATTTGCACATTCATAGAATGCTAGCTCTTCCAGTTTCTGTACCCCTGTTCACTCCTGCGTGGGGTACCAATGACACATGTGTCCCATCAATGATGTTGGGGATATGTCCCAGAGCAGAGAAGTCACATTTCACTGTGGGCAAATACTCCACTTCAGGTAGCACGATGTAGCTGCGCATGTATTTCAGCAGGGCAGACAACACTCTGGACAACACGTTAGAGAACATTGGCTGGGACATCCCTGATGGAATGACCACTGTTGTTTGAAAGGAACCACTTGTAAGGAAATGGAGTACTGACAGGACCTGCACTAGAGGGGGTATCCCTGTGCGATGGCGGATAGGTGACATCAGGTCTGGCTCCAACTGGGCACACAGTTCCTGGATTGTTGCACGATCAAGTCTGTCGGTGACTATGATGTGTCTCTCTTCCATTGTCGACAGGTCCACCAGCGGTCTGTACACCGGAGGATGCCGCAATCTCATCACCTGCCCCAGCAGATGTGCCCTCATGGAGGAGAACAGCGAGCAGAGAGTCAGCCAACACTGAGGAATCACAAAATGTAATTTCCACACATTTATTAATCTGCAATGTGCCTGTAACTGTGTGTATTCAAGGCCTACATTGGTGTGACGCAGTTATTATTAATGCCGTCTGGCCCCCTGCAAGGGCGGCTGCCTGACCTGTAAGGTGGGACAAGGGGATATGAGGTAACTGCGCTGGCGATGGACATCGTTGCGGTGGGCGGTCGAAGACCGCGGTGCAATTCTGCATTGGTTAACATTGGACCCTATGGGTCCGAGGAGCCAATGATGAGGTACGCCGGCGGTGATGGTACGCACCTCTGCGGACGTGACTGCCATTTTCTGTCTGTTCACTCACTTGATACCTGATCTTCGACAGGAGAGGACCTACACTGCAAGTGCTGCTGTGACCTGTGTCTGGAAGCGACGATGGCTCATGTGTCTGGGGAAAGGGCCCCTGCCTTCACTTCGGAGGAGTTGGAGAAATTAGTGGATGGGGTCCTCTCCCAGTACAGACAACTGTATGGTCCTCCAGACAAACAGGTGAGTACACTGTGAGCATGCAGCATGGGCAATGCCTGTTTGGAGTGGTGTGGATGGAAGATACATGGGGGGGCTGAGGCCAGCTTGTGCGGACTGTGAGTGCATGTGCGACAGAGCAATGGTGGGAACGGGGGCCAATGAGTATGACGGTCCGGACGGGTAAAGAATTTCCTTTCCCCCTGTACCATTCCTCTATATCAGAGCCCACCAGAAGAAGGCTATTTGGCGTGCCATCGCTAAGGACGTCCGGACCCTGGGGGTCCACCACAGACGGAGCACCCACTGCCGTAAAAGATGGGAGGACCTGTGCCGCAGGAGCAAGAAGACGGCGGAGGCCCAGCTAGGGATGGCCTCCCAACGTGGGAGGGGTGCCCTTCGCACCATGACCCCCCTGATGTTCCGGATCCTGGCGGTGGCGTATCTGGAGTTGGATGGGCGCTTGAGGGCATCACAGCAGCCACAAGGGGGTGAGTACACTCTCATTCAGCTGACTCTGCACGCATTACGAGGTGTTTGGGTGGGGGAGGTGGGCAGTGGGTTCCCCTAGGCCAGGGCGAGCTTGGTAGGCAAGGTCCCTTGTGAGGCAGGCTATGTGGCACCCCAACCCCACTAGTGGTTAGTGCCATCTACACCTAGTCATCCTCCTGTGACTTCCAGGTGTGCAGCAATCAGGCTTAGGCCTTGTACCCCATGGGCATGTGATTAACCTAGGAACTATAAGTGCATGGCGTAGTGCAGAGGACTGCTGTGTCTGTTGTGTCCGCCAACGGTAGTGGTGATGCATGCACTGAACATGTCTTTCTCCTGTCTTCCCCCCCTCTTTTTGTGGTCTCCATGTTCTTGTGTGCAATAGCATTATCAAGCGGAGGAGAATTGGCACCAGAGCAGGAGGGAGCTTTATCCCACTTGGCCTGGGTGGCGAAACAACAGAGTCTGAAGCCACCAGTGGGAAGGAGGGCGAGGGGAGCTCCACGGCAGGGACAGGAGCAGAGACCAGCGACAGCGACTCCTCCTCTGATGGGAGCTCCCTTGCGGTGGCGGGCCCCTCTGTGCCCACCGCATCAGCAGGTACAGCCGCCACCCCCCTACCAGCACCACCCTCCCAGCAGCCCCTCAGCGTGTGTCCCGTGCCCGCTCACCCAGGAGGGTGGGCATCTCATTCACCCCAGGCACCTCAGGCCCTGCCCCAGTCAGCCCTGCTGCCCTCAGTGAGGAGGCTATTGACTTCCTGAGATCCCTCACTGTTGGGCAGTCTACCATTCTGAAAACCATCCAGGGTGTTGAGAGGCATTTGCAACAAACAAATGCATACCTGGAGGGCATTCATTCTGGCCAGGCAGCCTAACAGAGAGCGTTTCAGGCTCTGGCCTCAGCACTGATGGCAGCCATTGTCCCTGTGTCCGGCCTCCCCCCTCCAACCTCCTCCACCCAGTCCCAATCCCCAGTACCTCAGCCTATCCCAAGCACCCCATCAGACCAGCATGTACACACATCAACACACAAAAGTGGCTCAGGCAAACATAAGAACCACACATCCCACAAGCACTCACACAAGCATCATACCCATGCACACATACCAACATCCACTCCCCACACTGTGTCCCCCTCCTCCTCGTCTCCCTCCTCCCTCCCAGTCTCGTCTCGACTCACACCTGCATGCACCACATCCTCAGCCACTACCTCCATCACCAGCACGCCCATCACCACACACCGCTCACGTGCACTCACCACCCCACTACCATTCACACATCCCCAGTGTCCTCTCCCAGTGTGTCAGTGAGCCCTCCTCCCAAAGTACACAAATGCAGGCACACACCCACCCAACAGCCATCCACCTCACAACAGCCTCCAGCCCATGCACCTTCACCCAAATTCAGCAGACGTACACCTCCCACAACCACTACTTTTTCCTCCACTCCCAAACCCCCTCCATCTACCCATCCCAGTGTGTCTAAAAAACTTTTCCTGGCTAACATTGACCTCTTCCCTACACCTCCCCCCCGTCCTTCCCCTAGGGCCAGGCTTTCCAGGTCCCAGCACAGCACCTCAGCCACCACATCCGCAGGCACAGTGGTGCCAGCAACTGTGAGGTCATAGAGTGCGCCAACCATCAGGGCTGCCAGTGTGCCACGGAGCGAGGGCAAGGACATTCCGTCACCTGCCAAGGTAAAAAAGGTGCCCACATCCCAGAGGGAGAAGCCGAAAACACCTGCCACCAAGGGGTCAGCGAAAACGAAAGGGGATGGTGGCAAGACAACTGCGCCACCATCAAAGGTGGGGAAGGGCCAAAAACAGAAGGGCAGGTCAGGAGAGGGCATGGTGGCACAGACTGAGGTACCAGTGCAACACATTCTGTCCACGTCCACGCCAACCTGTACGGCGGAGAACACCGCCACCTGCACCGCCACCAGCACCGCTACCTGCACCGCCTCCAGCACATCTACAGCCGCTGCGACAGTCCCCAGCCTCTTCCCTAGTGGGCAGCAGTCCGAGGCTGCAGGAGACATCATGCTTTCTCACTCAGCTGGTGGTGACACATGCTTGGCCACCACAGACCCCACCACCACAGACCCCGCAGCCAGCACCGCTGCCACAGACCCCACAGCCAGCACTGCCGCCACAGACCCCCCAGCCAGCACCGCCGACACAGACCCCGCCGCAAGCACCACCACGACTGACACTGCCTCAAGCACTGCCACGACTGACACTGCCGCAAGCACCACCAGCGGCCCCGCGATGTCCTCAGACAGTGGCACCACCGCAGACATGGCTACCATCCCCAGTGGTCAGTCGTCCAAGGCTCGTGGTGAGTTCAAGGACCCTGGGCAGCTTCCATGAAGCATCACTGTCATCACTGTTGTCACCTGGATATGGAATGCGAAACCGCAGCAGTGTGGGGTATGTCTCTGCCTCCACGGCGTATCATGCAACCTGTACCTCGGCAATCTCGTGGCATACACACCCAGGAGAGTGTATTGTTCCGGCAACACTGCATGTGGAGCACTCTGGGCACCATGCCCCCTCCAGAACCAGTGGAGAGATACATCCAGTACCTGAGTCCTTGGCAGGATGAAGCACTCTGGGCACCATGCCCCCTCCACAACCAGTGGAGAGATACATCCACTACCTGAGTCCTTGGCAGGATGAAACACTCTGGGCACCTTGCCCCCTCCAGAACCAGTGGAGAGAAACATCCACTACCTCAGTCCTTGGCAGGATGAAGCACTATGGGCACCTTGCCCCCTCCAGATCCAGTGGAGAGATACATCCACTACCTCAGTCCTTGGCAGGAGGAAGCACTCTGGGCACCATGCCCCTCCAGAACCAGTGGAGAGATACATCCACTACCTCAGTCCTTGGCAGGAGGAAGCACTCTGGGCACCTTGCCCCCTCCAAAACCAGTGGAGAGATACATCCACTACCTCAGTCCTTGGCAGGATGAAGCACTCTGGGCACCATTCCCCCTCCAGAACCAGTGGAGAGATACATCCACTACCTGAGTCCTTGGCAGGATGAAGCACTCTGGGCACAAAGCCCCCTCCAGAACCAGTGGAGACTGTTATCCACTTGAGAGACTGTGGCTTTGCACTCCATAGGATACAGCAGTGGGCAAACCACCCACTGGAGAGACTTGAGAGACTGTGGCTTTGCACTCCCCAGGATACAGCAGTGGGTAAACCACCCACTGGAAAGACTTGAGAGACTGTGGCTTTGCACTCCCCAGGATAAAGCAGTGGGCAAACCACCCACCGGAGAGACTTGAGAGACTGTGGCTTTGCACTCCCCAGGATACAGCAGTGGGCAAACCACCCACTTGAAAGACTTGAGAGACTGTGGCTTTGCACTCCCCAGGATAAAGCAGCGGGCAAACCACCCACTGGAAAGACTTGAGAGACTGTGGCTTTGCACTCCCCAGGATAAAGCAGCGGGCAAACCACCCACTGGAGAGACTTGAGAGACTGTGACTTTGCACTCCCCAGGATACAGCAGTGAGCAAACCATCCACTGGAAAGAGTTGAGAGACTGTGGCTTTGCACTCCCCAGGACCAAACTGTGGGCATGGAGCCCCCTCGTGGAGCAGTGGCGTCGTACGTTCATCAGGCTGAGGTGCCCCCCTCCACCTCCCCCTGAGGTGCCTGTATATTTTCTATCTGATGCCCCTCCTGTTTTCTCAGTTTGGAGTCAGGTATCTTGTGTGGGCCTCGTCCATGCATTTTGGGCCCAGTGGTCCATGGACAATGATTATTGCACTATTCGGA
The DNA here is from genome assembly GCF_031143425.1 of Pleurodeles waltl. NCBI lineage: Eukaryota > Metazoa > Chordata > Amphibia > Caudata > Salamandridae > Pleurodeles > Pleurodeles waltl. The sequence goes on from NC_090450.1 coordinate 255,272,671, forward strand.
GTATTTGTGTACATAATTGTATATACTGGATTTAGAATTTTGATAATGATATTTCACATGATTACATTCGTTCTAATCGATTCCTTTTGTCCTTGCCTTCTTCCAGGGGGTGGGTGGGGGTGTATATGTAATGTTGCAGCATGTATTTGTGTGTATGGTGTTGTGGGTGGGGGTGGGGGTGTTGCATGTTGCGTGTGTGTGTCACTCTCTTTTCCCTCCCCCCTGTGTTGTAGGTGCAGTACTCACCATGGTCGTCGCCGCCGTCGCTGGAGCTCCTGATAGAGGAGCAGGAAGACCATCATCGGCAGTATCTGCAATTCGGGCTCCATGGCGTCCTGGTTCCTCGTGGGGTGTGGAAGGGTGAGTGTTTTCCCTTCTGTGTACTGTTTCCGCCATGTTTTTGTTCCCGTTGGTTCTGCCCTGGAAAAGGTGGCGGATAGGCCTGTTGTGATAGGGTGGGTGGTACATTGTTTCCGCCTGTCTGTTGGCGGTGTCGGCCGTGCTGTTTGTTTGCACCGCCGTGGCGGTCGGAATGTTAAAGTGGCTGGCTATGTTGGCGGTTTCCGCCACAGTCGTAATCCAATTATTTTCTCCACCGGACTGTTTGCAGTATTACAGCCACTTTAACACCGACCTCCAGGGTTGTAATGAGGGCCAGAGTGTCCAAACTCCTCCTGAACAGATTGCAGGACCATCAAGCGAAAACACCGTAGAGCCAAGAGTGAAAGAAAGTTTGCCACAGGAAGGATCAAAGACCAGAGAGATACTGAAAGGAGACAAGTGGCCAGAGTTGCAAGTGAAAAAGGGGAAAGGGGTTGTCGAAGATGCTATAGAAGAAGAAATTGACACAACAAGGAGAGAAGAGTTAAGTGAAGGAGAGTTGCAAGGTGATCGCAAGTTGAAAAGGAAGAGAGTAGCATGGCAACAGGAGTTCCCGGCGTTCTGTTTTGATCGAGAGATCCCAGGTCAATATTTTGGCACCTGAGTCTGGCTGAAGGATCTGAAAGGGTGTAAAGATTTGAGCTAAGATCGAACTTGATAAAGAGACTGAGACATTACCGGATGAGACTTTGAAAACCTGAGTTGACTTTTTCAAACCGATTTGGACAAGCTGCTAACCTGAATTGACAAAGGATCCTGGGAGAAAGACTGAAAGCTGTAAATAATCGCTGAAAGAAGATTTGCTTGTTCTGACTTTTGCTGCGGGAGAGAATTATTAACCATCCTCTGTTGTTGTTGTTTTGAATTAACTATCCTTCACTTTCTGATTCTTTGCAGATCATGGCTAACATTAGGCAGCAGAATAAAGGGAGTAGGCGTTCTAAATACTTGAGTGTTGGTTTAGGCATTGTGTGTATAACATTGATTTCGGTTGTGATTGTGGGTACAACACTAATGGATAAGAGTGGGACTAACAATGCTACAATTCCTGAGACTACCACTGCACTAACAGCTTGGGAGAGGTTTGAGTTGGATGAGAGATATTTGCATGAGGGAACTAATGCAAAAGGGGAACTTTCTACTAATGTTTTCTATCGCTTGCTGTGTGAGTATGTTGAGACCATTGAAGCGAAGGACTGCTTTGTGTGCACACAGATTCCTGTTTCGGTACAAGAGGGGGTTACCTATCATAGCTTGCCGTTAACATATGGGATAAGCTGTAGTCTGCTACTAAAAAGATTTTATAAACAGGAGGAGGTCCAGTACTTCTATTCTAATCATGATTTGGTGTTTTCTTATGTACCTATAATAGAGGATTTGAGTAGTGTAACTAGATACTACAGTATAAAGTTAGTTAAAGGATTCTTTGAGCCGACATTGACAATTAGTACGTCTTATGCACATCGCAATAATCTGACATGCTTGCTTACACCTGTAGAGAAAAGCTTTTTAGATCACACGGAGGATAGAAGTAGGGCATTAAAGGGTAAATTGGAAAAAGGATTGCAGCAGCGAGCTTTTGCTAGTAGTGAAAATTATGGTGCAATTAGAGAGCAAGTGAAGCTAGCTTTAGATGCATTACACATAGGGAAGCTTTGTATATCTAGGCCGAAATCATATTATGACGATGTGTTTGTGGGAATGAGTGAATGTAAGCATGTGTTTTTGTTTCAGAGTAAATGGACGTTCATGTTAAATAGGCAGGGTCCAGTGATCCCAGGGATCTATTACATATGTGGGCTTAATGCTTATTACCGTCTTCCAAAGGGATGGTATGGGACATGTTATTTGGAGATAGTTTTCCCAAAGATATATCAACTTGATGATTTGAAAAGGTTTCCGAAATTGTCTAAATTACATCGTACTCGGCTGCTGGTATAGTGGGAGACATATTTGGGGCGGTAATTCCTTCAGTGGGAGTTATCTTAAATTCAATAAAGATTCGAAAGTTGTCTACTATTGTGGATAACATGCTGACAAAGTTTTCGGGAGCTATACTCCTAATGGATACTGAACTTGCTGTGGAGAGGGTGATGACTCTCCAAAGCAGGCTTGCCTTAGACATTCTTTTAGTGAAAAATGGCAGAGTTTGTAGGATGGTTAATGAGCGTCATTGTTGCGCCTATATACCAGGTAATAGTAGTGAGATTAGAAATATGCTTACTAACTTGACTAGGGATAGTACAGACTTGAAGGAACCTGGTGTTTGGGAAAAGGTTAGAAGAGGTTTTGCTTCAGTGGGGGATTTGGCTTAGCAACATTTGGCATGGGATATTGTCTAAAATAATACAGGGGATATTGATTGTTATAGCTTGCCTATTTTTATTATGGGTGGCATGTAAAATTCACAAAAGGATAAAATTTAATAAGGTGAAAAATAATATGCGGAGGGAAGAAAAAGAAAGGGAAAAATTGTTTAGAGAAAAATTAAGGGAAAAGCCAATAAGTGAAGAGATTGAAATGACTAAATTCTGACTGATGTAAAATTTGTGGGGACGGTTTTGTGTGATGACAAGTGTCATCAGAGGAGGGATTGTTGGAGTGTGTCTTTTAAAATTAACATTAATTACGTAATCTTGCAAATATATTGTGTGATGAAGCTGCATAGAAAATGTGTTAACATAGAAGATAATGCACGCGTTTGAAATGTGCCCACAGGGAGTGGCTACCAATGTATACTAAGACTAATGAAAAGCTTATTAATTCTGAATTATTTTGCAATAATGTTTTGAATTTGTATGGTACATCATAATTAGAGTCATATGTTAAGAGTTTTGCTTTATTAAATTAGATGTCCTTAGCTTAGCGAGAGTTGGGCCTAGCTGCCTGGCCTCATATTGAATTGTATTTTTCTAATGTGTAAATGCGCTTTTTTCCTGAAGGACACAAAGCTGTATTTTTCCAGGGGCTATATGCGTGTAGCCGTAGTAAATTCTTTCTCATGAGAACCGGCTTACTCAAGGCGACATTCTTGCTGGATGCAACAGTGTAATTCGCAACAGGTGCAAGGTTAACCATACTAGGAGAAGACAATGAAGACACTGACTGGAGCGTAAAAGTGTAACATTTTCTACCTGACATTCCAACCGTGAAGACGTCAATAAAATGGACCAATCCGCAACATGGGAACTGCAAACGAGGAAATTTCTAGTAAGGTGCTTACCGAATTATTGGACAGAGATAACGATGCACCAAATTTTATCCAATGAGGAATTAGGGAACAATTAGACAGTTTTGATTTAATGGTGTAACCCAAGGAAAACCTATACCACTTTTCCTTTTCCACTTTGATGGGGACATTTGCTTTTTCCTTTGCCATAAGACTTATGTCATTTGCCATTTTCCGGACACTTCAAACCCATACTTTAGAGTTAAATTGTCCTGCCACTTCAAACCATCCTCTTCCCCATTCTTGTCTGATATTAACTTCTCCTCCATCAGAGGGAAGCAATTCGTTTTCTGAACTATGCTATCTTGAACTTTTACCCCGTCCTATCTCTGCCGATGGTGAATCGACTGATGTCCTGAGGATGAAGACTGACGCTGTTTGTTGATCTGTTGGATTGGTAACTATCCAATGCAAAATTTGTGATTGTCTGTTTGCCTTTTCTTTCTAGGTAACAACTGCTATTTTGATAGAGGCCTTAGTTTAGATGTTTTCCAAATTTGTGTTTACTGCAATGTTTTGCATGAGGCCCAACATGCTAATACTAATTTGTGGTTAGTTAAGACGTTCACAATTATCCTATGCAAATAGACAAATGACTGAGTTCTTGCTTTGTTGAATTAATGTACTAATGAGACTCTGCTAAGTTGCTTCATATTAATGATGTGCCTAAATACTGAATTAATATAACTGATGCATTGATCAAAGTCGTGTTTGATTACTAATTAGGATTGTTTGGTGTGGTTTATTGTTAATAAGATTAACAGACATGATGTTAGATTGAAACCAATAGGGAAATAAATATCTTAACTTTTGACTAAACTGGTGCGGTTATTCGTGAACTGAGGAGTTATGGTGAGTTCAATGATTGAGTGCTATTAAATGTTTATTGATAAGCGATTGTTATTATTGATTGTTTATTGATTCATTGATTGGTGATGCCAAGAAAATATTTCGTGCTGGGAAGTCTCCAAACGTGGTCCAAAGGTTTGTCGACCTAAATGCGTCTCCTTGTAAGTTTACTTATTAAGGCTCTGACGCGCTAACAGTGACCTAAGGTATGTTGCTTGCTATAATGACCACCACAGAGACTAACTGTAGTGATGGCATTCTATTGTAACTGTCTTTTTCAAAGTTATTTCCTAATAAAAGTTAATAAAATATATTGGCAAATTAAAATAAATAATAATGATAAAATCTAAGTTTATATCATTTTGGGGCATTTGATGTAATTTCTGCATAGGAAATTAGGCAAAATTCACCTATTTGTTATCTAGTACAATGACCATAAAGACTGCCTCATTATTATTGACGTTTCGTTTTATTTGCAAATAAATAAATACTTTTTACTGGCGCAGAGTGGGGCCCTGACAGGTCCGAAGACATAGTCCAAAAGCAAGGCTCTTTTGAAAAGTTGTTTAAACATATGTTAAGTTTGAAACAATCTTAATCATAACTTCTCCTTAACTGTTGTTTTTTTACTGAGTATATATATATATATATACACAAATGTATAGCTCTGAATAGGATGAGAGTGTATGTATGAATGGATAGATGTGTGTACACACACACACACACACATACATATACTACATATATTGTTTTTTCAGTGTGCATGTACATATATATATATATATATATATATATATATATATATATATATTCAATTAAAAAAACAAAGGTTAGAGGGACGTTATAGTTAGGTTCTGAATTTACTCACACAAAGCCAGAGAAATTCATCAGCTATCGTTAGGTATTTTAAGTAACTATAACTCTAGGCCTAAGGTAACTATTACTTGCGCCCCCGCTTTGCATAATTTTCCCTTCAATAGTTTGATTTCTATTGTTTCATTGATATTTTTATTGCCATTATGAAAATTGTCATGAGTGCTATAATGTCTGGGGTAGTTAGCAGTGCATGAAAAGGGTGTGAGTTATAGTTACCTTAGGCTGTAAGTGAGTGTATGAGTACATTCAGAACCTAAATATAATGACCCTGTAACCTTTGTTTTTTTAAATGAATTTCTAATCTTTTTAAATGTATTTCCTAACTATAATATTCCTGTAACCTTTGTTTCTTTTCAGTGAACTTCTATGTTTTTTTATGTAAAGTAATTATCATACCCATACATTAATCGAACCACTGCCGCGCACGGTCCCCGGCCAGGCCCTGCAGCCAGCCCCCTATAACCACACAACCCTGTGCATGGCCTTTGCCTGTGAGCGGGTCTGCAGCAGGGTGAAAGATGCATTCACCTCTCTGAAGGATTTCAGATTGTTTTTCAATATGAAATTGTGGAGTAAACACACTTGCTTTGCCTTCACCATGGAGTTAGGATCATTTGTACTTTCCAGAAGTGGAGCTTCAGCTGGGGCACCTGCTCCGTTTATATTTGTAAGTGCTTCCTGTTGAGGATTGATTTCTGTGAAATGGGCATCGTGTCCAGAACGGATGCTCACCTGCTTGTTCATCAAATAAGAGTACACAGTTTTGCACAAAATGTCTATCCAACAGGAGCACTTTCTAATGGTTAGTTAGTAAGTGCTACCTTGTTGAGTTAATGGCCAGTGTGGGGGAGGCTGCCAATGTGGCTCTCCCTCCCCCGGCAGATTTTGACCCTGGGGAACCCAAGGGCCCACTCCAATTCAATGGAGGGGTTGCACAGCCCCCTCTGCCGATATTTGCCCCTGGGACCCCATCTCCTGGGGCCCACTACAATTCAATGGGGGCCTTGCGGCCCCTCTCCCCAGGCCAATTTTGGTACTGGGGACCCCATCTGCTGGGGCCTGGCCTTATAATATATTTTTTTGTTTTGGGGAGGGTGCCGCACAGTCACCTTCGCTGGGCCAATTTTGGCCCTGGGGAACCCAACCCTGGGGCCTGGCCATCTGTCCTGGGAGGTGGTGGTCTCTGGGGCCAGGGGTCTGCAATGGACAACCTTCATTCTTACAATTCAGCCAAGGACTTTGGAGGAGGCTGAACAGCCCCTCCTGCATATAATATAAACAGCAGCCCCTCCTGCATATAATATAAACAGCACCGGGGAGGTGGCAGTCCCCAGGGCACGGAGTGGGGTCACAGGAACCCCTCTTATATAAATAAGGCATTTTTCCCCGGGGAGGTGGTGGTGCCCGGGTTGTCGTGGGCCATGTGGACCCCAGCAATCTATTGATTTTAAGCCTTGGGGAGGTGGGGGTCCCAGAGCATGTGGGAGTCTACAGGACCACCCTTCCATAAATAAGGCATTTTGCCCTGGGCGGTGGTGCTGCCTCCAGCAATCTATGTAAATTAAGGCCCAGGGAAGTGGCGCTCCCTGGGGCATAAATACACCCTAAGAGGGAGTCCCCATGCACCCCCTCCTATATTTTTAACATGCTCGGAACCTGGCCCACCCGGGGGCATTAGTAAAACAAGCCTGGGAGACAGCACTTGTTGTTTTTTTATTTTTGCTGTGGATTTGCAACCCTGTCACAAATTTTCAGCACAATTTTTTCAAAAAACAACTTTATTGCCCTTTGGGGTCCCTCTGGGGCCTCAGCACCAGAGCTAAGGGGTCAAGTATCTCTATCCTCACCCTGTTTCTTATCTTTTTTTCTGCGATTTGGCTGATGCTGAGTCCCAAGATGGCTGCCAAAACTTCCTTGTTGAAGTGTTGGCTGCCAATCAGATCTCAGCCCATCAGGAGGATTCGCAGAGCCTTTACTTCCCTATATAAACACATTTTACTTTTCTTTAATATTTCAAAAACTACTGATTGGATTTTTCACCAAATAGCAAAAAGGGATCTTTATGGACCAAGAGCTAGCATTCTGACAAATTTGGCGTAATTCCGTCCAGCGGTTTGGCCTCTAATCCTGTTCAAAATCCCTATGGAAATTAACATGGTGAAAACAGGTTTGGGACACTCCTTTTTTCTCGCCCCCCACTAGATGGATCACCCCAAAACATTCCAGACAGCAGCTGAAGTGAGTGTCATATTCTTTTGTAAAATATAGTGAATATTCAAAGATACAGGCAAGTAAAAAACATGTTTTCTATAGAAACTAGTTCCTCACTATAACTACTTAAGTTTTATATATACGTATGTGTATATATGTATGTATATATATATATGTATATATATATATATTACCTAGTGGAGGTCGTCACTAGGTAGTTATAGTTAGGACCATGCTTCCATAGGAAAAGCGTTTTTTGATTTGCCTCTATCTCTGGCACCGTTTGACGAATCTTCATAAAATTTTCCAAACGAAAAGTGTCACAGTGATTCTTGTTGCACATGGAAAGTTTCGGAGTGATCCGTTAAGCGGGGGCTGAGAAAAAGGGGGCTCAAAAAAGGTTGCGTTTCCCATGTTAATTTCCATAGGATACTTTAGACAGGACTAGAGGCCAAACCACTGGACAGAATTATACCAAATGTGGCAGAAAGCTAGCTGTCGGTACGCAGATTACACATTCGCTTATTTGGTGTGAATCTCATCAGTAGTTTTTGAGATATTGAAGGTAAAATAAATTTGCATATCCCTGGCTGAATAATTCACAAAATTCGAGAATGTTTCACAAATACACGTGCGAAGAGAAACGTTGCAATTGGTTGACTGCAACCTGACTCCAAAGTTGCAGCCGCCATTTTATTTTATGGACACAGTCCCTCGGGGTGAAGATCCAAACTGAAAGTGGCATAAGAAGTCAGGGTGAAGGTACTGTGCGCAGCGATCTTTGGAATTATGTATAGTAATTAAAATTGCTTTACGTTAAAAAAACACAGAAATTCACTGAAAAAACAAAAGGATACAGGGACATTATAGTTAGGTTCTGAATTCACTCATACAAAACCATAGAAATTCAGCAGCTATAGTTAGAGTTCATTCAAGTAACTGTAACTCGAGCCCACAGTAACTATAGCTCACACCCTTGCCATGCACAGTTTTTTTAATCAATAATTTTATTTGAAATGTTGCAGTGATCATTTCAAAGATGTCATATTAGATCTCATCAAAGATTTAACATGCGGAGTAATTAGCGGTGCATGGCAAAGGCGCAAGTTACAGTTACCTTAGGTGCAGGTTATAATTACTTGAAGGAACTCTAACTATAACTGCTGAATTTCTATGTTTTTGTACGAGTAAATTCAGAACCTAACTATAGCGTCCCTGTATACTTTGATTTTTTCAGTGAATTTCGATGTTTTTTTAACGCAAAGTAATTTGAATGACTATGGGGGTCATTCCAACCCTGGCGGACGGTGTTAAAGCGGCGGTAAGACCGCCAACAGGCTGGCGGTCTTTTTTCCAGCATTATGACCATGGCGGTTACCACCATGGTCATCCGCCGCTTCACCGTTCCGCCCGCCAGGGCTGAGACGACCGCTGGGCTGGAGACCTGGGTCTCCAGCCCGGCGGCCATCACAATACCGCCGCTGGTATTTCGACCCGGCTTACCGCCGTGGATTTCCAGCGGTAGGAACCGCCATGAAATCCATGGCGGTAAGCCCTATCAGTGCCAGGGAATTCCTTCCCTGGCACTGATAGGGGTCTCCCCCACCCCAACACCCTCCCCTACACCCCCCACCACCCATGCCACCCCCCAAAAGGGCCCCCGACCCCCAACATCACATAACTTACACACACACGACACGCACGCAGGCACCACCAACACACATACACGCACACACACCAACATACGTCTACATCCACACACTCAGTCAGACCCGCACACCCATATACAGACATACATGCACACATTCCCAACATACGCAACACACCCGCAAGCATACACGCACTCACACCCCCCCTCTACATACACAGACGCACACCCCAATGCACCCACACAACACACAACTCCCCCCACCCCCCTCCCGTAACGGACGATCGGCTTACCTTGTCCGTCGATCCTCCGGGAGGGGACGGGAGCCATGGGGGCTGCTCCGCCGACACCACACCGCCAACAGAACACCGCCGCACCGAATCACTGGACGTGATTCGCTGGGCGGTGTTCTGTTGGCGTGGCGGTGAAGGTGGATCAACCTCGACTTCCCCGCCGCACGCCAGTATGGCTGTTGGCGGCTCTCCGTCGTAAAAAGGACGGAGAGCAGCCAACAGTCATAATACGCCGAGCGGCAAACCGCCAGTACTGGCGATCTTCCGCACGGCGGTCCCTCGGCGGTCTTGTTAAAAGACCGCTGAGGTTGTAATGACCGCCTATATGTTATTTCAATCCCCGCAGTGCATGGTCTTTGTCCATGTGTGGTGGGGTTGGTCGCAAGGCCTGGCCTGCAGCCAGGCTTTGCAGTCAAGCCCTTATAACCACTTACCGATGCCCCACACATGGCCTTTGGACATGCACATCACAGGTTGCCTACAGGGGCTCTCTCTGTCCGTGGATCTGTGAGTGGGTGTGTGAGTGTCTGAGTGTGTCTGAAAGTGGGTGTGTTAGTCTATGAGTGGGTCTGAGTGGGTGCATGAGTGACTGAGTGTTGTGCGCGAGCCACTCACCTGAATTCCAGGTGTACCGATGGGGTGATGAATATTCCTCTATCCCAGTGAGGACTAAAGTGACTGCGATGAAGAGTACATTGCCTTCTCGCTAGTCCTCAAGGGGAAGAGGGTTTGGGAAGAGAAAAAGAGAAAATATCAGGTTTTGCTTTGTGGACTGCACTATCGGACTGTTGGATCCTGGAGTGCGTGTCCCATTGGTTGTCGGGACAACTGATTTCTCAAAATACTGGATTCTTGTTTTTTAGGATTCTGGGCTGCAAAAGAATTACTTCATTAATATTTGCACTTGCATAAAGTATCGCAGAATTATACATTGCTTAATGTCAGTTATTGTTGACACATAGTGCATGCTTTACACACATTCCTATTAGGCTGAACAAGTCTCTTCTGCCTTTTACAATACTTTCACAGAGTCTCTGAAGCAATGTCCAAACTCAAAAACAATAGACTCAACTAACAGGCTTCTTTGTGTTGTAGCATAATCTCTTGCCAATAATAGTTTTGATAAATTTGCTCTTTTTCCAACCTCGTAATTCTCAGGGGAGCGCTTGTACAGGAAATATGTGTTTCCTTAATGTCTGTGTAGCGGTATCTTGGAATGCCCCCAAAAGATAAATCACGCTACTTCTTGTTGTCATAAATTAATTTAAAAGATAGAGCTCTGCTTTGTTTCACTGATTTTAGTGCAGCATGCATTAAGCGATTAATCTTTCTTTATCTTGAAGTGAAGATATTTGCTTGAAAACTTCAGAAGAACCCTAACGGGGTATTTTCACCTTTCTAATATTCTCTCTTTTACAAGAAATACAGGATCGTCGGCAGAAGACAGAGAGGACAGCTGGGACTCAACAGGAAGCCAACCGGAGGTCAAAGATCACCGGAACTTGACTGGAGGCCATCAGGAGGATGAGAAATGCTGGAACGCAACTGGAAGTCGGTTGGAGAACGAGGAACACAGGAACTGAACTGGAGGCTGGCTGGAGGACAAGGACCTCGACTTGCACTGGAACTGGGCTGGAGGCAGGCCGGAGGATAAGGAACTTGACTTGACTGGAGACAGGTGAGCGGAGCAAAAGGTACGAAGCCAAGCAAGCCCTCAGACTCATAGGCATCCTTAAATAATCAATTGTGTACATGTGCCTTTTTGCAGTTGATTTCTTGTTAAGGAAATGAGCAATAATTCTCCTGATCATGGCACATGTTGAATACAAATCACATTGTGAAAAGCACATGTTTTGGCAGTTACAGTTGGAGCAGAGAGAAAGGCAGTTAGTTGCTTGTTAAGAAATGAGCAATTATCCTCCGGATTGTAGCACATGTCCAATACAGATCACATTGTGAAGAGCTCATGTTTTTGCAGTTACAGTTGGCACAAGATTAGCAGGTGGGATACAATGTGCATAATCAACAAGCATTGGTTATAATAAATTAGGCATTTAAAAAGAATTGGTTATTGCAAACCTAATATTCAACTGTAATCGGGCTCTTGTACATACTAGTGTACCTACAACACTGAGTGGGTGTGTGAGTGGGTGCATGAGTCTTTGAATTAATGAATTACTGTATGAATGAGTCCGTCGTGTTTCTTTCAAATTTTATTTGCGAATATTTTGCAAATAATCTGTGAAAATTAGTGAATTTTCACAAAGAGCATGCATAGAAATGCAAAATCATTTGAAACTCATATTTTACTCCCAAAACATACCTATCACACCACGGGGGTCAGGGTACCTGCATCCTGACCCCTAATGCCACTTTCAATTCAGATTTTCCCCCCTGGGGACCGTGTCCAGTGAAGTAAAATGGCAGCTACAACTTTCTAGTCAGGTTGTGGTCAGCCAGTTACAACGCTTCCTTTCACACTCACATTTGTAAAAACTTTGCAAAACCTTGCAAATTGCTCAAATTATTCATGAACATGCCACAGCCAGAGATATACAAAACGTTTCCTAAATATCTCAAAAACTACTGAATGGGTTTACACCAAATTGGCAAAGGATCAATCTGCGTACAGAGAGCTAGCTTTCTATCAAATGTGGTGTAATTCCATCCAGAGGTTCGGGCTGTAGACGTGTCGGGAACGGGAATTAACTTGGGAAACACAACTTTTTTGACCTCCTCTTTTCATTAGGCCCCGCTTAATGCTTGACGGATCACCTGAAAATTTCCATGTCCCAAAAAAATCATCCCAACACTTTTTTTGGGAACATTTTGGGAAGATTCGTCAAATGGTGCCAAAGATATAGGCAAGTAAAAAAATTGTTTTTAAAGGGAAACATGGTCCTAACTATAATTCTAGGTTTTATATACATAAATATCTATATATCAAAAACGAAGTTGTCCTCATGTGAAAGCGCACTCCCAACAGGTTATATAAACGGGAAGAAAAAGCAAAGCCAGCAACTCACAGTGAATTTTTTAAGCAGTTTCATTATTCCAGGCCTTAAGTTATAAAATCATCTCTGGACACGTGTTTCTAGGTCAATCCTTTCTTCAGCAGAGAAAAATATAAAAGTGTTTCACCCTCATAGGTGCAGCCAGTGCTGGAAGTGTTCCAGGCATTTCTTTCTTACTAAAAAGACCGGCATGGCTTCAGCTTGTCTAATTACAGGCACCTGATTAGTCTCTTTAAATACCAGTCCGCCCCAGTGGGCCTCTCAAGTGAGCAGTGCATGCTGGTTGTGGTGGTCCTGCAATTTTTTCATTTTGCCCCAAGTGGGTTGCTGGAGCCAAACGAAATAATGAACCAAAGTGCAAAACCTTTGTAGGCGAATCCAAAGTAAAATTGTCAGATTTGCTGTGAATATCTCAACCTGACTGCTCTTATGTGACAATCCATTTTTAGTCACACAGACCAGCTACGATGTGCAGTGGTGCGGCTTTCCCGACTGGACAGGCCGGTTAAATATCAAAACGAAGTTGTCCTCATGTGAAAGCGCACTCCCAACAGGTTATATAAACGGGAAGAAAAAGCAAAGCGAGCAACTCACAATGAATTCTTTAAGCAGTTTCATTATTCCAGGCCTTAAGTTATAAAATCATCTCTGGACACGTGTTTCTAGGTCAACCCTTTCTTCAGCAGAGAAAAATATAAAAGTGTTTCACCCTCATAGGTGCAGCCAGCGCTGGAAGTGTTCCAGGCATTTCTTTCTTACTAAAAAGACCGGCATGGCTTCAGCTTGTCTAATTACAGGCACCTGATTAGTCTCTTTAAATACCAGTCCGCCCACGTGTCCAGAGATGATTTTATAACTTAAGGCCTGGCATAATGAAACTGCTTAAAGAATTCACTGTGAGTGGCTGGCTTTGCTTTTTCTTCCCGTTTATATAACCTGTCGGGAGTGGGCTTTCACATGAGGACAACTTCGTTTTTGATAAATATCTATATATATATATATATCTATATATATATATATATACATATATATATATATATATATGTATATATATATATATATAGATATATATATATACACACACAAACATACACACGCTGGTAAAAACAAAGGTTAAAGTAAAACCAAAGGTTAAAGTTATGTTATAGTTACTCCTGACATGTTCTATGTCATCATTTATGACATCAGTGATGATATATGACAAATTTTATGTTTTTATAATTTCAGGAAGTCAATGTCCTGTAATGGCTGCCAGCAAGAATTGTCTCATGTTGCTGGTAGCCCACTCAGAGCGCTCACTCTCACAAGAGTCTGACTTCTGCAGGAGCGAGATGACTCAAGAGAAATAAAGCTCCCTGGGCCAATCAGAATGCTCCATTTATATATTGCCACTCCCATGAGAGTTTCGAGACGCTCTTGCAGACCCAACTATCCAGATATATATTTATTTTTCAATCTTAATTTATCAAAAACTACTGAACAGATTTATACCAAATCACAAAAACACAATCTGTGGACTAAGATCAAGCTTCCTGACGAATTTGGTGTAATTCCATTTAGAATTTTCTACTGTAGCCTTGTCTAAAGACGTCTATGGAAAATGCATGGGGATTTTGCATTTTGGGACCTCCTTTTTTCCAGGCCCCTGCTTGACGGAACACCCCAAAACTTTATAGGGGAAGTGGATAAACATATTTTTGGAAAGTTCTGTGGAGATTCCTCAATCACTAAGTTAATGAATCAATCAAAATTATTTATTCTATTATAAAATATAAGCATCGAAGTTCAAACAGATGCTTTAAAATGCAGTGTTACAGCCGTTTTCATAAAAATATTTGATATAAAATAATAAATATGTTAAAACAGACAAGAACATGGTCAAATGTTTCAAATTATCATAGACAAGTTGGTGTGGCCTCATCAATGCATTATATCTAAAAAGCAATAGAATTACACCAGTAAAGGGCATGTTTTTAAGAAGGCTTCCACAGAATAGGAAACACAATAGTTTGGGAGCATCCGCAGGTAGTAAAGGGCAGGTCTATATTGAATAAAACCCTGGCTTTTGAGTATCAGTAGCATAAAAAAGCATAAGCCAGCCTCATCTTCTTGTGTATGAAATGCCGTGGGCTGCCTGGTCCAAGAGCAAGACATTTCTTACAAAAACGATTGCCTCTGAAGACTGCTCGAGCCTCTATACCCCATGTTCCAGCCCTACTGGTATGAACAGGCAAACATTTTAATTAGTAGATTTCTAGCAAGGGAGTAACAGGTTAACTGCCTACTCTGGTGAATACATTAGAAAAGGCCCCCACTCAACTGTTAACTTGTGAACATTGATTAGAGAGACAAAGCCCAAAGCTGTTGGTTACTGTCAGAGATACACCCAGATAGGGAACTTCACTGACCTTGGTGAGGTTAGTTCCCTTGATGGATAGTGGTCTTACTTTTTAGCGTTGAGGGACGCACACCATATAATGTGATTAGTGATGTTCATATCTAAGTCCAAATTATCCATAAAGGATACAAAGTTGCCAACTAGGGCCCGAAGCCCATTAGATGTGTGGGAAAGCAACACTGCATTGTCAGCATTCAACAATTGGACTTGATCCTGACTAAATCATAGAAGCTGCTAATGAGGTAAGAGTCTAAATGGTTGATTTGTAAAAGAAAAAGAATTGGTGCCAAGACACACCCTTGGTGGACACCTCAAATCAAGGAGAATTGAGGGGTACATTCACCATCCGTGCCAAGCCTCACTCTGGCCGAGACCTCGTAGTGCAGTGCAAGCAGAAAGTCAACCACATTCTGTGGCATACCAATGTGCTTGAGTGGACCACAGCTTGGATCCGTTGACCCTATTAAATACATTGCTCAGGTCCATGAAAGCCAGGTATAATGGGCATTTCTTCACAACTGTGCCTTTTCACACTATTAAATTCAGGCTGAGGCATTGCTCCTGTGTTCCCAGGCTTTCCTGAAAACCATATTACCATACTCAAGACTCTATTCTACTTTACCCAGCACTCTATCCTGTGTAAAATCAGCCAACCCACCTAACTTTGAGGGAGGAGGTAGGCAACAGCTCTGTCAGGTCTAATTCCCTGGCAACAACTCTCACAGATCTTGCCAGAAAGGAATCAAGACTTGTATTTGTAAGCGAGGATGATGATGATGCGCACTTCTCTTCTTCTAACATTTTTCGCTTCTCCATCCTAGTTCCTAGGTACGAGGGTACCCAATATGAAAAAAGAGAAGACAGAGGACGGAGGGAGCAAGGGGTGATGGTTGAGGAGGCGAGCGGTAACATACTAAGATGTCATTGTTTCTAATGAAATAGCTGCTAGAAGGATGTTTAACAATGCATACAGCCCACGATCCTTGCAAGTTTTAGTATCCATTTACAGGGTTCCAAGAATTGATAACTGAGACCCACTCTTTTCACAAAGTAGTCATCAAAAAGTGGTAGGCAAACAAAAATAAAGGTGTCATACTTGGATTTGAGAATAGAGAGTCCAGTGGCGTCTGGTCAGCCAGTGCCTAGGGGGGTGACCCTGTCCTGGCTCTTCCTGGAGCTAACAGGCACAGGACGGCTTCACCTGGACATGTCCTACACACGTCCTGTGCAGCGGGAGACCAAGGTGCACTTTATGCAGTGTTGTAATTGCATGCAGTGGCCCCTCCACTCAGGCAGTAATGCCGGTGGTGGTGCAAGTTGGGACATTGAGTCCCTTTCAAAGTGGCCCCAGCTGCTGGCACATCCCACACAGCAGGTGACCAAGCAGTGTTTCATGCACAGTTCTATTAGCATGTAGTGGCCCCTCCTCCCAGGCAATAATGCAGGCAGTTGTGCATGCTGAGGCAGCCAGTCCCCTCCAAAATGTCCCCGGTGGCATGTCTGATTTATCAAAGGGGGGCCAAAGTTAAGAGTTTAAAAATGACTGTAGAGATTGTCCCTTCTCCTATAAATGATATCTTCTTCTCCTCAGAGTTATGCTGGAGTCACACAGTTTATCTCCTGTTTGGTAAGTAGTTGAAATAATAGTATTGCCTGTTCCATATTTAGAGATTCTGAACAGTCACAATGCAGTAAGCACAGCGAGAACAGGGACAGGGGAGGGAAAGTGGGAAAGGATAGGAAAGGAAAAAGCGCCCAACAAGGAAACTGAAAAGGGAGGCGATGCATGCAAATGCTACCTCACACACACACACTAAACAATGGGCTTACTGACTTTGTAGTTTCTGGAAATGTCACTGGAAATGCTTTCCTTAGAAAGTCTCCAAGGTTCCATCAGGAGGCCTTACCCAGAGCGTTCAGTCAGGGGACACTAACCCTGACAAAAGTTGATTCTTGTGACTGAAGATGTGAAGGAGAGAGGTGCCGCTCCCTCACAGAGTCCAATGGCGAGAGGAAGTGCTTTCCCTCCCACAAATAGGAACATTCAGAAGGAAACAAGCGGAAGAAGCTAGTCTCCTCAGAGTTGTAAATTGAAGGGCGTGGCGCGGAGCTCATGCTACAGCCAACTCCAGTAAAATCTTGCAAGAGTTCCCTGAAAGGGGAATTAGATTGCCAATCAAAAACAGCAACCCATCTTGTAATGTTGTATTAACCCATGTTACTGTATACAGTCTTTCCCTAATTACTAACAGGTCTCTTCATTGACATCTTGCATCTCAACCTGTTACCAAGTTTCCTTATTCTATGGCTGATTGAGGAAACAGTAGCCTAATTGCTGGCACCATCACCCTGGAAAAAGACTAATATATTTTGGTTGGGGCCAAATGGGTGGGACTTCTAGGCCATTTTACATGCCTGCAGCATCACTACATAAGATATCGCACTCTAAAGAGCGAGGATGCCAACACCTCCATCTAGGACTACAGATAACTTTTCAAGGTGGAAAGGCAGAGAAAGCATACTTGCTATGCCTTGGCCATGCGCAAGAAGTTAGGATGATTTGTACTTTTCAGAAGTAAGTGCTTCTTTGTTTGGTGGAGATGTGATCATATTTCTCTGCATTAAATACTCATCTCCAAAATTGGTGGGAAACACGCTCGAGGGGGCCTTTTAGTAAGCTGTCCACCACCCTGGGAAAAGGGCAGGAAGATGTTGCATACTGCTAACGTATATGGGACAGGGCTTCATGGGCATTTACATGCTTGTAGTATCACTACATAAGATATTGCGCTCGAAAGAGCAAGGATGAAAACACCTCCATCGAGGATTACTGATAACTTTTCAAGGTGGAACTGCATAGAAAACACAATTGCTCTGCCTTGGCCATGTGCTCAGGAGACTGCAGGAGCGAGCTTCAAGGCCCCTGAGGTCCCAGTCGGCACCCCCTCTCCTGCATGAGCCAGCATTGCTCCTGCACGCAGGGATCTGCTAAATATGCAGCTCCCTGCATGCAGGAGCAATCTTTCATCCGTTTTCCATGTCTGCATGACAGTGGACAGGGAAACAGATGAAAACTCTGTTCCCAGCCAGCGGGAGCAGTCACAGCTCCTGCCAGGTGAAAGTAAACAACTATTTCCCAAGGATTGGCACCTCAGGAGATAGCAGGAGCGGGCCCTGGAGGGTGGTGGTCCCCAGGGCCATTAATGGTTCTAGGAAGGGAGCTGCAGGGCCCCCTTCTTTAATTTGCATGGGCCAGCCTGCCGGGCCATATGTATCCTGGGAGGCGGGCTGCGCGTCCCCCCTCCCTGTTTTAAAAAATGGCATTTGGCCCTTGGGAGGTGGTGGTCCCTGGGACCGGAGGGTCAGAGGGTACCCCCACCTTAATGTATAATTTAGCCCCGGGAGATGGTGGTCTCTGGGGCTATGAAAGCCCCAGGAGGGGGGGTTCACATGGTGCCCCTTCTTTTTTTAAAAATGTCCTGGGGGAGTGATGGTCCACAGGGCCTAGGGGGTCCATGTGGCCCCATGTGTATATTTTTTTCTGTAGCACCGGGGAGGGGTTGGTCCCTAGGGCATATGAATGCTATTGGAGGGAGGTCCTGTGGGCCTCATCCTGTTTTTTAAATGTTCATGCACACAGGTCCTGGTCACCCCGGGGGCTACATTGTATTTGGCGGATTTGGGATCCTCCACAAATTTTACTAAACATATTTTTCTAAAAATGCTGTTTTGCCCTGGCAGGGTTCAAGGAGATGCCGGTACCAAGGCTAGGGGGACAAGATACCCTTACCCTGCCCTATTTTCTATTTTTCACATTTTATTGGGACTTGCCTGAAGCAGAGTCCCAAAATGGCTGCCAACACTTCCTGGTTAAAGTGTTGACAGCCAATCAGATATCAGCACGGGACTGTTGGATCCATAAAGCCTTCACATCCCTAGATATGTCTATTTGTTTTTGCTTTAATATCTCTAAAACTACTGAACAGATTTACACCAAATTACAAAAATAAAGCATGCTTTCTGGACCAAAAGCTAGCTTTCTGTCAAATTCTGGGTAATTCTGTCCTGCAGTTCGATCTGTAGTTGTGTCCAAAATCCTTATGGGAAGAACACGTTTCGGGACACCCCTTTTTTCTCGGCCCCGGCTTGATGGATCACCCCAAAAACTTTCAAGACAGCAGCTTATCAGACTGTCATATTAGTTTTGATTTTTTTTTCACAATTTGTCAAACAGCACAAAAGTTATTGCCAAAACAAAAATCACTTTTCCTATGCATGGGCGTAGGAAGTGTGGGGGACGCGGGGGATGTATCCCCCCCAGATTTTGGAGGGTGGGGGACACGGGGGACGAAGGTGGGGGGGACAAGGGGACACAATAATTTCCCCTCTCACATCTGTTATTCAGAGGGCCATTAGCGCACAAAAGCGCTACTTACGATAGCCCTGTACAGACCTTCCTCCAAGCTGATGGTAACCGAATGAAGGTGTCAGGAGGCCCCCTGTGCCCACTGCCCTTTTGTCCTGTTCTAAGGGTGCTCATAAGAACAAAGGGCACAGGAGGAGAAAATAGTTTTGGATGATTACTGTCACCTGCTGCCCTGAAGAGGAGCACTGCAGGATGCCTTCAAGAGAAGCTGCAAAACAATGAGGAAGATCTAAAGAGAGAACAGAGTCCCACTCACCGTGATGCCTGCAGGCTAGAAAGGAGACTCTGTGAAACACAATATTTGTATTTGCCTAAGATCACACCAGTTGGTGAAACAGTGAAGTCGAGATTGAGCCCAGATTTTACATTTTTACACAACAATTTAGCTATTAGAAGGGTATATTTTTCTAACATTTATGTTTAATGTTTTATTTTCTAGGTAATGAAGTGCTTGATTACAGCGTGGCTAACAGGGAGAAGCCATATTTCATTTTGGGCCGTTATGCCTAGCGTTATTATTTATGTTGTTGTTATCATTACATACTTCTGCATATTGAAGCATGTTATCTTTTCTCTATCTTTTCTTCACTCTACTCTGAAACAATCTACCCTTTGCCACTGCACCCTACACCACTTTTCTCCACTCAGTGCCACTCTACGCCACTGCAATCTCTGCTGTACCACTCCACTCTACACCACTGCAATCTATGCTATTCTACTCAAACCATTGTACACTACACCCCTGCACTCTGCCAGTGCACTATTCACCACTTTACTCAAAACCAATGCACTCTATCCCACTGCACTCTATGCCAATCTACTCTGCACCACAGCACTCTATTCCACTGCTTTCAATGCCACTGTACTCTACACCACAGCACTCTATGCAACTGCACTCCGTCACTCTACAATACACCACTGTACTCTGCAATCCTCCAATCTGCAACATTGCACTTTCTGCAACTGAACTCCACGCCACTCTACTTTGCACCACTGCACTCAATGCCACTGTGCTCTGTCCCACTGCACTCTTTTCTGCACCACTGCACTGTAATCTACTCTACACCACTCCACTGTAGGGCACTTCACTCTACTTTGAAATCATCTCCACTATGCCACTGCAATCTGCGCAACTCTACTCTATGCCAGTCTAATCTATCTTGCACCACACCAATGTACCCTGCACCACTCCAATCTGCTCTGCACCGCTCTATGCTACTGCACTCTACATCACTATGCTCCACTCTGCAACGATCTACTCTTCACCACTATACTGTACTCTGCAGCAATCTACTCTATGCCAAGGCACTCTATGCAACTCTAATCTACTCTGCACCTCTGTACTCTAAGCCACTCTTCTCTACTCTGCATCACTGCCCTTTATGACACTCTACTCTGCAACACTGCACTCTGCCACTGAACTATACTCCTCTCTACTCTTCACCACGGCACTCTACTCTGCACCGCTCAACTATATGCCACTCTACAGCACTCTACACCAGCGTAGTATATGCCACTACACTCTATGACAATCTACTCTGCATCACTGCACTCCACCACTGCACTCTACACTAGTCTACTCTACTGTGTCATAGAGTGATGCAGTGCATGGTAGAGTGGAGTGGTGCAAGGTACTCTGAACCACTGCAATCTATTCTGTGCTCCCCTCTACTCTTCACCACTCTACGCTACTGCACTGTTAGCTAAACCAGTGCAGTATTCGCCAATGCACTCTACACCACTTTACTCAAAACCAATGCACTCTATACCACTACACTCTACACCAATCTAGTTTGCACCACTGTACTCTATGCCACTTCACTCTACACCACCCAACTCCACTCTGACACTTCACTATGACATTACTCTCCATGATACTAGACTCTGACACTCTATTCCATTAAACTCGAACACTTTCTCCACTCTGTAACTCCCTACACAACTCCCTATACGCCACTCCATTCCACTTTACTCCACTGTATGCCACTCCACACCACTCTATGCCACTTCAATCTACGATACTCTGCTCAATGCCACTGCACAACCCTCTATGCCACTCCAATATACAACAATGTACTGTGCTCAACAACACTCTACCCAACTTTTTCTATGATAGTTCAAGTTACTTTACTTCAATCTACTCCATTTCACTCTTCTTTATGCCTTTCCACTCTACGACACTCTGCCACTCCACTCTATGACACTGTGACACTACGCCACTCAAATACTACTTTATGGCACTGGCGCTTGATTAGAGATTCAGATCTCCATTGATTGCCTTCTCACTCATATGAGACGTGAGTCCGATTTATCTTCGCTGTTTTGGTTACAAGCACTCTGTAACCATTTTAACTCAAGCTTAACGAAGGCTTAGGATAATCCTGATACTTGTCTAGGGCATCAAAATATTGTCGGCCAAAGTACCTTGACTTGAATTTGTGATATTGTCCATAAGTTGGCATTAGCATAGGTACTATGAGCTAATGACTTCTTGATTCACTATTTGAGTCATTCATGTAAAAGTCGGTGTATAAAAGCTTGTAAATCATTGTTGTGGATGCTAACCTTGTAGGAAAGTAGCCTCTTTCTAGCTTGGTTACCCCCACATTTGGCCTGTTTGCCAGTGTGTTTGCCTGTGTCTACTGGGATCCTGCTAATCAGGACCCCAGTAGTTATGCTCTCTCCCTTAAATTATGGTTTTTGCATACTGGTAACCCAGTATTTCACCCAAAATTGGCATATTGGTGCCCCCTTATAAGTCCCTAGTACATGGTACTTAGGTACCCAGGGCATTGGGGTTCCAGGAGATCCCTATGGGCTGCAGCATTTCTTTTGCCACCCATAGGGAGCCCATGCAAAGGCTTCTGCAGGACTGCCATTGCAGCCTGCGTGAAAAGGTGCATGCACCCTTTCACTGCCAGTTTCACTGCACCAGGTCACTTATAAGTCACCCCTATAGCAGGCCCTCCAGCCCTGAGGGCAGGGTGCAGAGTAACTGTGAGTGAGGGCACCCCTGCACTAGCAGAGGTGCCCCCACGACCTCCAGGACCATTTTCCCAGACTTCCTGAGTGCGGGATGCCATTTTACACATGTACTTGAAATAGGTCACCACCTATTCCAAGCTACATAATGGTAACTCAGAACATAGGTATGTTTAGTATCAAACATGTTGGAATCATAACTCAAGGCTTTTGCAAGCATTGGTTGTATGATTTTATGCACTCTGGGGGCTCCTTAGAGGACCCCCAGTATTGCCATTCCAGCTTTCTGAGGTTTTCCAGGCAGGCCCAGCTGCTGCCACCTCTCGGACAGGTTTCTGCCCTCCTGTTGCTTGAGAAGCTCAAGCCCATGAAGGCAGAACAAAGGATTTCCTTTGGGAGAGGGGTGTTACACCCTCTCCCTTTGGAAATAGGAGTTACTGGCTTGGGAGGGGTAGCTTCTTTCCCCAGGCCACTGGAAATGCTTTGAAGGGCACATTTGGTGCCCTCCTTGCATAATCCAGTCTACACCGGTTCAGGTACCCCCCAGTCCCTGCTCTGGCATGAAACTGGACAAAGGAAAGGGGAGTGACCACTCCCATGACCATCACCACCCCAGGTGTGGTGCTCAGAGCTCCTCCAGAGGGTCCCTGTGTTTTGCCATCTTGGATTCCAAGTTGGCAGTGAACTCTGAGAGCATCTGAGTGGGCAGTGCCAGCAGGTGGTGTCTGAGCCGTCCCCTGATAGGTGCTTACCTGTTTAGCTGACCAATCCCCCTTTCATGGCTATTTAGGGTATCTCCTTTGGGAGGTTCTTCAGATTCGGATTGCAAGACTCCAGCAGGAATCCTCTGCATCCTTTACTTCACCTTCTCACTGAAGAAACTGCATCTGGACCCTCCAGGAACTCCACAAACGGCAACAACGAAGCAAAGACGACTTCTGCAACATTGTATCTTCAGCTCTTGCCAGCATATGCAACTGTTTCCCGGTCGTGCATCCTCAGAGGACAGCCTGTCTTCAGCCTGCACCAGAAGAATGAACTAATCTCCCTTGGAGTGAAGGAGTCACTCCCCTGCTTCAGCAGGCACCTCTCTGCAACGACGACCATCTGCTTGGGTCCCCTCTCCTGTTGAGTTGCATGGATCCTACATCACGGGTCGTGGACTGAAGTGTTCCTGATGGTCCTGACGTCCTACTGTCCAACTTTGGTGGAGGTAAGAGCTTGCCTTCCCACGCAAGACAGTAACCCTGTTCACCACGTGTTTTTCAGTTGCCAAGGCTTGTTGGCATCCTTCTATGAAATTCTTTGTGCACAATGTAACTCTGGCCCCCAGCACTCCTTCCGGCAATGCACAGCTTCCTGAGTGGTTCTCTGGCGGTGTGGGATCCTTTGTTTTTATGCTGCGTGGGCCTCCTTTTACAACTCCTTTGTCCCTGTGCTGGAGGACTCCTGTGTGCACTGGCTGGTCTTCTGTGGGCTCTCTGAGTTGCTGAGAGCCCCATCTGACTCTTCCTCCAGGATAGAGTCCACCAGGTCCCTCCTGGTCACAGGCAGTGCCATTTTCCGCTAACCGTGAGCTTTGCGTGTACCAAGGTTTGTTGGCAGAATCCAGCGACGCAACCAGACTTCAATCATCCATCCGGTGTGGGATATCATCTGCACCAACCAGGAACCCGCATTAATCTTCTTGGGTGCAGTACTGACTGTTGTTCTTCACCAGTGGTTCTTCTTTTGCACCTTGATTCAGGTTAGCAGGGGCTCCTGTCCTCCCTGGACTCTTCTGTGCTTCTTGGACCTAGTCCCATTCTTCCACAGGTCTTTAGGTCCAGGAATCCACCCTTTGTGTCTTGAAGTATCTTCTGGTTCTAGCATTATCTTCTTTCTCGTGTTCTTCTGTGTTCTAGGAAAGTTACTGTCATTTACTCCTGCTTTCCTGGGCTCTGAGGTGGGTTCTATTACTTACCTTTGGTGTTTTCTAATACTCCCAGCACCCCTCTACACACCACACTTGTCTAGGTGGGAAACCGACATTCGCATTCTACTTTCTTAGTATATGGTTTGTGTTTTCCCTAGGCCCATTTCTAACCATTGTGATTTTCACTAATTGCACTTTTCTAACTTTTTATTGCTATTGCTGCATACTAATGTATATAATTGTTGTATTACTTACCTCCTAAGGGAGTATAGTCTCTATGGTATTTTTGGCATTTGTGTCACTAAAATAAAGTACCTTTATTTTTGTAACACTGAGTGTTTGCTTTCATGTGTGTGAGTGCTGTGTGACTACAGTGGTATTGCATGAGCTCTGCACGTCTCCTAGATAAGCCTTGGCTACAGCTACCCCTAGAGAGCCTGGCTTCTAGACACGGCCTACATTTCACTAATAAGGGATAACTGGACCTGGTATAAGGTGTAAGTACCATAGGTACCCAATACAAACCAGGCCAGCTTCCTCTAAACCACTGTACTATATAGGTTACTTTTTACATTTTTCTTGTAATTGGTGACATTGGGTCATCCAGATAACTTGTGTAATGCCCGAATACCAGTCTTTCTCGATTTCCTCTGTTGATGTTTTCCCCCTACATTTGATCTTTTATATTTTGATTGAATAATTGTATGAAACAATCCATTTGCATACTACTTTAATATCATTGTTTATGGGAGTGGTGTTGCATTTTATTCAAGTGACCCCTGTTCCTTTCAAGTTAGTTTACTGCTCCATTTTAGGACACTCTACTTACTCCATGACACTACACCACACCAGTCGATGACACATCATTCTCCTTTATGCCATTAACTTTGAGCCATGCTGAATAGTAGTCTCACTAGTGTACAGCATGGCTAAAACACATTGGCAAAGGCAATAGAACTTGCATAGGTGAGACCTATTGGCTTTGCCAATGCTTGTTTATAAGGTATGAACTTCAAGGTGACTTGCAATATCCTTATGTACGCAGGGGGGTATTTTACCCCATATAATACATGGTCACACCACCAACTTTCCCACAAACCACTTAAAACCTTAGTGCATAGCTTCTAACATTCAAAGCTATGAAAGTAGAGCAGAAGAAAGAAAAGCAACATTCCATTTTTTGCTTTAAACAGCTGCATTAATTATGCTCTGTGACATGGTCTGCCTTTTACCTTGGCTGCTAGCTCTGGCAGAAGGCACTGTAATGTCAAAACTCGACTGTAATAACCCTATCATAGTGATTTTCCGATGTCTTTTCTTTATAATCAGTGAATGTCTTTTCTTTACACGCAGTGGCTTGGTGCATCACAAACAGCCTTTTCTAGAGAAATTAGTGACTGCAGTTTATACAGAGATTAGAGAATCCATGTTTATATAGCCTGTAACTGCAAGAGCTTCTTCAGTTGAAATGCTTCTAGTTATGACTGATGTGGAGCTGAGCTGCCCAAGATCACACACAGGAGTAGAAGTGTTATTAGAACTATGGTTTCCGAGCACAGTTTACAACTCTTGTACTTAATCGCTTTTGATATCTCCAGTGCGGTTCCAATTGGCATGAGGCGAAGAGCATGGTGGGTGTGGGGCGCAAAGGGTATGTTCTTCCTTTTTACCCTCCTACCTTATTTGCTTGGTGCATGAAGATGCAAGGTTAATCAACATGTTATTTTCACATTTTAGCTAATTACTTTGGGAATGTAAATAACAATTAAAGATACTTTCAGACTGTGAAAACATGCCTTCCTTTCTCCCTATTTCACTTCCAATATATAGGACTGTGTATATTTATCGGAGACTGCAGTTCGTAAACAACGAGCGATTTGTATAGGGTTGATTGAAAGTCCCCAAGGCTGTCCCTGTCCCCCCCAGAAATGTATTGTCTCCTACGCCCCTGTTCCTATGGAAACTAGATCCTAACTACAACTGCCTACCGTTGACAGCCAGTAGGTTTTATATATAAATTTATATAGTAAAGATTATAAAAAGACAAGCTCTGTTACCATCTACCAGGTTATCCAGAAATGTGGAAAAGAGGAAAAGAATACTGTATTATATATATTTATATATATATATATATATATATATATATATATATATATATATATATATGTCTCCTTGCTGACGCTAGGCACGCCCTCTACGCGGGTCGGGGCTTGTGTGTAGGCGCCACTGCATCCAACATCACAAGCAACGCGCTTTCACCACCCAAAAGCATAGAGAGGAGCCACACACTACCGGTAATTTGGTACAGGCATTTTTATTTCATCCGAAATTCCGTAATAGATATTCCATCATCCCATCATGACACATTTCGACCCATTCGGGGTCTTGATCACATGATTTTTAAGAATGGTCAACTGGCTTTAAAAAAAAGAAAGTACATAGAAATTGAAGAAAGACCCTACGTGGACATAATTCTATATATAGCACCAACATGTAAACAAGTGCACTCATAAACTGTAGTACGATAAAATTTCCATTCCCATTTAAACAATTCTACAACTCCAATTTGTTTAAAAAAACTGCAATATCCATTATCCATTGCACCGCTGTACTCCAAATAATGTCCACTGTGCCTCTAACGTTTTTAAACCTTTGCTTGTATCTTTCAAGTCTCATGGGAGCTGTAAAACTATAAACATTACCCCCGTGCCTCAAGAAGTCAATTTCATATCATGCACAGTAATGTCAATGACACATGATCACTGAGGCGCCGCAAATACTCTAGCTTTCCTAATGATATTAACGCTGACTCTGTCTGTGAAACAAAACTCCACGAGTATTCCAAATTCCTTTCATCCATAACGGTATCGTGCTGGGATATTTACTCCTGCAAACCCTAGCTGTAACCTACTTAGCAGTGATGATTAAGACAACAGTTTGTCAATTCCATCCACCCTGAGAAGCTTCTACTGCTGGCAGACACTTCGTTTTCAAATATTTCTACTCCTTGCTGATGCAAGAAACGACCATTCTCGCCGGCCGGGGCTCGTTCAATGAAGAATTAACCTGTTTAATTTTACATGAAGCCTAAAACTATTTTTTTTTAAAAAGAGTATCACAAATGCTATCAAAACCTACACAAGTCATAAATAACTTATCAGTACTCCAGTGTGTTGGACCTGGCCTTTTTTGCAGGGTCATCCTGAAACGTATTTTTTCTGATCTGTTTTTCTTTGCTTTACGACTCTGGGCACTTTACCACTGCTAACCAGTGCTGAAGTGCATTTGCTCTCTGTGTAAATTGCATTGGTGATTGGTTTATCCCTAACCATATCTGATTTACTAGTAAGTTCCTAGTAAAGTGCACTAGAGGTGCCCAGTGCCTGTAAATAAAATTCTAATAGTGGCCTGCAGCACTGATTG
This sequence comes from Pleurodeles waltl, assembly GCF_031143425.1. Classification (NCBI taxonomy): domain Eukaryota; kingdom Metazoa; phylum Chordata; class Amphibia; order Caudata; family Salamandridae; genus Pleurodeles; species Pleurodeles waltl. Next base: position 255,300,316 of record NC_090450.1, read on the forward strand.
TGCTACTCACATGAGTAGCCCTGCAAACATGTCTCGAACCTGCCACTGCAGTGTCTGTGTGTGCACTCTTGCACTGCCAATTCAACCTGGCAAGTGTACCCACTTGCTGGGCCCAAACCTTCCCTTTTACTACATGTAAGTCACCCCTAAGGTGGGCCCTAGGAAGCCCCATGGGCAGGGTGCATAGTATTTAAAAGGTAAGAAATGTACTGGTGTGTTTTACATGTCCTGACGGTGAAATACTGCCAAATTCGTTTTTCACTATTGAATGACCTATCTCTCCCATAGGCTAACATGGGGACTGCCTTTAAATATCTCTTAAATGCTGTTTCCCATTGGAATCTTAAAGAGATGTTGAGTTTAAGGTCTCTCAACTCACAATTTAAAAATACATCTTTTGGCAGAGTTGGCTTTTAGATTGTTTAAAAATGCCACTTTTAGAATGTGGCCATTTTCTTACTTAGCAACTCTGTGCCTCTGGCTGCCTGTGGAATCCATGTCTGGGTCAGACTGACAGTTGGGCTATTTGTGAATTCTCTCTAGACAGAGACACACAGGGAGCGGAGGAGTGTCCTGCATAACCTGATGAGTCTCCTGGGCTAGAGTGGGGAGGGAGGAGCTGACACACCTGAAAGAGCTGTGGCCTGTCCTCACACAGTACAGTCTACCACCCCCTGGTGTGTGATGGAGGCCAGGCCTGGGCAAGGAAGGATCTTGTGAACAACAGAGACATTCCTTTGAAGTTTGCCTACCTAAAAGGTGGAAATGAGTATAAGTAGTGGACCCAGAACCCCATACTTTTAGATTACTTCTGGATCAAGAGGAACCTCAGCCAAGGAGAAGAGCTTGATGACAGAAGAGGACCTGACACTCTGCCTGTTGCTTTGCTATGCTGGCCTGCTGTTGCTGCTTCTGCATGAGAGGGAAAGGGCTGGGCTCTGCTTTCTGCAATCCTGCTTGTTAAGTGTCTCCAAGGGCTTGGACTGAGCTTGCCTCCTGTTAAGAATTATCAGGGACAGCAAAGACTTTACCTACCAGCCTCTAGGTCTACTGCTGTGGATCTTAGCTCAAAAGGAGATGCGTTCTCCAGTCTCTGGGTCCCTGGAAGTGAAAGCTAGTTGAAAGACAAGAAACACCAGTGCACCTGCTCCAGACGAGGCTTGCACCAATGCTGCTGCTTAACCTCGCGATGCCGTCTGCAACCGAAGCCGTGGTCCTTGCTGGAGTGCGACCGACCCTGACAGACATCGCAGGCTTGATGCCACTGCATCCCTGCTGATGTCCAGTAATTTTGTAAGTCCCGAGTGCAGTGTCACCGATGTCTGTGACAGCCGGCTCCACCAGGGCGCCTGCAGCCCAGTGGCATGACCAAAACCCCATGAGGTCACCCCAGTGCGTCTTGACCTGTCTGATTCATCGACTCCACCAGAGAATAAGCAACCGATGCTTCGCACCGACCCCACATCACCTCCCTTGCTCTGCAGTAAGGAACAGACGCTGCACCGGATTCAGCGATGCCTCACCTCCCCGACTCCATGCACAGGCTTGTTTTTTCGTTACCAAAGGTACTGCACATGGGGGTCCCTGCAACTCCGTGACCAGTGCAATTGACATCAGATTGTTGGGAACGACTCCGTCACGACACCGTGATAACACCAAATTGAAGCATTTGTGCTTCTAAGCTTTATATTGAAGTTTAATCTTTGAAAATTCATAACTTTGCCTTTGTATGTTCGATTTTTGTAATTTTGGTCTTGTTTTACTCTGATAAATGTTGGGTATTTTTCTAAACTTGGTGTTGAGTGATTTTGTGGTGTTTTCACTGTGTTACTCTGTATGTTGGTACAAATACTTTACACATTGCCTCTGAGATAAGCCTGACTGCTTGAGCCACGCTACCAAGGGGGTAAGCAGGGGTTATCTGAGCTGTGTATCTCCCTTACCCTGACCAGAGGGAGGGTCTCTGCTTGGAAAGAGTGCAAACTGACTGGTAACCTGAGATCCCATTTCTAACACAGAGGTACTGATGTATTGTGCACTCTCTCATCACTTGACAATGATAATGAAAAAGATAAAGATCCTTTCTTGAAGTTGGCTAATATGGAGGTCAATACTGATTTGAATTGTTCCAATGGGTTCAAACCCACCTCTATTTTTTTGTTACCATACTTGCCATTAGACACTATTGATATTGTTGAAGAAGATGTCATACAAGACATCAGCCATTCACCACCAGGGAGAATCTAACCTAAGACACTTCTCTCCTTTAAACAGCTTGAAATCAGACCAAAATATAGTTAAAGATCAATAAGGTAAGAGGGGCAATATAGTGGTATTGTTGAGGGGAAATTATTTGAATGAGGCTTAACCCCATTGAAGGATAAATACTGTTACCATAAGGTAACTCGTAATGAAAGCACCCTGTCAACCATCACTTATAAAGAGATGTTGATGGATTGGAGAGACAAGGATCTTCTAGAATGCAAAGAGAATATGTTTTTGAAGTGTGATCACCCAAAAATCCTGGTATTATACTTACATCCCAAATTACACAGAAATTAGACTAACCCTTTTGGGTGACAAATAGTGTCCTCAATTGGTTTATTTCTTGAGAATGCTTCAAAGTATATTGACCATTGCCTTGGGCCTTTTGTATCGGCTTTAATTCCTTATGTAAAAGACACCTGGAATTTTTTCCTCTTCATTATTGATGGTATACATTGGGAAGATACATATGCTTTAGTAACTATGGGAGTGTTTAACCTCTACACATGACATGGGCATCCATGCATGCAGGTACTTTATGAGGGAGATATCACTGTCATGTTATGTACACAGTAATGATACTACATGATTGCTTTCTGGCTCAACAATGACTATTTTGTATTCAATAATGTTTTCTACAAACAGACCTAGGGCACTGCCATGGAGACCTGCTTTGCCCCCGGGGACACAAATTTATTCATGGGATCGTGAGTGGTGCAGGTTGCCAGTAACATCAAAAACTTAAATGACCAATAACTGGTCTGGGTAAGATACTTTGATGATGTAATCTCGATCTGGAATGGATTATAAAACTCTGCTAAATTATTCATGAACAACTTAAATGATAAGGTGTGGAATTTTAAGTTCACAGCTTTTAGAAAGGGGTTACTCCCGCAAAACTATCAACAAGGTGGTAGGAAAAGTACAGCTACCAAGGTATCCAGAAATTTGAAAAAGAATATTATGAGATTTATTACTACCTTTTCCGATAGATTGACACAGATTAAAGGTATTCTCCGCAAACACTGGCACTTATTGAATACTGATGACATTTTGTCCAGATATGTGGGTGACTGTCCTAAGATTACCCACAAGAATAGGCCACCTGAAGAATGTTTGAGTAAGGATTTGATCACAGACAGGGATTTGGGTGGAGGTTCATTCAAGGAGGGAGGTTTTTTGTCTGTTGCAAAAGGTGTAAAATATGCAAGAACAGTACCAATGTATCTACATTTTTAGTTTTTAACAGCAATAGAGAATGTGTAATGAGGAAAGTTTTGACATGTAATTCTAATAACTGCATATATTGTTTGAGATGCCCCTGTATTTAATTGAATATTGGAAACACCATCCAAATGGCTAAGAAGCGCATCTTGGAACATATAAGGGCAATTTGCCACAATGACAAACAATATCATGTCGCAAGGCACTTTTTAAAAATACATTATCAGAATTATGTTTTACTACAATTTTTTGTCATAGATTGAATTGAGCCCAGTTTTAGTGGGGGAGATAGAGTGCCGGAATTGTGAAGGCTGGAGTCCAACTATATTCTGAATCTTGATACCCTGAACCCCAATGGTTTCAATTCAAATGAGGACATGGTCATTCAGTTGGGGTGATGGGACTATGAGAGCATGGTTTTCTCATAGTGGCCCTTGAGTGACAATGTTTAAATAACAGTTTTTAATGTTTTTATCTGCTTGTACTTAGGTACATGAGGTTGGATTCACTTCTACCTACCATGTAGCTTTTCTATGACAGCTATGCATAAATATTTAATTTCCCCAATGATCATATAACACAAGGAGCTTATTAATGTTAAGAGAATTATGTAAATTTGGGAGTAATGGCCCACTGTGGTTGTATATGTATTTGCTACATTATGATAATATTGTGTTTTTATTGTAAAAATTTAACATATCCCCTGTGATATGGAGATCATATCAACATCCCCACTTAGACCTGATTATTAGGCTGGCAATGGAAATAGCACTTCCAAGTAAAGTTAACCAAAAGTTCTATAACAAGAATCTTTAGAACACAATCTTACTGCTGTTTGAAGTCTTAAATTGCAGGATTAATTTGTTTTCATTAATAAAATATTTTCTTTATATACTTTAGGGATGACTGTGTAATAACTTAATGGTGATTTTCTATTGAATGTATCTATTAATTTCAGTGGTTGTTATTACAATTTCTTTCGCAGTTTGCTTTTTCAGTCAGTATATGATATACTCACTATCATAGTGGCAGTCATTACTACATACAGTGTGGTCAGGTGCACTTTCCATTAAAAATGATTTTTTTGATTTGTTATAACTTTAGACTCAGTGAACAGATTGCAGCAAAACTGGCATGAGTAGTCAGCTAAGGTCTGGCATGCCAAGGTTCACGCAGCTCAATGTAGTGAAAAATGTTAACTGTGTGAAAAAAGATGGATAGGGGGAGCTCCAGGCCCTATAATCCAGCTGCCATGCTGAAGGGGAGGAAGAACAGGACCTCCTCAGAGCTATGTAGAGCGAAAATGTTCCCAGCTGCGAGGTATGCCTTGACTCGTGGCGCGACTCCAGGTCTCACAATCTACTGTGACTGTGAGGCACCCAGCTGCCATGTCACAGGACTGGGTCAAGGACAGGCCCATCATTGCTCAGAAGAGGCTGGGCCACCCCTTTTAGTTTTTCCGTTTTTACGCTCTATTGTTATAATCTAGGTACAATACATTTTCCTATATTTCTATTCTTAATTTTACTGACTGAAGTATTTTGTGCGAGATTCGGGTACTTGTTGTACTGTAATTGAACAATTTTCTTTTTTATCAATGTTTTAACTTTCAGTTGTATTTTGTATATAGCCAACACACTATACATTTTTTTTGCACAAGCACCAATTGAGAAGAGAAAGGCTGATGGACCCCTCATGGACCCTGTGAGCTCTAAAGGCCAGTGAGGCATGCAACCAAAAACTGTATCATTAAAGAACTTAGCACCCTTATTGAAGAGGATAAATCACTTATTAATGATGGAAAGACCGACAAGGGCTCTACGGCTGCATCTGACATAACTCATTTTTTCCCCCAACCGGACAAATGTGCATCATCCACTATGACCATTCCGCCTATCCAGTCTCCTGCCCTATAACCATAGTTGAAACCCAGGCTACTACTCTTATCATACACCCTAATACCTATGTGGAAAAAGAACCAATTGAACATCTTTTCCCCTGTAGTAACAGGTTCCCAGTATGTGAAAGAAATGTGGAACTGCAAATACTTAACACGCAAGCATCCATTGTCTCTACTCATACCCCACAATTCGCACATATTGATATGCCCCTTATTAAAAAAACATTTTTCTAGTCATGAGTAAACTTACTGATGAGATTGTGCAGTTAAAATTTGTAGTTACACAATTGACTCTCAAAGTTCATGACCTTGTAACAAGGGGTCCTTTGCCAGAGAGATGCCACAGCACTGTCATATCACTTGTTGAACCGTCTACTAGGGCTGATGATTCTACAGTGCCTCTAATTAGCAAACATACAAGCTTAGCAGTGCTATCCAAAGACCCAGTGCCTTCTATCAACAATCGTACATGCAGGTCAATGATGTCTGAAGAAATTACCCCACGCTCTAGAGTTCCTAATAGTAACAGCTTTAGACCAGGAGATCGACCTTTGAATAGGTACCACTCAATCCCTTTCTCTGATGCTCTGCTCTTCTCTCAGGAAGCCAACTTGGGGAGCCAGGCAGCAATTAGAAATCCGCACTGGTCTGACAATGTACACAGATTTGGAAATGCTCACCACTACATTGCTCTCCCATGCCATTCTGTCTTGACCAGAAGAAAGGGACCTATTGTAGACATAGTTAATGTCCCCAAACTGAGGGAAAAGGTCAGTCAGACAGAATACAGATTATCTGATCAACAAGGGTATTCATTGGATTGGGACCCAGAGGGGATGTCTATCTCTTATCCTTTCTGATATTCTTTTTGCTCAACATATAATGAACAACTCTAACTCCCTAGATTACAATAGATTAGAGCTGGCTCATCATAATCTGGCTGAGGGTCTAGTGAACTTGGATGCTATATCTATTCCATCCTCAAATTTCACTATTCAGTTCAAATACAAGGTTCCTCAACACATTGCTTCTGATCTCTTGCATTTTTCTAGTTTTTTTTCCATGCCAGGTTACTCAGATGTGCACCAAAGCCTTCTTTCTTCTCACTCACAACCTATTGTTTCCCTTGATTGTCAAAAATCTTCTATTTGTTCTGCAGAGTGCCCTCTAGGTGTGTCTATTACTTCACCAGATTCTCATCCCTATTCTACTAGTCCACTAAAATCTTGATTGACTGCAGCCCTATGGGACCCCTGGTGCTACAAAAGTGGACCGTTCCAGTGAACCATTAACAACTACACAACTGCCCCCAAACAATTTGATTCATCCAAACTCTGCTTCTAATGATAGTCTCACCTGAAATTCTAATTATCATATTCTTTCGTGGAACGTTGCCGGTGTGCACCTCAAGGTTGTTGATTCCTACTGGAATAACTTTATTGATACTTTCCATAATGTGCTAATTCAGGAGTCCTGGACTACGTCTCTAGTTTATAGAGTAGGGTATGTTTCGTATTGCATTGACACCACACCTTTTTACTAATGGCAGGCCTTCTGGTGGGCTGATCATTAGATCTCTCTACACTGTTAAAAAATTAGACATCTAATCTATAGACATTTTGAGGATAAATATAAGATCCTCATAAGTGTTTGCGGTTAATATTGTTAACATGTATATAACTGCCCAGTAGCCAAAAAACAGAGATTCCCCAAACTTTTCTATTCTTGAAGAATATCTTTCATCCTACAAACATATTCCCCCCATGATTTTAGCTGGTGATTTTAATACCACTTATGAACCTCTTGACAGCATAACCAGTCTGGAGTCTGGAGGCTGAGCCAATCAAAACTTGGAACACTGAGGCCTTGCACTTGCATAACTAACTCTGACACATCGTCTTAGAGCCTGCAATGGGAAATCTAAATCAGATGGGGCAGGGCTTTCACATTTGAAAGGTGCAGTCACAGAAGTCAAATTGATTATTGTATCTTGGATACTAGGCTATGAGGTAGAATTCCAAGATTTAAAAATGATTCCCAGATAGGATAGTGACCGTAATGTCCTCAAACTTTCTCTCTCTGCCGAATTGTTTGAAGATTTATATGATCTGGGGAGGGAAATTCAAACTCTACCCACTCCAGCTAACAACAGGAGAGCTATAAAAAACAGGCCAGGACTTCTGCAAGATGTAAATGTTAACTAGAACACATGCTACACTATTGAGTCAGGCTGAAATGAGCTGATCCATTATAAAATGTGTCAGAACAGCCTCAGATTAGCAAAGGTAAGTCTGGCAAAGTAGAGCCCTTCACATAAAAAAGCACAAAGTACCAATTGACACATGATGTAGGCAAAAACAGTGTATGTTGCACCCATATAGGTACGGTCCTGCCCTATGTAGCATGGACAAAATACATGGCCTAAAGGACCAGCAGGCTAGCCACTTACCTTCTCAATACCATGTACATGGTAACAATTGCCTGAACACACGTCAATGATATGTCCTGTACTTTTAATGTATCATTACCACCATGCTTTCCATCATGTAGGGTGTCGACCCTGATCAAACATCACATTTTACAATGTATAGTTTAGACATCACAATGGGGACACCTCCTTACACTTCAGAGGGAGTGTAGTAAGCATGCCAAGTCAAATTCCTGATTGGGATATCATCCTCACATGAAGTTTTCATCTATTTCAGAACACAGGAATATTTGGCCTGGTTACTCATCTTTCAGACCCTACGTTGCACATAGAGCTAGATCCTGTGGAATAGGAATGGTCAGAGACCAAACAGCTGGACAACTTACCAATTTGATATATGGATCTGTTCATGGGAAGGATGATACAGAAGGTTACACATACGTATAGAAATGAAGAGGTACACATAGGACACAGCCACATGCATCACCACATGCTGTAATACAATTTGGTCAACATAGGTGAGTAATATGTCCCTATACTTATTACATTGTCCACATCTGTGTATCAATGTTGGCAACTGTAGTCCTTCCAAGGAGACCCTTTACCTGTAGCACTTACCACATTGTCACAGCTGAGATATTTTGACATCATACACTTAACTGGCAGAGGCATGTACATGTGTGTAATCAGCACTCACCCCCTTGTGGCTACTGTGCTGCCTTCAAATGCCCATCCAACTCAGGGTAGGCCACTGCCAAAATGCAGGACATTAGTGGGGTCAAGGATCGACGGGCACCCATCCCTCATTGGGAGGGCAGTTCCAGCTGGGCCTCTGCGGTATACCAGGCCCAGCGTCTCAGATCATCGCACCACTTCCTACAGTGTGTGCTCCGCCGGCTGTAGACCCCCAGGGTACGCACATGCTTGGTGATGGCACGCCAGGATCCCTTTTTTTGATGGGTATTGACTGCATGGATGACACAGACGAAAGGAAAAAATTATGTCCACATGCACCATACCAACACAAGTGGACAGAACACTTCAGTTACAGCAAGAAAGCAAACATTCCCATCTTCTCAGTACACACTCATGCACACTCATGCACAATTTAGCATCTGCAGGCAGAAGAACCTTCACTACTTTTCATTTCAGGTACACTATCATACACCCCACCTTTCACACATTGGTATACCATTAAGCTCACGTGCTCCTCTGGTGCACCATATAGCTGTCCATACAGGGCTAGGACCTCCTCCATGAGCTTGTCGAGATATGTGTGACTTGTGTATGAACATGTTCATAGTGTGTACATTGTCCTTGTCAAATACAATATATTTATGTTTCCAAATAGTTACCCTGGCATGAGGAGAGGAAGACATCCTCCAGTGCACCGCTCACTAGTAGACCTGCACACTATGGAGGAGAGAGATACTATACAGACCTATCACCTGAATAGGCATATTATCATGGATCTTTGTGATCAGTTGGAGCCAGTTCTGATGTCTGCCATTCGCAATCCCTATACCATAACTCCAGTTGTTCAAGTCATATCAAAGTTACACTTCCTGTACATTTCACAAGTCAGTGCAAAGTATTCAGGATCAGTCCATGATTCCTTCATCATGTGGAACAACAATATCCTACTGCTGATGACACAACTCCACATAGAGAGGGCCTGGCTGGTTGGTAAGTCAGATTTGACATGTGTGTTTGCTAAATTTATATCCTGCTATCACAATTGTGCATGTCCTCGATATATGTTTGTGTTGTTCTACCTATTTCCTTACAGGGGACTCTGGCTATCCAAACCGTCCTTGGTTGTTGACACCAGTGAGGTATCCTCCTCTGCTCACTCAACAAGGTATGTCAAATAATTGTTGCCTGCTGCATGCTCCACAACTTTTCCTTGAGACATCAGATACCATTCCTACCAGATGAAAGGGAGGCCGCAGAATGTGTGGGTGGAAATTCAGATTTGCCAAGTGATGATGAGCCAAATGAAGATGAAGCTGGAGACTTCAGGGCAGACCTCATCAATCAGTAGTTCAACTGACTCACGGTATGTGATGTCTTCTTAATGCTGAGATTTCATTTTGTAACCTAGAGTTCATGGGTAGCATGTCACCTCCTGTTTACCATCATCTATGAGGTTTTAGGTAGCTCCAGTGCCAATGAGTTATGTATGCAGATTGTAATTTGGTAATGTGTATGGAACAGAGTGGTCTGCAGTGTCATGATTTGTTAATGCACATGCAAAGTCACACTTGTGAACATGACTTGTCCGAACTGAAGAATGTTTTCTACTATGTCTTATCCCTTATCTCTGTCAATCACCTATTTTCTGAGTTCCAGTTTGGCTCTTCATCCTTGGCAAGTCACAGACAGTGTCAGAAGCAGATGGGAATTGCAGGCAGACATGGGAAGTGGACATGGCTGAAACCATGTACTAATTGCCATGAGTATGTGGAGTGTAGCTAACATAGCCAGACTGTCAGGACACTGGGGTGGAATTGTGTTTCCCCATCAAGATAACCTGTAGGGTACTGGAGGTGGTCAAATGGTGTCATTTGTGTGTCAATATATGGCTGACACCTGAAAATATAGAACCAAAGCCTCTAGCATCACAATGGCTTCTGATGTATGTAATCTACCTTGTACATAGCTGTCAGTATGTTCCTACTTAGCTGACCAATGTGCACATATATCTGGATGTACTGCATGTGCATCCACTTTGGCATCTAGATTTCCACCCCTGGTGAGTATATTAATTTTTTAGGAATCTTTATTCTAAGGGCATTAGGATTGGGCACTCAGCTATAACTGTGTTTTGATTGTGATGATAGTGGAAGTGGGCTGTTGCATTGCTGTCAATGGCATTAACTGTTTCACACTTGAACATTCAAGATGGGTTAAATTGGTAGTTAGTTTCCCATGCATGACATCTCACATTTTGTGCACTGTTCATTTTTTCACAATGGTAGGATATTGCATTCTGGTAGTTGTAGTGCTATGAATTGGCAGTACTTCACATGCCATTTCCAAGGGCTGTGGAGCCAGGTGAGTTCAGTGGACATGAGGCATGCCAGGGAGGGGTATGAGGACATTTGGACAGAGGTGTAGTGGGTGATATGTAAATCAGGGTGGCTTAAGGTGGTGAGGGAGCATGCATGACATGACAATTGGGTGAGATGGATTTTGTGGGGACTTACCCAACTACTCCCCTAGGTATTCCTGCCAGGCCCTCAGGATGCAGTATGTCCAAGACCTTCTCCTCCCAAGATGTGAAAGTAGAGGGAGGGGATGGGGGCCCACCGCCAGTCTTCATTACCTCCAGCTGGTGCCTGGATGCCATGGACCGTACCTTTCCCTGAGCTCGTTCCACCTCTTCCTGATGTCCTCCCTTGTGTGTGGATATCTATCTACAGAATTGACCCTGTTGACTATTCTTTGCCACAACTCAATTTTCCTGGCAAATGATGTTTGCTGGACCTGTACTCCGAACAGGTGTGGCTCTACGCTGACAATTTTGTCCACCATGACCCTCAACTCATCATCCGTGAAATGAGGGTGTTTTGTGAGGATATAGTTGTAGTGTTGAAGACAATGTGGTAGTGCTGAAAGAAAAAGGCTGCAGAAAAAGGTAAATGGTGAGGTGTAGGTGCTGTGATCTGAGTGGATAATGGTTGTTTTGGATTATATGTGGTAGTAAAATGCATGTTGAGGATGTTGTGCAGGTATGGGATGTTTGAATGGTGAAATGTATATGGATGCCTAATGTTTTTTCTATATCTGTGAAAGATTTTGGTTGTCTGTGGCTGTGTGTGGCGTTTTGTTTTTAAAGAAATATGGGTTGTGTAGGGGTGTCTTACACAGTGGAGTGTGTAGGTATATTGGGTGTGTGGATGTGTGTCATGTGTGCAGTATTCAAACTATTCAATGTGGTGTAGTGTTCAGTGTGATGTGAGTGAAGACCCCCGCGGTTCGCACCGCCAATGGTTTTCCACCATGGAAGAACCTCTGTTGTGATTTGTGGAGCATGATCTGATGGGTGGAATTGTGTCGGGCTGGCAGTGCTGGTGGTGGAACCACCTCTTTTCCCTCCTCGAGTGTCCTGGCAGTTTTAGAAATTTGGCTGATTTTTGGCAGATTTTACAGTGTGACTCTTAATACGGTGGTCGGATAACCCCCAACATGACAGTTGGCGGTCTTCCCAAAAGGCCGCCAAACTCGTATTCAGCCCCTAACTGTTGTTGCAATTATGTTGTATTATTATACTTGTGCTATAGTTTCACCTTCACAAGTATGATTTTATCTTTCTAAATCCTACATGCAACAGGTGCATTGTTCCTTTGCGTGCATATGAACAAACTTGTTTATGGTCCATTTTACAGTGAATATTTTTCTCATGTTACTCTTGTTTGTATTATATTTATTCTTATACAGGGTTTTACATTTCATTATAACATGTTTATGTGAAGGTGAAATGTTGCTATGTACTTTTATAGTATACTGACCGAAATAAAGCAATTTGATGAAGATGCTATGTTTTCCCAGTTTAGCTAGCATTGGACTTTTTTGCACCTACAGCTCAAACCATTGAATGAATTTACACCAAAACTGGCATTAAACTTGACTTTACTCAGAAAGAATGCTTTTTTGTTGGTTTGGTGTAAATCTGTTCAGTGGTAGTTGAGATGTAAGCATTAAGACAGGTGTAAGACAACTCCTGCCAATCCCATTTGAATTTGTTGACGATTGTCATTTGCTGGAGAAATGCTCAGCAGTATTTTTCTACCATCTTGAACATCTATTATGGATTCCAATTCCAGACTTTTGTGCTGTGGCAAAAAACATTTCACAGCAACGGGGTTGGGGGTGTACCTTGAGATGTGTCTGACCACAGGGGATTGTGTGGAGACCCACATGTATGAAAAACTCAAGTAACAGGCCAGTGTTTTAATTAGCTTAGCTTCTACTGGGTAGTCATTCATTCTATGGTAAAGGAACCTAAAAATGTGTGGCTGTTCCTGTCTTGGCCACTGCAACCCTAGGTGATTGGTGGCTAACCAAACGCAATCTCCTAACTGAAATTGAGGAGCTGATTGTTGGTGTTTGTTTGACTGCTTTTGATAAGTGATCTTGGCTTCTTGAAGAAATTTCTCAGCTTCATCAACAATGTGTTGAGGATGCCGAGGGTGCTCTTTCACAGAGGGCACCTGACTCAAGCCCTCTACTTAGAATGGAATTAATTTCATGTGGTATCCAACCAGGCAAAAAAGGTGAATAGCTGAATAAGTTGAGTTGTAAGCAAATTCAGCAAGTCTGAGAGATTTCAACTAGCCAGTGTTGTGAGTGTTCATCAGGCATTGTTGGAAGTTTTTTCATCATTTGATTTGCACATTCTGTTTGGCCATCACTCTGCAGATTGTAGGCTGAGAAAAAGCAGCCATCAATTTCTAAAGATGCACATAACGCATGCCAGATTTTTGGCATGAACTAAGGCCCATGGTCAGATTTAATGGCAGCAGAAACAATTTGTTGATTGAATTTATCTGCCAATTCCTTGGCACTGGATGTCTTATGGAAGGGAATAAATTGTGCCATTTTAGTTCACAGATCAACTATTACCAAGGCAGTAGTCTCATCATGAACTGGGGCAAACCAGTAAAAAGCCCATATTGATAGTATGCAAGGGAAAGGCGGTTTAAGTGAACACTGTAGGAGTCCAACATGATGAGAATGCACGCTTTCATTATGGGTTAATACTGTGCAGTTATAGACAAAGGCTTAGTCATCTTTACTCTGGGTTCCCACCAAAACCAACAATGTCTGGATATAAGAGTTTTACACTCTCTTGAAAGTTCTGCCAAGGGCACATAATGACACCAATGAAGGACCAGGTTTCACAAGTCTGGCGTAAGTAGATTAAATTTCCCTGTTTTGAAGCACAGACCATCTAAAATGCTGCTTTCAATGCCTTGCAACCATTAAATGGGAATCTATGTGAACAGAAGCTGAGCACATCTCATCAAGGTATTTGCACCTACCACTGTTCTTTCATGGAGGATGGTTATGGCAGTGCCGTTCTGTGGTCCATTCTCTGAGGCCCCACACCTAGGCAAAGTATCTACTTTGGAAGTTTTTTTGTTCCTGGTCAATGTGTTTTGCCAAATTCAAAGTCACTGAAAAACAGCATAGAGTGCAACAGTGTTAAGGGAATAATAACGTGAGGAAACCTCACCACCACAGACATCAGCAGAGAGCATTGTAGAACTATACATAGTTGAAGGGCAGTACGAGCCCCAGATGCAAGGACACAAAATAGGTGAGGGTTCACTAGAAAGTAGTACATACACTCAGCAACTTTCAGTTAAATTGGAAAACATGCTTCCCAAGCCTTGAAGAGTTTATGATCACAGGGCACAAGTATGTATTTCATTCTCAATGTCAATAGAGGCTTGACTTAGAAAATATTGGTCAAAGGTAACTATAATCAAGACTATACAGAGTTAGATAAGAAGTCTTGGGAACAGAGCAATAAACACTTACACACTCAGGGAAGGGAGGTTAAGGTTTTATCAAAGCTCTGTTAAGATTATGATAAAAGGGAACCTAGAAAGGAGGTCACACCTGGTGTTTATGTGAAAGTATATTCTTAACTTTTTATTCTGTGACTTGTTATTGTTTTTTACCTAATATGTCTGAAGTTAGCATTTTTGTGACTAAATAAATGGTTGTTTGCAAGCAGTCCTTTAAGATCAGCTTTTCAGCTCTTCGGAGGTGACTGGTCCACCAGACATTGTGATTAAACCTACTTTTGCCTTTCCAGAGAAGTCTTGTTTCTCTTTATTCCAGTTTTCCCCCATTTGGTGAGTGTGTCAGGAGTTCTGTTTGTCCTCAACCGAGTGCTGCAACCATAATACGGTCTATCCTCGCTGCATAGAGTATTGCACCTTTATGACAAGGTAAGCAGGCACTGTATTACCTAAGGTTCTCCCTATTCACGGTGTCAGGTAGGACCCGGAGTAACCGTGCTTAAGGTGAGGCCAAAGCGGACTCCCTTCCATGTTTGTATAGGTTGTGTGACTTTTTCTTTGGCAATGGTAAACGTGGAAGAAATGTAATGTGTTATCATATGCACAATTGTGTATGTAATGTCACGCAATATTAGTTAAGTGTAATATATATTCGGTAGGCAGTTAATCCCAAAACACCATTGGCGGTGGTCAAGACAGTATAGGTGATTCAATGTGTGTTCTGAAATTTTGACACAAGGGACAGTGGAAAGGCCGATGTTGTTAAACTTTACCCCTGAGTAAGAACAGAACACTCAAATCAACAGACCCCAGACCATATGCCTCGGAGTCATTCTTTTGCCTATGAGGTCAATGGAATGAAGTAATCCCCTCCTGAGGAAGGAGAAAAGCGACCAAAAACTACCGACTTCGAGCCTCATTTATAAGTACACAAGTACATTGCTCAGCTGCGGCAGAGATGCGGCAGCAATGTGTCAAAAATACTTGTGCTGCAGCAAAAAAGCTTATGATGCCATGGACACGTCGTATTTACAATACTGTGCACCATGGCATAGGGTCCAGGATGCATCAGAAATACTGCTGCATTCTAGGGAAGGATGCTGCAACACATCCACTCAAAAAGTAAAGCACTACAAAAGTTGATGTCAAAACTGGTGCAACTTAAGCAATCTGTCAAAAATCTGCAGTGATGCATCAGTTCAGATTGACGCAGGGAGCCTAAAGTGTGATGACCAATGTAAAAGACTGTGTGGTGGAATATCACCTTCTACACTTTCACATTGGTCTTGGATGTAGGAGGTAATGTATGCAGAATGGCTGTGTCACATTGCAGTGGGCATAGTCTACTTATGTGTATGAAGAGACATGAGTATGTGTGACATAGTGAGTGAGAGTGTAATGTAAGTGAATACAAGCATATGTTGAAATATGAAATGACAATACATGTATTACCTACCTTATTTGTGTACTCAGCTGTTGTCCTTTGGATTATGTGGGCCTGGTCTTGGGGACCCCTTCCTCGATAAAGAAGTGACAATCCTGGCCTGCCCCTTACAAAATGTACACAACGTCACATAGCCTTGCTGCAGTGGCTGATGGAATCATAGTTGCTATGGTCCTAGATTGGTCAATTGGTCCTATAACATGATTTTCACATGCGTAGACCTACTTCAACCAGTGGGGTTGTGAATAAAGACGTCTTCCAGGGTGTGAAGTGACTTCAAATGGTCAGATTTCTGTTTTAAAGCCACAGTGTCAGTCCCTACACCTGAGTTTTGGATGTACAGGAATTCTGATGTAGTGTAGGCTATGTGTGATGCATCTTGTAGAAGCATCAAACTATGGTAATCTTGCAAATATCCCTGCGTCTGTTGTGAGTTAAATTTTCTGAAGGAAGACCAACTCTGAATACTTTAAAATCAGGGTGACGCAGTTGGATGTAGGTTTTTTTTACGCAAGGTCAGGAAAACTGATGCATTTGACTAAATATGTTGCATTGTAAATATGGAGCTAATAGAGCACCGCTGCTGCATCAAAAAAAAAGATCCAACAGCTGTACAGGCTCCTTTTAAACAAGCCCCCTGGTGTGTTTTTTAGAGCAATGGATTGTAACAGATCTAGAAACATTTAGAAAAGCATTCATACCTAAGGGAAAACATATTGGTGATAAATATATGTTTGCACATGTAAACAGAAATAAATCCAGAGGGTAATTTTATGATTTTATGATGCACAACCTATAACTAAGAAAAACATTGATGGATTCCTTATCTTGTTAGGGATAGTGCAAAAATGTGGAAAGGAAGTTTTAAATAGGTAAAACATTGAGTGAACAGATCACAAGCCAATTTACAAAAGTTACCAGAATAATGGGGGACTATGGAGACTCCACTAGAGCACATGACCGTTCCTGGTGATCAGAGAAAGTTATAGAAACACTGTAAAGAATGGTGTACGTCTATCCAGAGCTACACATATCCCTGGCCACAGGAAGGGACATTTGATGATAAGATACCAGACCACTCTACAATACGCCTCAAAAGCAAATATAAAGGAGTTAAGTTGCAGAACAAGAGGCCACCTTAGCCCTGTGGCTTTCGTGAGAAGTCTAAAGACTCTTCAAATACCAGCTGCTAGACTTGGCATCCTTGGCGGGGTCTCCCCTAACTTTTTGCCTATGTTTCCCAGGTTGCTGATGTGTGCTGGACTATGTTTTTGCTGTTTGTGTTACTCTAGGCACTTTACCACTGCTTTCCAGTGCTAAAGTACAAGTGCTCCTTTGTAAAATGTATGTGTAATTGGATTTCCATGATTGGCATATTTGATTTACTGGTAAGTCCCTAATACAGTGCACTAGAGGTGCCCAGGGCCTGTAAATCAAATGCTACTATTGGGCCTACAGCACTGGTTGTGCCACCCACATTAGTAGCCCTGTAAACATGGCTGAGACCTGCCACTGCAGTGTCTTTGTGTGCAGTTTTAAACTGTACCCACTTGCCAGGTCTAAACCTTCCCTTTTCTTACATGTATGACACCCCTAAGGTAGGCCGTAGGTAGCCCCAGGGGCTGGGTGCAGTGGATGTTTAAGGTAGGACATACAGTAATGTGTTTTATATGTCCTGACAGTGAAATACTGCCAAATTCGTTTTTCACTGTTGCAAGGCCTATCTCTCTCATAGGTTAACATGGGGGCTACCTTTAAATATGATTAAAGTGTAGATTCCCTTTGGGAGCAGATGGACATCTGGAGTTTGGTGTGTCTGAACTCACAATTTAAAAATACATCTTTTAGTAAAGTCGGTTTTGAGATTGTGTGTTTGAAAATGCCACTTTTAGAAAGTAGGCATTTTCTTGCTCAAACCATTCTGTGTCTCTGCCTGTTTGTGGATTCCCTGTCTGGGTTAGATTGACAGCTGCTTGCACCTCTCTCTAGACAGTGACACCAAGGGAGCTGGGGTGTAGCCTGCATATCCTGATGAGCCATCTGTGCTAGGAGGGAGGAGAGGAGTGGTCACTTTCACCTGAAAGCGCTGTGCCTGCCCTCACACAATGCAGTCTCCAACCCCCTGGTGTGAGTCTGTGGCCTGGCCTGGGGAAGGCAGGATTTCACAAACAAGAGAGACTTTCCTTTGAAGTAGGCCTACTTCAAAGGCAGAACTGGATATAAGAAGGGCACCCCAAACACCTGAAAATTAGATCACTTCTGGAAAGCAAGAGGAACCTCTGCCTCGAGAAGAGCTGGAGAGCTGAGGAGAAGTGCTGCCCTGCCTGTGACTGTGCTTTGTGGAGCTATCCTGCAGTTGCTGCTTCTGCCTGTGCAAGGGGACACAGACTGGACTTTGTTGTGCATTCCTGCTTGTGAAGAAATCTCCAAGGACTTGTCCTGAGCTTGCCTCCTGTTGTTGAAGTCTCATGGCCATCAAGACTTCCCGTGCCAGCACCTGGACTCTCCGCTGAGACTCCTGCACTGCCAAGTGGTGCCCTATCCAGTTCCTGGGGCCTTGAAAGGTTAAGATGGCAGACCAAGACTGAAAGTCCACGCACAGACGACCGTGCGGGGAAAATTTCGATGCACCTTCCGAGATGCGACTGAGAAACAATGCACCGCCAGCTTTGCGGCTGAAATCTATGCTCCACCTACATCGCGGCTGGAAGATTGACGCACGGGGCTGGAGAGACAACGTGCACCCACTGACGGAGGCTGATAACGTCGCAACCCATATATCGTGTTTTTTCTGATACCGTGTGGCAGGATTTTCAACGCAAACCTCACTGGGTGCGGAAAAATGACGCAAAGCCTGCACGGACCTGAGGTGCTTGTCCTTATTGATGCATCGCACTCCTGTGGAGAGAAAAAACGATGCATGCCAACCCGACCGGAGGAGAAATCGGCGCATCGCTGGCCCTTTCCGACACACATTCACCCGTGCGCGTTTATTTTGACGCAAACCGGGTACTTTTTTATGTTAACAGCGTTAGCACTGTTTTCTAAGGATTTAAGACTCTTTTTGCTTTTTAATTCTTAACTTGACTTGTGTATGGTGGATTTTTGTTGTTTTGATCTTGTTTTGTTTAGATAAATACTACCTATTTTTCTAATCCTGTGTCATGTAATTTTGTAGTGTTTTCACTGAGTTACTGTGTGTGTTGGTACAAATACTTTACACCTAGACTCTGAAGTTAAGCCTGCCTGCTTGTGCCAAGCTACCAAGGGGGTGAGCAGGAGTTAACTGAGGGGGATTCTCTTTCCCCTGACTAGAGTGAGGGTCCTTGCTTGGACAGTGGGTAACCTGACTGCCAACCAAAGACCCCATTTCTAGCATTGGTGATCAGCGGTTCGGATTGGACTTGGATTTGTACTTGACATTCAGGCCCTCATTATGACATTAGCGGTAAGTGCCAGTTACCGCCATACTGACTGCCGCCAACATACTGCGACCGCGGCGGTATACCGCTGCCCGTATTATGACCCTTACATAGAAATCCGCCACTATACAGACACACACACAAGTCTGCCAGCCCAAAGGTCAGTGATAAACTGGTGGTATCCAAACCCACACTGTTATGCCAACAGAACTACGCCCACAGCATTATGACAGCATTATGACCCACGAATCACTGCAGCAGACATTAAACTGCGGTAAACCATTGGCGATACATACAGCTGCGCTCAAAATACACACAACCTAACAAAACAGCACCACATTGGACAATTCAAACTACACACACCAGACACACATACATACCCCACACCCACACACCACTATAAAACACACACCCACATTACCCACAACCCTTTACAACTCCAAAAAATGTTCAACAGAGAGAGAGCCACACTAAGAGCACCCACAGAACCAGAGCCACAGAACACCATCACCCATACATCATCCACGCCCCTCACAACACACACCCCAAAACATCACACCCTCACACACACCACACACACTACACCCAGGGCACCACAAAGACACCCCAGATTCTATGAGAAGGAGCTCAGGGTAATGGTGGAGGAAATCATCCGGGTAGAGCCACAGCTATTAGGATCACAGGTGCAGCAGACATCCATTGTAAGGAAGATGGAGCTATGGTGGAGAATCGTGTTCAGGGTCAACGCCGTGGGACTGCACCCAAGAACCAGGGATGGCATCAGGAAGATGTGGAACGACCTACGGGGGATGGTGCGTTCCGTGGTTGAAAGACACCAGATAGCTGTACAGAGGACTGGCTGTGGACCCCCACCTCCTCCCCCACAACTAACAACATGGGAGGAGCAAGTCTTGGCAATACTGCATCCTGAGGGCCTGGCAGGAGTAGCAGGAGGACTGGACTCTGGTAAGTCAAATCTTTACTACTTTCACCCCCCCACCTGCATCCCATCACAAATTCCCATCCCTACCCTCGCCCCCATCACTCCACCACCTCCCATATACCCCGCCATCACAACCCACTCATCCCAATACCAAGCCAGCAAATAGGACTCTGCTGATTGTCACCCTTGTGTCCCACTCTGTCACCCTGTCCACCTTGAACTGCCATTGCTCCATTTCCCATGCCCCATTGGACAATGCACCTGTGATGCCAATAGACTGGAGTCTATCCTGGACTTTCCTCCACTATCACCCAAGCCCATTGCACATCCCCATTTACTTCTCAGCACTGAAATAAACACCCTTGGAAAAATACAAGTATGGAGTATGTCAAATGATTTAAGGATGTAGTCGTAACAATCTGTAGACTTTGCAACTAGACTGTACAGTTCTGTATGCATATTTATGACCTGTAATATGCTCCAGTCAATACACCAGGAGCCACAGTAGGGCACAAATACCTGCAAATAGACATGTTCAAGGGTACAATACGTGGCCACAATAGTGGGAACAACAGCCAGCCAGAGAAAATTCACTACACAAAACAGCAATGGAAGGTGAGGTTACAGTGTCTTACCTGTGTGTCACTGGAAGTACTGTTGTATGATAGTTGTTCTGTTGTCCACATCCTCTTCCTCTGCCTACTCTTCGTCATTGTCCACAGGCTCCACCGCTGCCACACGCCCATCTCCAGCCTCATCCTCCTGCACAAAAGGCACCTGGCGTCTCAAGGCTAGTTGGTGCAACATGCAACAATGATCTGGCAGATCTTCTTGTGTGAGTAGCACAGGGATCCACCTGTCAGATGGAGGCACCTGAACCTGGCCTTCAGGAGGCCAAAGGTGCACTCCATAATCCTCCTTATTCGTCCATGTGCCTCATTGTAACGTTCCTCTGTCCTTGTCCTGGCATTCCTCACTGGGGTCAGTAGCCATGAGAGGCTGGGGTAATCAGAGTCACCTGCAAATATCGAGGGATACCCTTTAGCCAGACACCCACCCTTAGGGCCAACCCCACACCCATACACCAACATACACTGGGTGGGGACCATGGGCTCACCTATTAGCCACACCCGGTGCCTCTGGAGGTGAGCCATCACATATGATATGCTGCTATTCCTCATGATATAGGCATCATGCACAGACACAGAATACTTTGCATTCACATGGGAGATGTACTGATCCACCAGGCACACTATCTGCACATTCATAGAGTGAAAGCTCTTTCAATTTCTGTACACCTGTTCATTTCTCCGGGGAGGGGGGGGACAAAGGCAATATGTGTACAATCAATAGCACCAATGATGTTGGGGATATGTCCCGTTGCATAGAAGTCAGCCTTCACTGTTCCCAAATCCTCCACCTGGGGGAAAACGATGTAGCTTTGCATGCGTTTCATCAGGGCAGACAACACTCTGGTCAACACGTTTGAGAACATAGGCTGTGACATCCCTGCTGCCATGGCCACTGTCACTTGGAAGGAGCCACTTGCCAAGAAATGGAGCACTGATAGGACTTGCACAAGAGGGGGGATCACAGTGGGGTGACCGTCAGCTGAGATCAGGTCTGGCTCCAATTGGACACACAGCTCTTGGATTGTGGCCTTATCAAGTCTGTAGGTGAGGATAATGTGCCAGTCCTCCATTGTTTCCAGGTCCACCAGGGATCTGTACACGGGGTGAGTCTCCATCTCCTATTCATCCTCGGCGGTTGTACTCTAGGGTGAAAAACGGTGAGCAGTTGGTCATATTCAAACATATCCTCAAAGTAAAATGCCTTGCATATTGTGACAGAAACAGTATGTTAACGTGTAGTCCCGTAAATGTGCCTATGACTGCTGTGACGCAGTTAGGTGCCATGGCCTGCTCCTCCCTGAAATGGCAGCCGCCTGACCTGTGTGCAGGGACAAGTGGAAATAAGGTAATTCCACTGATGTTGTGCGCCGTTGAGGGAGGCGGTCCAGGACCGCCGTGTCACTTCTCATTGGTTATCATTGGGCCCTATGGGTTACAATAGCCAATGGTGATGTACGCCGGCGGTGACAGTATACACAACCGTGCGCGTGACCTCCATTTTCTATCTGTTCACTCACTTGCTACCTGACCTTCAAATGGAGAGTACCTACTCTGCAAATGCTGCTGTGACCTGTGTCTGGTAGCGACCATGGCTCGAGTCTCTGGGGAAAGGGCCCCAGCCTTCACTTTTGAGGAGTTGGAGGGACTAGCGAATGGGGTCCTACCCCAGTACCATTTACTTTATGGTCCTCCAGACCAACAGGTGAGTACACTGTGAGCACGATGCATAGGGCATGAATGCACGGAGTGCTTTGTGTGTAAGCCTCGTGTAAATGGGGGGGGGGCTGAGGGGTCCTAGGCAGAGTGCTGCATGTATGGTGGTCAATGTATGTGTGTAAGGGGATGGAAGGGATATGGTGGGCCATGAGTGTAACAAGCCGGACGGTATGGCTGAGACCTTTTTCTATGTATCTTTCTCTGCAGGTCAGCACCCATCAGAAAAAGGGTATTTGGCGTGCCATCGGCAAGGAAGTGCCGACCCTGGGGGTCTGTGGCAGGTGGAGCACCCACTTTCACAAACGGTTGGAGGACCTGAGCCGCTGGGTAAGGAAGATGGCGGAGGCCCAGCTGGAGATGGCCTCCCAACGAGGAAGTGGTGCCCATCTAACCCTGACCCACCTGATGTTCCGCATACTAGCGGTGGCCTATCCGGAGTTGGATGGGTGCTTGAAGGAATCACAGCAGCCACATGGGGGTGAGTACAGTTTCAAATTCAGCAAATTGCGCGTGGTGGGGTGTTATCTGGGTGGGGGATGTGGGCCTGTGGGTGCCCCTAGGCCAGGACAAACATGGCAGGGTAGGTTCCATGTTGGTCAGGGTCTGATCCACTCCAGCCCCAAACATGCTAGTGGGCATCTACTACTGGGCAGGGTCCTGTGGGTTTCAGGTGTGCTGCTATTGGCGTTAGGCATTATACTCCATGGCCTGGAGACTAGCATTGAAACTGGTAGTGCATGGCCTAGTGCATAGGGCTGTTCCCTGTGTGTTGTGTACACCAACAGTGGTATTGTTGATGGCATTGACCAAGTGTATCCTCTGTCTCTTCCCCCCCCTTTTTGTTTTGTCACCCTGTCCTTGTGTGCATTAGCATCATCTGGCGGAGGAGCAGAGCACCGGCTTCGGAGGGAGCTGTATCCCACATGGCCCATAAGGCCAAATCCACCGACAGTGAGGGCACCAGTGGGATGGAGGCCGAGGGGAGCACCACGGCGGAGACTGGAGGGGACAGATCGGACAGTGACACCTCCTC
Source organism: Pleurodeles waltl (assembly GCF_031143425.1). Classification (NCBI taxonomy): domain Eukaryota; kingdom Metazoa; phylum Chordata; class Amphibia; order Caudata; family Salamandridae; genus Pleurodeles; species Pleurodeles waltl. The sequence continues at coordinate 255,323,859 of NC_090450.1, forward strand.
CGATGGAAGCTCCCTGGTGGTGGCGGACAGCTCTGTGGCTACCCCAACTACAGGTACAGCCGTCACCCCCGTACCAGCACCGCCCTCCCAGCAGCCCCTCAGCGTGTTTCCTGTGCCCGCTCACCCAGGAGGGTGGGCATCTCCTTTGCCCCAGGCACCTCAGACCCTGCCCCAATCAGCCCTGCTGCCCTCAGTGAGGAGTCTATTGACCTCCTGAGATCCATCTCTGTTGGGCAGTCAACCATAGTGAATGGCATCCAGGGTCTGTCAGGGCATTTGCAACAAACAAATGCATTCCTGGAGGGAATTCACTCTGGCGTGGCAGCCCAACATAGATCATTCCAGGCTCTGGCCTCCTCCCTGATGGCAGCCATTGTTCCTGTCTCTAGCTTCCCCCCTCCAACTTCCTCTACCCAGTCCCATGCCCCACAACCCCAAGCCAATCCCAAGCATACCATCAGACCAGCATGCATCCAAAACAACACACAGAAGTGGCTCAGGCAAACACAAGCACCACACTTCATCCCACAGGCACTCACACAAGCACCATCCAGATGCAGACACACCAACATCCACTGCCTCCACTGTATCCCCTCCTCGTCCACCTCCCTCCCAGTAGCATCTCCACACACACCTGCATGCACTACATCCTTATCCACTACCCCCATCACCATCACGCCTATCACTACACGCCCCTCACTGGCAGTCACCACCCCCACATCCATGCATACATTCCCTGTGTCCTCTACCACTGTGTCTGTGCCCCCTCCTTCCAAAGTACACAAACGCAAGCACTCAGACACCCAACAGCCATTCACCTCACAACAGCATCCAGCCCATGCACCTGCACCCAAACACAGCAGACACCTCCTTCCACAACTCCCTCTTCCTCCAATCCCAAACCTTCACCCTCTCCAGCCCCAGTGTCCGTAAAAGGCTTTTCCTCTCCACCCTTGACCTACTCCCTACCCCTTCCCCCGTTCTTCACTTCAGGCCTGGGTGGTCAGGACCAAGCTAGCACCTCAGCCACCCAGTCCACGGCCACTGTAGTTTCTGCAACTACTGCAGTTGTGAGAGGCTCCAAGGAGACACCCGTCAGCACAGCCAGTGTGCCTGCACCATCTACCAAGGGCAAAAAGGGACCACAAGTTGGCAAAGCTAAAAATGGATCACCAGCTAGCAAAGGCAAGGAGGTACCACGAGCTGGCAAAGGCAAGGAGGCACCACCAGCTAGCAAAGGCTAGGAGGCACCAACAGCTGGAAAAGGCAAGGAGGCACCACCAGCTAGCAAAGGCAAGGAGGCACCACCAGCCGGCAAAGGCAAGGAGGGACCACCAGCCGGCAAACGCAAGGAGGGACCACCAGCTGGCATAGGCAAGGAGGCACCACCAGATGGCAAATGCAAGGAGGGACCACCAGCTGGCAAAGGTTAGAAGGGGCCACCAGCTGCCAAGGGCAATGACAAAAGCACAGACGCCGCAGGCAGGATGGATATGGGGCCTGGTGCTGGAGCAACATCTGAGCACACAACACCAGCCATGGCACTTCAGCCATCCAAGACTGCAGGGGAAGGGCTGGAGCCTCCCCCCACCACTGGCAGCACCGCCGCCAGCGCTCCCACCTGCGCCGCTGCCAGCACCGCCACCTGCACCGCCACCAGCACCACTGCCAGCAGCAGCAGCCCCAGTGGGCAGCCGTCCGAGGCTGCAGGGGAAGGGCTGAAGCCTCCCCCACTACTGGCAGCACCTCCACCAGCCCTGACACTGCCACCACTGAGCAGCTGTCACCGCCGGCGGGCAGTGTGTAGTCGTGTCTCTATGGATTGTAGTGAGTCCTGGCCCCTGCAAATCTTGTAGGTGTGACACCCAGGTGAGAGACTGTGACCTTGCACTCCCCAAAATCTGCATCACAGGGCACAATGCCCCCTCCAGAACCAGTGGAAAAAGGCATTCACTCACCCCCTCCTTGTCAGGATGAAGCACACTTTGCACAAGGCCCCCTCCAGAACCAGTGGAAGAAGGCATCCACTCACCCCCTCCTTGCCAGGATGAAGCACACTGCGCACAAGGCCCCCTCCAGAACCAGTGGAAGAAGGCCACTCACTCCCTCCTTGCCAGGATGAAGCACACTGAGCACAAGGCCCCCTCCAGACCCAGTGGACGAAGGTATCCACTCACCCCCTCCGTGCCAGGATGAAGCACACTGGGCACAAGGCCCTCTCCAGAACCAGTGGAAGAAGGTATCCACTCACCCCCTTCTTGCCAGGATGAAGCACACTGGGCAAAAGGGCCGCTCCAGAACCAGTGGGGAAGCCACCCACTAGAGAGACAGTGGCTTTGCACTCCCCAGGACCAAGCAGTGGGCAAACCACCCACTAGAGAAACTGTGGCTTTGCACTCCCCAGGACCAAGCAGTGGGGAAACCACTCACTAGAGAGACTGTGGCTTTGCACTCCCCAGGACCAAGCAGTGGGCAAACCACCCACTTGAGAGACGGTGGCTTTGCACTCCCCAGGACAGAGTGATGGGCATGTGTACCCCTCCAGGAGCAGTGATGTTGCACCATCTTCTGGCTGAGGTACCCCCCCTGTTCCCCTTCCCCCTGAGGTGCCTGTGTATTTTCCATCTGATTCCCCAGCAGTGTTCTCTCTGTATTGAGGCAGGAGTCAAGTGGGGCCTTGGCCAATGTGATATGGCCCTGTGGCCCATGAACATTATGGACTGGGCAGTGTCCCTCCATTTGTAGATATATATGTAGATACTGTTTTGTGCTTTGAGGACATATTTCTAGAACTTTATATTATTACACTCACTTTAATCACTTCCTTTTGTCCTTTAGGAACTTGTTTTTCTGCCTTTGGAACTTTGCACTTTTAACCCTCCATCATGTCTCAATCTGGGGATGCATCAGCTGGAGCTGCTTTTGATTTAGGGAAACTGCAGAGTTACACAAAGGCTCAAATTAAACAGTTCTATAAGGATCTTGCCTGTCCCATTAAGAACTCCACCAGGAAGGAGGAGCTGCAAAAGGCACTGAGGGCCTGGGTGGCAGCCATTGAAGCTGAGGGGCACACAGAAGATGAGGATGAGGGTGAGGAGGAAGAGGAGGTGCAGAGTAATCACAATATATTGTGGCTGGGCCTGTTCTGTCCAGAGGGGAGGATCTCCAGGGCAGGTAGCAGTGTCTCATCTAACGGTCTGACTCCTGAAGAGTTGCAGGACAGACAGGAAGAGAGAGCTCACCAGTTGGAATTAGAGAAAACGAGGATGGCCATAGAGGATAAAAAGTTATTGTTAGCTCATGAGCTCAGCTTGAGGGAGCTGGATCAGAGGAGCCAGTCTAGTAGAGATGGTGGCAGCAATAACAGGATGCACATTCCTAAGAACCTTGTGAAGGATTACAAGAGGGAAGATAACATACTGTTGTAGCTTAAGGGGTATGATTCTGCCCTCCATATGAATCTGGTCCTAGAAGCTCATTGGGGGGTGGGTCTGTGGAAGCACTTTGAGGTAGAGGGAAGGGATACTCTGACTTCCTTAGGGGATCCCTAGGGGCTCACTTACCCTATCGTGAAGGACGCCCTGATCACTAAGTATTGTCTCACCCCTGATCACTGTAAGGCAAGCTTAGGTCTCATAAGAAGAAGGAATCCCAAACACAGTTGGAATGTGTTAATTTATTCTGCAGGTCACTGGATGGTTGGGTGAAGGGCAGTAAGGTTACAACATATGAGGTGCTTTACAATTTGATTGCTTGGGAGCACTTGTACAGTTTATGTTTTCCAGAGCTGCGCCAGCACCTAATTGACAGCAAGCTGCCTGACCCCAGGAAGCTTGTTCAGGAAGCGGATCGCTGGGAGAGAACCAGGGTCCAGAAGAAGTATGGGGGAGACCACGCCAAGGGTGGGCAGGGTCCCTCTCAAAAGAAAGGGGTGGTAAGGGTAAACAGGGGGAGTTCTCTAAAAGACCCCAACCTATTTCCCAGGGTAAGGATTACCAACCTGCCATTGAAAAGAAGCCATGGTTCTCCAAAGGGAGACCTGGGGAAGGGGTTCCCCCACGTAAGTGTAATGCATATGACCAATTGGGTCATGCGATGGGGGACGTCAAATGCCCAAAGAGTACACTGGCACCCACTGGTGCACAGTCCCAGGGTTTGGCTAGTGTAGCGCTAGGGGAGGAGTTGGTTGCAGGTGGGTGGGAGCCAGCTGAGATGACCCATGTCTCACTAGGAGACAGTGAGATGGTCCAGAGAACCCTAGTGCCTGAGAACACTAGGAAGTTCAGGCAGTTAGTGACCATTAATGGACAGAGGGTGGAGGCTCTGAGAGACACAGGAGCCAGTGTGACTACTGTGAGAAGTCACCTGGTGTCTGAAGAGCAAATAGAACCCCCAGTACTTCACCAAGTAGTTCCAGAGGACAACTCAGAGAGCCTTTGCAGAGTGGTTCAGGTCCCCTTGGAATGGGGGAAGGTCTCAGGTTCCTTGAAGGTAGCTGTGAGTCCAACCATGCCTTTAGATTGTTTGCTTGGCAATGACCTGGAGGATTCCCCTTGGAAGGAGGTGGAAAACAGGTCACACTTGGAGATGTTGGGGCTGCCTGGGTGGGCATGTGTATCTACCAGGTCAATGGCAGCCTGTCAGGGTGGTCAAGAGCCCCTAGAGCATGAAACAGTGGCCCAGGGGACTGCCAAAAAGAGGAAGAGCAGGGGGTGTGGGCAAATCGGCCCCAGAAGTTCCCACGGTCCGGGAGGAGGGGGAGCCTGAGGGTGACACCTCAGAGCTTAAAGGGGAACAAGTAGCTGAACTGGGGGAGGACCCTGAGCTGTTGCAGTGACAGTAGAAAGGGGGACCCACCAAGGAGGCATTCTGTGAGGCACAGAAGACATGCCCTTCTCTAGAGGGGTTGGGGCAGCAGGCTGCAGCCCATGTGGCTGGTGAGGAGCCAGGGTCTCACCTGATCTATTGGGAGCACGGCATCCTGTATAGTGAGCCTAAGATGCCTGAGCCTGGGTCCACCCATGTGCTGGTGGTACCCCAGTGCATTAAGACCTTCCTACTCGGTCTGGCTCATGATGTGCCTTTAGCTGGACATTTGGGACAGGGCAAGACCTTTGACAGGCTTGTCACCCACTTCTATTGGCCCCAAATGTGCAAGCAGTCTGATGCACACTGTAGGTCTTGCCAAACTTGTCAAGCAAGTGGCAAGGTGGGGGGAAAAGTAAGGCGCCCCTCCAACCTTTTCCTGTTGTTAACCCCCTTTGAAAGGGTTGGTATTGACATTGTGGGGCATCTGGATTCCAAGACAGCCATGGGCAACAGGTTTATCCTGGTCTTGGTGGACCATGCCACCCGGTACCCAAAAGCCATTCCTTTAACATCAATCACTGCCCCTGTAGTGGGCTGTGCCTTGATGGGAGTTTTTACCCGTATGGGGTTCCCCAAGGAAGTAGTGTCCGATAGAGATTCCAACTTCATATCAACGTTTACGATGTCTCTGTGGAGGGTGTGTGGGGTAACCTATAAGTTCACCACACCTTACCACCTCCAAAGCAATGGTCTGGTTGAGAGATTCAACCGCACCTTGAAAGGCATGATCATGGGCCTGTCAGAGCCCTTGAGGCGGAAGTGGGACGTCCTCTTGCCATGCCTTCTGTTTCCTTACAGTGAGGTGCCTCAAAAGGGACTTGACTTCAGTCCTTTTGAGCTGATCTATGGCCACCCTGTGAGGGGACCTTTAAGTCTGGTAAAGGAGGCTTTGGAAAAGGAAAAATCTCCTAGTAAACCCTAAACCCCTCCAGGATGTATTCAGTTACATGTTGGCTCTGAGAAACAAGACGGCCCGCTTCAGGAGTCTCGCACAGGAGATCCTAGAAGCAAGCCAGGAGGATATGAAACGCTGGTATGACCAGGATGGCACTCTGGTGGTCGAGTTTCAACCTGGTCAGAACGTGTGGGTGATGGCACCAGTGGAGCCTAGGGCGCTCCAGGACAAGTGGACTAGGCCAATTGAGGTGGTGGAGCGCAAGAGTGAAGTCACCTACCTGGTGGACTTGCAGAGTCCCAGGAACCCTTTGAGGGTCCGGCATGTGAACCGGCTCAAGCCACACTTTGAGCGGACTGAATTGTCCATGCTCCTAGCAACAGATGACGGGGTGGAGGAGGAGAGTGAGCCTCTTCCTGACCTACTGTCTGCAGGAGAGAAAGATGGGTCTGTGGAGGGAGTGAAGCTCTCCCCCTCCCTGACTGTAGAGCAGCAGAGGGACTGTCGCCAGGTGTTGGGACAGTTCTTCCACTGTTCTCCTTGATCCCAGGGATCACACACATTTGCACACATGATGTGGAGACTGGGGACAGAACACCCATTAAACAAAAGGTTTACAGGGTGACTGACAAGGTCAGGGCTAACATCAAGGAGGAAGTATCCAAGATGTTAACCCTATTGGTTATTGAGCATTCCAGCAGTCCTTGGGCCAGCCCTGTGGTTTTGGTCCCAAAGGCCGCTGCACCTGGTGCCAATCCAGAACTCTGGTTCTAGGTGGACTACCAGGGACTCAATGCGGTCAGTAAGACTGACACGCACCCCATCCCCCGAGCTGATGAGCTCATAGTTCGGTTGGGAGCTGCCAAATACTTCAGCACGTTTGATTAACGTCTGGGCATTGGCAGATTGCCTTGACTGAGGGGGCCAAGCAGAGGACTGCATTTTCAACCCCAGATGGGCACTTTCAGTTTAAAGTGATGCCATTTGGGATGAAAAATGGCCCTGCCACCTTATAGAGGTTTGTCAACCAGGTGTTGGCTGGGCTGGATGAGTTCAGTGCTGCCGACCCGGATGACATTGCTCTCTTTAGTTCCACATGGGAGGAACATTTGCAACACCTCTGCAAAGTGTTGGAGGCCCTGCAAAAGGCAGGCCTCACTATTAAGGCAAGAAAGTGCCTATCGGACAGGGTTCTATTGTGTATTTGGGACAGCAGGTGGGGAGTAGCCAGGTGGCAACCCTACAGCAAAAAATTGACACCATTCTGGCTTGGGAGCCTCCCAAGACCCAGACTGAGGTGAGAGACATTTTAGGCCTCACTGGCTACTACAGGAGGTTTGTCCAGGGAAATGGCACCATTGTTACCCCCTTGACTGAGCTGACTTCCAAGAAGCAACCAAAGAAGGTGATCTGGACAGAGGCTTGCCAGACCGCTTTTGATGCCCTGGAGTCTGACATGTGCCCAGCACCCGTGCTGAAGGCACCTGATTATTCCAAGGAGTTTGTTGTGCAAACAAATGCCTCAAAGCATGGTATAGGAGCAGTACTCTCACAGCTTAATGAAGAGGGCCTAGATCAACATGCAGCTTTCATGAGCAGGAGATTACTTCCCAGGGAACATAGGTGGAGTGCCATAGAGCGTGAAGCTTTTGCTGTGGTCTGGGTGTAGGAAAGGACCATCTTGCCTGGCATGTTACCCCATTTTTTCCTTGTGTGTCAGCTTGTTTTTGCCTGTCTCACTGGGATCCTGCTAGTCAGGACCCCAGTGCTCATAGTTGTGGCCTGAATGTGTTCCCTGTGTGGTGCCTAACTGTGTCACTGAGGCTTTGCTAATCAGAACATCAGTGATTATGCTCTCTCTGCCTTTAAAATTGTCACTGCAGCCTAAGTGACCATTTTTACCAATTCTGATTGGCACACTGGAACACCCTTATAATTCCCTAGTATGTGGTACCTAGGTACCCAGGGTATTGGTGTTCCAGGAGATCCCTATGGGCTGCAGCATTTCTTTTGCCACCCATAAGGAGCTCAGACAATTCTTAGACAGGACTGCCACTGCAGCCTGAGTGAAATAACACCCACGTTATTTCACAGCCATTTTACACTGCACTTAAGTAACTTATAAGTCACCTATATGTCTAACCCTCACTTAGTGAAGGTTAGGTGCAAAGTTACTAAGTGTGAGGGCACCCGGGCACTAGCCAAGGTGCCCCCATATAGTTGAGGGGAATTTCCCCGGACTTTGTGAGTGCTGGACACCATTACAAGCGTGCACTAGATATAGGTCAATACCTGTGTGTAGCTTCACAATGGTAACTCCGAATATGGCCATGTACCATGTCTAAGATCATGGAATTGTCCCCCCATGCCAAATTTGGTATTGGGGTGCCAATCCCATGCCTCCCTGGGGCTCCAGCATGGACCGTGGGTACTGCCAAACCAGCTCTCTGGGGTTTTCACTGCAGCTACCGCTGTTGCCAACCCACAGACAGGCTTCTGCCCTCCTGGGGTCTGGGCAGCCCAGTCCCAGGAAGGCAGAACAAAGAATTTCCTCTGAGAGAGGGTGTTACACCTTCTCCCTTTGGAAATAGGTGTTAAGGGCTGGGGAGGAGTATCCTCCCCCAGCCTCTGGAAATGCTTTTAAGGGCACAGATGGTGCCCTCCTTGTATAAGCCACTCTACACCGGTTCAGGGATCCCCCAGCCCCTGCTCTGGTGCGAAACTGGACAAAGGAAAGGGGAGTGGCCACTCCCCTGTTCATCACCACCCCAGCGGTGGTGCCCAGAGCTCCTCCAGGGTGTCCCAGACCTCTGCCATCTTGAATGCAGTGCCAGCAGGGGACGTCAGAGACCCCTCCTGATAAGTGGTTACCTGACTAGGTGGCCAATCCTCCTCTGAGGGCTATTTAGGGTCTCTCCTGTGGGCTTCTCTTCAGATAACGAATGCAAGAGCTCACCAGAGTTCCTCTGCATATCCCTCTTCGACTTCTGCCAAGGATCGACCGCTGACTGCTCCAGGATGCCTGCAAAACTGCAACAAAGTAGCAAGAAGACTACCAGCGACATTGTAGCGCCTAATCCTGCTGGCTTTCTCGACTGTTTCCTGGTGGTGCATGCTCTGGGGGCTGTCTGCCTTCACCCTGCACGGAAGCCTCCCATAGGTCGATGGAATATTCCCCCTGCTAACGCAGGCAGCAAACGTCTGCTTCACCAGTCCTCTGGGTCCCCTCTCATCATGACGAATGTGGTCCCTGGAACACAGGAGCTGGATCCAAGTGACCCCGACTGTCTAGTGGCCCATCTGTCCAAATTTGATGGAGGTAAGTCCTTGCCTCCCCATGCCAGACAGTAATCCTTTGTACTGCGTGAACTGCAGCTGCTAGGACTTCTGTGCACTTTTTCAAGGAATCCTTCGTGCACAGCACAGCCCAGGTCCCCAGCACTCCGTCCTGCATTGCTCAACTCGCTGAGTTGACCACTGGCTTCGTGGGACACTCCTTTGTAGTGTTGAGACGACTGCCATACTCAGTTTTCTTGAACCCGGGTTCAGGTACTTCTGCGGGTGCTGCCTGCTTTTGTGTGGGCTCTCTGTATTGCTGAGCGCCCCCTCTGTGTCCTCCTCCAAGGGGCGACCTCCTAGTCCTTCCTGTGCCTGGGCGACCCCCATTTTCTTCAACCATAACCTTTGCAGCTAGCAAGGCTTGTTTGCGGTCTTTCTGCGTGGAAACAACTATGCATCCTCCAGCACTCCGTGGGACATCTTCTGTACAAAGGAGCATCTCCTGGCATCTTCCGTTGTTGCAGAGTCTTCAGCTTCTTCCACCCGGAGGCAGCCACTTTGCACCTTCATCCGGGGTTTAGTGGGCTCCTACCCCCTGGACACTTTCGTGACTCTTGGACTTGGTCCCCTTCCTTTACAGGTCCTCAGGTCCAGGAATCTGTCTTCAGTGCTTTGCAGTCAGTTGTGATTTTTGCAGAATCTCCTCTTACGACTTTAGTGTGTTTCTGGGGAAGTGGGGTAACTTTACTCCTACTTTTCAGGGTCTTGGAGTTGGGTATCTTGGACACCCTTAGTGTTTTCTTACACTCCCATCGACCCGCTGCACACTACACTAGGCCTGTGGTCCCAAAGTGGTTCACATACCAACTTTCCTAGTATATGGTTTGTGTTGCCCCTAGGCCCATTGCATCCTATTGTATTCTACAGTGTTTGCACTACTTTTCTGTTTACTTACCTGATTTTGGTTTTTGTGTATATTTTGTGTATTTTACTTACCTTCTAAGGGAGCATATCCTCTGAGATATTTCTGACACCTTGTCACTAAAATAAAGTACCTTTATTTTTAGTAACTCTGAGTATTGTGATTCTTATGATATAGTGCTATATGACATAAGTGGTAGAGTAGGAGCTTTGCGTGTATCCTAGTTCAGCCTAAGCTGCTCTGCTATAGCTACCTCTATCAGCCTAAGCTGCTAGAACACTACTAATCTACTAATAAGGGATAACTGGACCTGGCACAAGGTGTAAGTACCATCAGGTACCCACTTTATGCCAGGCCAGCCTCCTACACTGGGCGCTGAAGAAGCTAAGACCATACTTGTTTGGGACTCACTTCTGGGTTCAGACGGACCACAGGCCCCTGAGATGGTTAATGTAGATGAGGGGTGAGATTCCAAAATTGTTGAGGTGGTCCATTTCCCTACAGGGGATGGACTTTACGGAGGAACACTACCCTGGCACAGAACACACCAATGCTGATGGTCTGTCCAGATTCTTCCACCTTAGTGATGAGAACTCCCAGGAGGTTGGGTGGTTGCTCCCAACTTTCAGCTGGGGGGAACACGTGTTAGACTTGGCATCCTTGGTGTGGTCTCAACTAACTTTGTGCCTCTGTTTCCCAGGTTGTTGTTGCGTGCTGGACTTTGTTTTTGATGTTTTTGTTACTCTGGGCACTTTACCACTGCTATCCAGTGCTAAAGTGCAAGTGCTCCTATGTAAAATGTATGTGTAATTGGATTTCCATGATTGGCATATTTGATATACTGGTAAGTCCCTAATACAGTCCAGTAGAGGAGCCCAGGGCCTGTAAATCAAATGCTACTAGTAGGCATGTGGCACTGGTTGTGCCACCCACATTAGTAGCCCTGTAAATATGGCTCAGACCTGCCACTGCAGTGTCTGTGTGTGCAGTTTTAAACTGCCAATTCGACTTGGCAAGTGTACTCACTTGCCATGGTTAAACCTTCCCTTTTCTTACATGTAAGACAACCCTGAGGTAGGCCCAAGGTAGCCCCATGGGCAGGGTGTAGTGGATGTTTAAGATAGGACATATACTAATGTGTTTTCTATGTCCTGACAGTGAAATACTGCCAAATTCATTTTTCACTGTTGCAAAGCCTATCTCTCTCACAGGTTATCATGGGGGCTACCTTTAAATATGATTAAAGTGTAGATTCCCTTTGGGAGCAGATGGACATCTGGAGTTTGGGGTCTCTGAACTCACAATTTAAAAATACATCTTTTAGTAAAGTTGTTTTTGAGATTGTGTGTTTGAAAATGCCACTTTTAGAAAGTAGGCATTTTCTTGCTAAAACCATACTGTGTCTCTGCCTGTTTGTGGATTCCCGGTCTGGGTTAGTTTGACAGATGGGCTGCTTGCACCTCTCTGTAGACAGTGACACAAAGGGAGCTGGGGTGTAGCCTGCATATACTGATGAGCCATCTGTGCGAGGAGGGAGGGGAGAAGCAGTCACTTACACCTGAAATGGCTGTGCCTGCAATCAGACAATGCAGTCTCCAACCCCTCTGGTGTGAGTCTGGGGCCTGGACTGGGAAAAGCGGATTTCACAAACAAGAGAGACTTTCCTTTGAAGTAGGCCTTCTTCAAAGGCAGAACTGGGTATAAGAAGGGCACCCCAAACCCCTAAAAATTAGATCACTTCTGAAAGTCGAGAGGAACTTCTGCCTAGAGAAGAGCTGGAGAGCTGAGGAGAAGTGCTGCCCTGCCTGTGACTGTGCTTTGTGGAGCTATCCTGCAGTTGCTGCTTCTGCCTGTGCAAGGGGACAAAGACTGGACTTTGTTGTGTTTTCCAGCTTGTGAAGAAATCTCCAAGGGCTTGTCCTGAGATTGCCTCCTGTTGTTGAAGTCTCAGGGCCATTAAAGACTTCCCCTGCCAGCACGGGCTGGAGAAACAACGTGCAACACCCACTGACAGAGGATGATAACGTTGCAACCCACATAGTGTGGTTCTTCTGATACCGTGCAGCAGGATTTTCAACGCAAACCTCGCTGGGCGCAGAAAAATGACGCAAAGCCTGCCTGGACCTGAGGTGCTTGTCCAGATTGACGCATCTCTCTCCTGCGGAGAGAAAAAACAACGCACGCTGACCCGACCGGAGAAGGAACGACGCACAGTCTCGCTTGCGAGTGAGAAATCGACACATCGCTGGCCCTTTTCCACACAGTCGTGCATGTTTATTTTGATGCAACCCATGTACTTTTTCACGCTAACAGTGTTAGCACTGTTTTTTAAGGATTTAAGTCTCTTTTTGCTTTTCATCTCTTAACTTGACTTGTGTATGGAGGATTTTTGTCATTTTGGTCATGTTTTGTTTAGATAAATATTACCTATTTTTCTAAACCTGTGTTGTGTCATTTTGTAGTGTTTTCACTGAGTTACTGTGTGTGTTGGTACAAACACTTTACACCTAGATTCTGAAGTTAAGCCTTCCTGCTTGTGCCAAGCTACTAAGGGGTTGAGCGGGGGTTAACTGAGGGTAATTCTCCTTTACCCTGACTAGAGTGAGGGTCCTTGCTTGGACGGGGGTAACCTGAATGCCAACCAAAGACCCAATTTCTAACACCAGCACATAATGTACTTCATCTGCTCTCTTACCTCCATATGACCCCACAAATATCTCTCACCAGGTCTCCGGCATTTATCCACTAGCACACTTACAGGAAGCTGCAATGGGATTTGAGAATTTTGAGGTTGAAACACTTCTACTATCTCTGAAGGGATCCCCTAGTGTTGCCCTACAGATACCAAACCCAATACACACATGCACTCCCAAACAACAAAAAGGGAGGGTAACTCTCTGTTTTCAGGACAATTGAAAGCACAGTTTCTGTTACATTTAGATTGGGTCTCTCTCAAGGAGGTTAAAGACGAAGGGCAGGGTCCAGAGGACAATGATGACCAGTCACTCATCTCATCAGCAACATCACACTTATTAAAAAAAAAAACGAGACATAACATGGATGGTAGTTAAGGAACAAGTGACCACCCCACAACGGAGAGATGGAGAAGATGCAAAGTAGAATGATTATCTAGATAATGCTGTTAGTTTGGCCCGCTGGCCAGTACCTCGAGGAAAAGATGAGGACCCTAAAAAGACTGGGGTAATTTGCCATCTTGGCAGAAGAAGAAGTGAAGTGTTATAGTTCCACCAGACAGCATTCAGGAATGTTTATCACATAGTGAAGACAGAAGAGATGTGAGGGAGGCAGGGAGAGAAGGACATCACAATAATATATCAGAACAATTTCAGAGAAGTTTCAGGAGGGTGGCATAAGCATAGGCATGTAGATAACATGAGTTGAAGACTTCCATCACCAGAGGCTAGACTCCTGACATATAACAATAGCACCTGAAAGAGGCCCCTCATCTGCCTTGATCATATGGATGGATAATGGGGTGGCCCACAGACACTAATATGTATATAGAAGCTACTACAGAAGGAAAGCAGGGCACTTTCTCTAATTCCAAGGTACCCCAAGAGACAGAGCTCCAGCAGTTACATTTACAGGAAACACATTCTCAGTCATATCCCAGAATGGGATCTTATGAGGTTACCAGTGAATTGACACTATGTGATACACCAATGCAACAGATGAGTGTTCAGTTGGCTTCACCCTGCAAAGATCTCACCCCCAATGAGATAGTCCCCCAAGGGGAAAACAGTTGATATAATGTCATACCCTTTGAGACAATTTAGCAGGGTGGACTGAAGGTTCAGCCCTGCAGATGAGCCCACAGCCAAGAGGTCCTTTGATCCATGTGACAAGGCAAACGCTGAGGTCTGTATCCTCCACAGTGTGGGGGATCCAGTCTGGGATTATATGTGAAAGAGTCTGTGTATAGCACAAAAGTATGCCAGACAGCATAATCCCCAACTTCCCTTACCGCTGTACACCAGATGTGCCTGATACATAAGGGGCCTGGGGCACCTCATTATGTTCCCTGGCCACAAATGGATATGGAAAACCTTAAAAAGTTGTTACCACCACTCATAGAAGGAGAAGGGAAATGGATTAGGATCTTTGAAAAACAAACTGCTGGCGTCACCCTGGCAATATAGGACATGACGAGTCTACTAAGCTCCTTTATAGGAGATGCGACAGACTCTGTCTTCCATAAGGCTGGAGTGAGAAATGTCACCCTTCCTGAAACCAGGTATGATGGGACCCCATTTAACTTGTTTCGGACAGTACCCTGGGACCAGCTGAGGGAAATGTATCCGGATAGGCCAGACATAGGGTCTCTCAAGGCTCAATTAACACATCCCAATGAGGATCCAGCTCAAAACCTCAGAAGGATTAAAGAGAAATCTATTCAAGAAGTAGGCCAGGGTTGAGAAGTAACACAGGGAATTACTGTGTTGCTCTATAATGTAGTAAATATGGGTTTACTCGCCAATGTGCAGGACAATACCCACAATATAGTGGCATTGGAGACCAAACCCTGGACAGAGTTACAGGCACACATAATACACTTTTGTAAAAAGAAACAAGAGAGAGAGAGAGAGAAATAGGATCAATCTAGAGGTAACAGAGAAAGCAGCAGCCAAGTTAGTATAGCAAAAACTGGAAAAGAATGGAGCAAAAATGTCTGTGGATCTGGTTCCAGTGACTGCCCAACAATACCCTCAACAGCAAAATGGTGGAGAGGAGTTATAGGCACAGCAGGAAGGGCCCCAGAGGATGGATCAGACATGTCATTATTGTTACAGATATGGACATTTTATTAAAGAATGCAAGACCAAGATACGGAATGAACAAGGTGGAAGGACATAGGGTTTATAACCAGCCAGGGACTTCAGTAATGCAACCACAAGCAACCCCACAAATAATATATGTACCTTAGCCACCATTACAAAATGCACAGTACCAAGTAATGCCTCAGATGCAACAAATGCCACCACAGCAAAGCTACCATGCACCCCCAATGGCAACTCCACCCCAAGGTGAACAATGAGGTGTGATTGTGAGAGGAGGAAACCCCTTCTAAACAAATTTGATGGAAGAGTATATGCAATGAAGATGCATACAGAGTAGTCCCATGTGTCCAGTATTTTCAGTGACGCACAGGCCAGATGAGGAACCCACTGTATTGGTAGCTATCAATAATCAGTGGTATGCATTCTGAGAGGGAGATCTCTCAATTTCTAACACATCAGTGGACACACAAGGATCTCTGGGGTGGTAATGAAGGTTCCATTCACTAAGGAGTATGTTGATGGCCGCTTACTACTTTCTCTGGCCACTCCTGTCCACTTATATGGGAGAGATCTTATGGATAAACTAAACATGACTATCCATTTCGAGCTTGACAATATTATGATTTGTACTACCCCTGGAGTCCCTCCTAGGATCATAGCTGTAACAGTATATTCTTCCACTGGAGACCAAATCAGCACTCGACCCACTGATATAGAGGCATTTACAACAGCGAAATACACAATAGTAGCAGAAATGTCAGAGTTATGGGGAGGTAGGTCCAGCTACCCAAGGAGTTCCCTTTCCATTGGCAGGGGCAGGATTCTTGGAGACCTGACAGTGAAATTATATTACAAATAGAGGTCTTACACATAACACCGACCTAAACCACTCTGACAGCTTGGGAACACAACCATGTCGTATGGACATGCATTATATTTATTGAGCCAGGCAAAACGGTCAAGCAAATATTAGATGACTAGCTGTTTGATGATGATTCTAAGAAAATGATTATAGTTTTTCACGATTACATACCGTTAAGGACAGTAATGGAAGTAAGGATGCTCACACCAGTTAGGGCCTTTGATTCTGTCAGGGAGGCAGATTTTTCTCAAGTACCAGATACTTTGAGGACCCAGGGTCCCCATGATGTAGGCCTTATTCCCACTGCCACCACATTCCAAATAACATTAAAAGAGTAGGCCTAGGTAACGCAGTAGCCCCTCTCCAAAGAAGCAGATGAGGGCATAGCCCCACCATACAGGCATTACTAGAGCAAGGAGTAATATACCCTGGAGTATCTCCTTGTAATACCCCGATATACCCAGTTAAGACATCTACAGGTAATACTTGGCATATGGTTCACGACCTCTACCCCCTGAACAATGTAGTGGTACCAAAAAATCCCAACTGTCCCTGACCCTTCCATTATTTTGTCAAATATTCTTGAGGATGCCAAATATTTCTCTGTTATATACAATAAGAACACCTTCTTCAGCATCCCTCTTCATCCAGACAGTCATTATTTGACAGTGTTCTCCCTTTGGGATACTCAGTATTTGTATTCTCATTTGCCTCCATGATATTGTGAATCCCCAAGTATTTCCAACAGGGTGGTGAAAAATGGTCTTTCAAACTTTCTGTGTGACAGTACTCTGTTGCAATATGTTGATGATATACTAGTCTACAGTCTCACAGAACAAAAGTATAGGAAAGATACAGTGTCCCTTGTCACTCTCGTCTAGTGAGGATATAAAGTGGAGAAAGACAAAGTTCAGTACTGTCAAGAGGGGGTCCACTATCTAGGGCAACTACTGTTAGCTTATGTCAGTTTCTGGTCAGCGAGTGACCCCTGAGAGGGCAGCATCTGTATGCTAAATCACTGAACCAGAGGCTGTTATGGAAATGCAGAAGTTTCCTTGGCCTCTGCAACTATGTTAGGCAGTGGGTCTTTGACTACAGCACTTTAATAGCACCCCTGTTGATCTCCATTAAGCAAAGGACAGATATGATAAAATAACATCAACACTAGAAATGAGGGAAAATTTCCAAAGATTGACAACTGAGATAACAAACGCCCCAGTTTTGGGGACCCATGACTACATTAAAGAGTTTTACCTCTACTGCCACTGCAATGGTCAAGTGATATCATATGTCCTTGCACAAAAATATTTTTAGGACACAAACCCATGCATACTTCGGTATAAAAGGACATTACCCCTGTGAACAAGCCCTCGTCACTGCAGCCTTTGTGGTACAGAAAAGCACTCTGATTGTCCCAGGAGCACTTCTGACGCTCTATGCAGAGCATGCAGTGCTTGCCATCATTTAAAACGCTAAGACTACCCTAACTACACAGAGAGTATCAGGCTACAAGATAATACTGTCACTCCCATTCTTGAATGTTGTAAAATGCTGTACGGTGAACTTGCAACATTTTGTGTTCACCCTATTTTGGACTCTGAGGAATGCATACGACTGTACAATGTATGAATCCAGCCAAGCAACAGAGGATTTCACTCCCAGCAGTATTGTATATTTTGTTGCTGATGCTTCACTATGGGCCAGGACACAGGAGTAAGACACACAGGTGCAGCAGTGGTCAGCGCACAGTAGTACAATTCCTCGGACACACTTCACATAGTAAAGTAACTAACACTGCCAGCACATTATTCTTCACAAACATCAGAATTGACAGCCCTCATAGCAGCCCTAAAGCAAGGAATAGGAAATGTTCTCACAAAGTATTGGGATTTGGTTTATGTAACTACTACAGTGCATTCAAACATTATGCAAGGGATCAGGAGGGGCTTCCTCGAGTCAGACGGGATTCCTGCCATGCATAAGAATCTCTTAGAGACCTTAATAGAGGCACTTGCCCTACTACCAACAGTGGCAGTTGTGAAATGTGTGGCACACAAAAATGGACACGATTTTGTGTCATGGGGAATGCATCAGCAGATTGGGTAGCTAAAGACGCAGTTAGGTGCACACTCCGTCTGCACCATCAGGTTATATCTCAGACTTAGTGGCCCAGGCCGCATCGCCACATGAGCCTGAGTCAAACACTACCACAGATATTATTACACCTCATTATGTTGAGACAGCATGTTTATATCTTCGAGAAACACAGGGGGAACTCACTGCATGAGTACAATTATGGGAGGCCAGAGGGTGCTCCCAGTCAAGGGATGATTTGATCTTTAGACAGGTAAACAGTGATGCCTCAGGCCTTACTCATGATAGCCATTGATCAATTGCACTTACTGGCTCACATCTTGAGAGATCAATTGTTAATGCAGATATAACAAGATTGGTTTATTCCCTACCTGCATGAACCGCTTACTACGTACATTCATAATCCATTTGCCAACAATTCTCCCCAAAGCCAACATTGAAGGTAATGAATTTGTCCATGCCTCGACCACAAGGTCCCTTCAATGCTCTTCATATTGATTTTATTGATATGATTGATCGATGTAACAACTATCACTACTGCATAGTTGTGTTTTTAGCTTTTTCCCGGTGGGTGGAAGCAGGACCCTGTGTACAGTGTTATGCCAAGTCAGCTGCTATTTCTCTGATTTGTGAGGTGATATTCCAATGGGAAATTCCCAAAGGGATAAAATGCGGTAACGGCACACACTTTCTCAATTCCATTTTCACACATCTCACAACAATACTGGGGATAAGACATATAGGGGGTCATTCTGACCCTGGCGGCCGGTGGCCGCCAGGGCCACCGACCACGGGAGCACCGCCAACAGGCTGGCGGTGCTCCAACGAGCATTCTGACCGCGGCGGTTCAGCCGCGGTCAGAAGCGGAAAGTCAGCGGTCTCCCGCTGACTTTCCGCTGCTCGTTTGAATCCTCCATGGCTGCGGAGCGCGCTCCGCAGCCATGAGGATTCTGACCCCCCCTACCGCCATCCTGTTCATGGCGGGAAAGCCGCCATGAACAGGATGGCGGTAGGGGGGGTCGCGGGGCCCCTGGGGGCCCCTGCCGTGCCCATGCCAATGGCATGGGCACGGCAGGGGCCCCCGTAAGAGGGCCCCGCAAAGTATTTCAGTGTCTGCCTTGCAGACACTGAAATACGCGACGGGTGCCACTGCACCCGTCGCACCTTCCCACTCCGCCGGCTCGATTACGAGCCGGCATCCTCGTGGGAAGGGAGTTTTTCCCTGGGCTGGCGGGCGGTCTTTTGGAGACCGCCCGCCAGCCCAGGGAAAAACTCATAATACCCTCCGCGGTCTTCTGACCGCGGAGCGGTATAATGGGGGCGGAATTCTGGCGGGCGGCCTCCGCCGCCCGCCAGAATCAGAATCACCCCCATAGCATCTTCTGCTGACCACACCCACATTAACGGTATAGTTGAGCACCTTAATGGTTTGCTGTAAAAGAAGATAAGAAAAGTGTTCCCCACATTGCACAGAAAATGGTTGCATTGTGTACCACTAGCACTATTTTCTCTTAGAAACACACCCAGTTCCGACCATTACTTGACCCCCCCATCAGATAGTGACAGGAAGGTTCATGCAGCCGACACATGTTAGGGTGCACATTCTAGAGTTATATCCACAAATTATTACTCCCTAGTTGAAATATTATATATACTCACAGAAAGGCAGGTTATTAAGGACAAAATAGCATGAATACAGAAAATAGGTCATCACAAGACTATAGAATAGATACAAATGGTTCTAGTCTTAGGCTATTTAGGGGTGGCACACCTGCCAACTGTGTGCAATAAATATTTAGTAAACCTCTTGCTCCTGGATTGTGTTCATAGTCCAGGACTCAAAGTTACTGGATTAGGTTATGCTCATGACCAATGACATTCTGAAATTGAGATTTCCTGTAGGGCCCTCTCCCTATGGAATGGCACTGATATTAGTAAGGATGCAATAGGAAAGTGTGCACAGAGATGAGATGATAATATTATGCAATATACTTGGATGGATGGTGCAGTAAGACCCCTGACAGTCATAACATGAGTATCTGTCTCTTTAGGTTTAAGAGGGAATGGCACCATCAATATAGGGAAAAATATCAACTGCAATACTGCTATAGATGACGCTGACAGGCAGGGTGGCACCTCCAGCCTCATGGATTATTTTTGTCAGTGCGGAGAATTGCTATACACCCAGTTACAACCTATCTGGAACGGCCTCTGTTCTTTGGTTATTTTGCACACATCAGTCTTGGTCATTCTGGGAATACATTTCTCCAAGTTACATGACCTCCCCATGAGCTGTCCAACGACCTTGTTGCACCATCATCGGAGGAGAAGAGCTGCAGAATATAATGGCACTGCGACCTAGAAAGATGTCCATCAAGAGCACGAGTTGTTCAATGATGCCCAGCTTTTTTTAAAGTGTCTTACTGTTCGTTCAGGCAAAAACAACTGCTGGAAGGATGCAAATAACTAGAGGGGATGAACCAGATCAACGCCACAAAAGGCTGATTCATTGCTATAAAGGAAGAGCTGCGTGCCATGAGAATGATGATCATGCAGCAGCATTATGTACTTGATCTTGTGAAAGCCATGGAAGGAGAAGTATGTGTCAAGATAGGAACTGTTTGTTGTGTTTTTGTCCCTTCAAACAATACAGACAATGGAACATTGTCGCAGGCCATACAAACTTTGCAAAACTTACAAAAGAAAATTGTGGATGAAGGAGGTGCCCCAGATGAATGGTTATGGGGTTGGTTTGATTGGCTACCATCCTGAATGTCAGGACAATTTAAAGCTTTAGTACCATTTATCATGTTATTGCTTTTAATATGTTGTGTTATTCAATTAGCTGAAATTTGCTGTCAAAGGATGAGCACAATTGTGGGAGGAATGTTCACAGTCAGGCCACCTATACAAATAGTAGATGATCAGGGTAATACATATCATGTGATACCAAGTGAAGATCCAGAATTAGAGAAAGTAGTTAAAATACCACCTAGAGGGGGAAATGTTAAAGAAAGTATAAAATGCAAAGGGAATCTCACCACCACAGACATCAGGAGAGAGCATTGTAGAGCTATATGTAGTTAAAGTGCATTACATGCCCCAGCTACAAAGTTACAAGGTAGGTGAGAGTTCACCAGAAAGCAGAACATAAACTCAGCAAGTTTCAGTTAAAGGGGAAAACATGTTTAACAAGCCTTGAAGAGTTTATGACCACAGCGCACAAGTAGGTATTTCATTCTCATTGTCAATAGAGATGCACATGTTTTCAAAGGTAACTTTAATCAAGAGTATACAGAGTCAGATAAGAAGTGTTGGAAACTGAGCATTAAACACGTACATACTCGGGAAAGCAGGTTAAGGTTTTATAAAAGCTCTGGCTCTGTTAGGATTAAAATTAGAGGAATCCCGAAAACAGGTCATGAGTTTAAGGGTGCAGGTGATGTGGTATTTATGTGAAAGTATATTATTAACTTTTTATTCTGTGACTTGTTATTAGTTTTTATAATAATATATATGAAGTCAGCATTTTTATGACTATAAAAAGGGCTGCTTGCAAGCAGTCATTTGAGGTCAGCTTTTCAGCTCTACGGAAGTGACTGGTGTCTCGGCCATTGTGATTAAAACTGCTTTTGCCCTGCCAGAGAAGTCTTGCCTATCTTTATTTGGTTTTTCCACCCAACAACAGTCTGGGTAACAACGTTCACACTAAGCACAGACGTTTTAGGTTTTTGTGATCTGAATAAAAGACAATTATATGGTAGGCCCTAAGACGTAATGCCTCCTTCTTAAAAGGCTGCTTTAATGGCTAATAGCTCCTTCTCCATGATGGAATGATTGCGTTCAGCAGGGAGAAGCTTTTTGGTGAAAAATGCCACAGGGTGAACTTGCCCATTCTTGGGGACTCATTGGGACAATACTCAACCATCTGCAAATTGAGAAGCATCAGCCTCCACTACATATGGAATATCAGGGTTTGAGTGTCAGAGAAGGAGTGGTGAACTGAAATTCCTTTTCAACCTTTGTAAGGCAGGTTTTGCTTCTTGAGTGGAAAACAGGAGACATGTTATAGGGAAAACAATACTGGAAAAGTTAACAACAAACCATCTGTATAAATTAGCAAATCTATGAAAGCTGTTAACTTCCTTGACAAAAAAGGGTGAAGGGAAGTTAATGACTTTGGACTTTCTTAAGTCCATTTGTATCACTGGTGGGGGGATAAGGAAGCCTAGTAATTCAATATTCTCAATGTGGAAAATACATTTTTCAAGGTTTGCAAAAAGATGAAGCTCACACAGACACTGAAGGACAGCATGCATCTATTTCACACCCTCAGCTTCAGGATTTGAATAGGTTAAAACATCATCTCTGTAGACAACCACGCACATATTCAGAAATTCCAGAAGGGTCTAATTTAAAAGAAACTGAAACACAGTTGGAGTTTGGCAGACATTACAGAATACTCACAGAGAACATTTTTTACACGAAATGCAAATTGAAGCCACTCTACTGGACAGCATCGCTGCAAATCCCAACTTCAGCAATTAGGCATTTATGGAATATGGTTGGCCCAGCTTTCATCTTCACCCTAGTTAAGAATGCAGCACTTCAGTTAAATATTCAGCCAAGTGGTTAGCACAAAGTTGACCTATTATGAGTCTTGGTATTAATGCCAAGATTAGACATTGGATAGAAAAGTTCAAATAAATGATATCTGCATTAAGACTTCCATCCCCTGCCAAAACAATTAGAAAGCACCTTCAAGATGGTATAATACATGACTCACAACTTGTAATGTGCATGGGGTCGCAAATTCTTGAAAAATCTGGAACAACTGTATAAACAGACTCATCACTTGAGACTGGTGATGGACAGAAGACTCGGGCAAACGACAAGGGATCAGAGGTTCACAGGCTTTCAACAAGCTGAGCCCTGAGATGAGAGACCAGTGTAACATTAACAAGCTCAAGAGAGAGACTAAAAAGAAGTTCTCTTGCTAGACTTTCTCAGCACAGGGACACAAAGAAGACTTAGGGCAAACTGGGGATGTGCAATATTCTGCTTTACAAAAAGACCCTTTGGAAAGAGAAAACCATCTCACTATGTAATTTGGTCTTATAAACATAAACTCTGAAAGTAAAACATTTTTGACTTTCATTCTGCTCTAATGCACCATTCTCTTTATACTGGTGCCCTTTTTTGCAACTTGGCTTTCAGAAAATGGAAGTCTGAGCTCCAAATTTTTCCACAGACCTAGAAAGCCTCATTATGCCTACTATGCATCCACCAACAGAATCATCTGGAAATAGAGGAATGTAACACTATCCTACCTCAGATGAACTTTAAATCTGAGAAACCGCCCTTAGCTGGGATGAAATCTATTCATTACTTCCAGGTTTGAATACGTGAATACGTGCAGGTCCTAGCTCTTGAGTTGTCTCCGTGGGTTGTCCGCTGCCACATCTGCTACGCATCTCTTGTATTACTTGCTCATAATAGCTGTTGGTTATATTTGCTACTAGTACTGCAATGCAGCAGTGTGTGCTAATTGCACTTGTAACCTGGGATGTTGTGTTTATTTCTCTCTTTTTTTTCAATGTTTCCATGAGTTCTATTTGTGGGATGCATTGTATGCACCTCTTTTTGTTTTTATTGGAAAATAATAAAAATTAATGCAAGCTACCGTTCTGCCAAATTTAGTATAATTCCGTCCAGCGGTTTGGGCTGTAGTCATGTTCAAAACTCCTATGGGAATAAACATGGGTGTCAGAGTCACCAGATCCTTGGGGTCTGCACATGTTCCCAACATGTCCACCACTGAACAGCTCCAAGACTCTGATAGATAAATCACAGAGGCTACGAGAGTTCAAGAGGGGAAGAGGGGATTAGGAAGGGAACCTCTGGGAAAGAGACCTGTAGTAAGAAAAAGGTTAAAACACACAATATGAAAATTACATCTCATGAAATCAATACTAGACTATGACTCTAAGCCTAGTCATTCTGAAAACATGAACAACCTAAGAATTAGGCTTAAAATGACTACGTTTCAAGATGGCCGGATACCTGTAAGGAATCATGATGGATTAAATGAAACTTTCAAATTCAAGTACTTTCCTTTACATGAGAATCAGGAAAACATTCTGAATAAGTTCTAAACCAGTCATATGAATCCTTTTTTGAGAATGCATACTAGGACCATGCAATATTGCATCTAGAAACTCTGGCCTCCTGTGTTCTCTTGAAATGTTTCAACACGAATTGCGCACATTGCAGATTTTCATATATATAGTAAACTCCATAAAAAGATTGTGCACCATGAATAACACAATTTGGATTCAGGAAACAAATCACACAACTTGTCAACTTGAATATTACCTAATAAATGTCTTAGAATAGTGGCATACAATGAACAACATTAATTAAGCTCGAGGAGAGAATCGTGCGTCTTGCAGATTCGAGTGCCACCATGTAAAATGTCAAGAAATGGTAGCACGCAATGAATATCAAGGTTAAATCACCATTAAACGAATCGCGCGTCTTGCTGATTCGTAAGCCACGATGTAAATGCCAAGAAATAACAGCGCGCAATGAATAACAAGATTAAAGCACCATGAAACGAATCGCGCGTCTTTTGCCGATTCTTAAGCCACCATGTAAATGTCAAGAAATGGTAGCACGCAATGAACAACAAAGTTAAATCATCATGAAACGAATCGCGCGTCTTGCCGATTCGTAAGTCACCATGTAAATGTCAAGAAATGGTAGCGTGCAATGAACAACAAGGTTAAAGCACCATGAAATGAATCGCGCGTCTTGCCGATTCTTAAGCCAACATGCAAATGTCAAGAAATGGTGGCGCACAATGAATAACAAAGTCAAATCATCATGAAACGAATCACGCGTCTTGCTGATTCATAAGCCACCATATAAATGTCAAGAAATGGTAGCGCGCAATGAATAACAAAATTAAATCAGCATGAAACGAATCGCGCGTCTTGCCGATTCGTAAGCCACCATACAAATGTCAAGAAATGGTAGCGCGCAAAGTAATCTGTTAATCATTAAAGAATTAGGCCAAGAATGTGAAAGTTCTCGATAACGGCGTCGGGAGGCCCACCGAACCACCGTCTTACCACCCAGAACAAGGATCACCAATGAAGAATGAAGGGCAGAGGCCTGGAAGATCAAATAGGCCACTGGGACAAGAGCTCAGGTAGTAGCTGCTGCTCTGCACCGGGACCTCTGAATAGTGAGCACTTGGAGCTGGGCTGGCTCCCTTTTATAGAGTCTTAGCCCAGCCCACAACCACACCCAGGCATGTTGCAGGGAAAGTCTCTGGAAGGCCCTGGAAAGGGACCACACCCTAACACACTCTGAAAGCCTGCAGCAACACATTGCAAATGAACAGTATTGGTAAACACATTAAAAATAAGTCTTCAGGATTAAACTCTGCAATGCAAAAGGTTAAACAACAACATATCAGCACAATGCATAAATTACGTTGTTTTGAGAGTGCTGGGTTTTTGCATTCTAGTCGCCAATAGAGCGCGCACTGCCCTGGTGTTGACAGTACCCCCCTCTCCCAGACGCGCTCTAGGGCTTGATTTGCCTGGATTAAGACGATGAAATCGTCTCACAAGTACTGGAGCATGAACATCAGATGCGGAAACCCATGAGTTACTTTCAGGACCATAACCTTTCCATGAGTTTAAGTACCATAGATTACGCCCTCTCAGTTTAGAATCCAACACTTTCTTAACTTCGTATTCTTCTTACCCTTGTACTAGAACAGGAGCTGGATGAGGATGGACCTTTTGGACTGCCTTCTTCAAGAGGGAAGTGTGGAACACTGGATGAATCAGTAAAGATCTGGGTAATTGTAGTTTAGAGGTCATTGGACTGATTTGCTGGAGGACAGTGTAAGGACCTATGAATTTCGGGTTAAACATGTGCTTCTTCTTGAAATCTATATGTTTTGTGGAAAGCCACACTTTGTCACCTGGTTGATATTGCGGTCCCTCGCGATGTTTCTTGTCATAATGCATTTTGTATTTTTGTTTGGCTTTTTCTAAATGCTGTGGAATCAGTTTCTGGGTTTGATGCAAATGCTGAATGGTTTCTGACACAGCTGGAGTAAGAGAACTTTCTTGAGGAATTGTGATGGGCAAGGTGTCAGGATGATAGCCAAATAAACCAAAAAAGGGTGTAACGCCAATAGAAGTGTGGAATGAGTTATTGTAGGCTAACTCAGCTAACCAGAGCATAGATGTCCAAGAATGAAGTGCCTTTTTAGCGGGGTGACTTGCCGTAGGTATAACATGCAACCAATGAAACACTATCTTGCAAAGTTTGGTAGTGGGTACAAACAAACCAGTGTCGTGAAAGGGTAGTCCTTGCTTGATTGACCTTTTGGGGTCTGCTTGGGCCCATGTTTGCCATTTCTCAACAGTGAAAGAGTTGCGAATTTCTTCAAAGAAATCTTCAGTTTTTATGATACACAGAACCTTGTCAGGAGCAATGATAGCTCTGGAGGCTTGAAATGCAGGAAACGTGGTAGACTCTTGGCGGGACAAGGCGTCAGCTTTGCGATTATCTTTACCAGGCCGGAAGGTTACTACAAAATCAAATTCGGCAAAAAACAGCATCCAGCTTAATTGCCGAGGAGTCAAAAGTCTGGCGGAACTCATGAATTGAAGATTACGATGATCAGTGTATACTGTGACAGTGTATTTGGCACCCAACAAATGATGTCTTCATTCTTTAAAGGCTTCACGAATCACCAGAAGCTCTTTTTCAGCAATGACATAGTTCTGTTCGGCTTCGTTCAACTTCTGAGACATATAAGCTACAGGATGGAGTTGACCAGTGTCTTTATTTCGCTGCGATAAGACGGCTCCTATTGCTACATCTGAAGCATCAGCTTCCACTACGAAAGGTCGATTCGCATCAGGATGAGTCAAGACTGGGGCAGTGGAGAAAGCTTCCTTCAAAGTAGAGAAGGCTTGGTCAGCTTCTGGGGACCATACAAACTATTCTTTCTTTCTTAATAGCTTAGTGATTGGAGCCACTGTCTGGGAGAAATGATTTATGAACCTCCGGTAAAAATTTGCAAACCCCAGGAAACATTGTACATCACGAACAGTCTTTGGGGTGTGCCAATCAGATACGGCTTTTACTTTCTTTTCTGCCATTACCATACCTTGAGGGGTAAGAATAACCCCTAAAAACTTAACTGTGGTAACATGAAACTCACACTTGGTTAGTTTGCAATATAAATGGTGTTTTCGAAGGGCTGCAAGAATTTTCTTGACATGTTGGACATGTTAATTTTCATTGTCTGAGTAGATCAAAATGTCATCGATGTAGACTATGGCAAATATGTCGAGGTACTCTCTAAGAACGTCATTCAAGAAAAATTGAAATGCTGTTGGAGCATTACACAGACCAAAAGGCATGACGGTGTATTCAAAAAGGCCATATCTTGTCTTGAAAGCTGTTTTCCATTCGTCACCCTTTCTCATTCTGACCAAATGATAAGCACCTCGAAGGTCAAGCTTTGTGTAGATTTTTGCTCTCTTTACCTGTTTCAATAAGACCGGAATTAGGGGTAAAGGATATTTATTCTTGATGGTGACTTTGCTCAATCCCCTATAGTCGATACAAGTTTGAAGTTCTC
Source organism: Pleurodeles waltl (assembly GCF_031143425.1). Lineage (NCBI taxonomy): Eukaryota > Metazoa > Chordata > Amphibia > Caudata > Salamandridae > Pleurodeles > Pleurodeles waltl. The sequence continues at coordinate 255,351,255 of NC_090450.1, forward strand.
CATTACCTTTTGGAACAAAAAACAAAGGCGAAGCTGCAGGAGACTTAGAGGGGAGAATTAAACCATTCTCCAAAAATGGATCCAGGTATTTTCGTAAATGTTGATTTTCATGTTCTGACAGGGCATACACACGACAGTTGGGAAGTATCGCACCTGGGGCTTGATCAATTTGACAGTCATAAGATCTATGAGGAGGTAGGGTCTCTGCTCCTTTCTCATCAAATACATCTTTGTAAGATGAATACTGTTTGGGCATCTGAATTTCTTTCTCCACGGCAGTAGCTATGTAAGAGTTGCAGACTTTTGGTACTTGAATCTTTTGGAGACATTGGGGGTCATTCTGACCCTGGCGGTCATTGACCGCAAGGGCCAACGACCGCGGAAGCAGCGCCAACAGGCTGGCGGTGCTTCCTGGCCAATTCTGACCGCGGCAGTAAAGCTGCGGTCAGAAAAGGGAAACCGGCGGTTTCCCGCCGGTTTTCCCCTGGCCAAAGGAATCCTCCATCGCGGCGCTGCTTGCAGCGCCGCCATGGGGATTCCGACCCCTTTCCCGCCAGCCTGTTCCTGGCGGTGTGCTGGCGGGAACGGGTGTCGTGGGGCCCCTGGGGGCCCCTGCACTGCCCATGCCACTGGCATGGGCAGTGCAGGGGCCCCCTAACAGGGCCCCAGCAAGATTTTCAGTGTCTGCTTGGCAGACACTGAAAATAGCGACGGGTGCCACTGCACCCGTCGCACCCCAGCAACTCCGCCGGCTCCATTCGGAGCCGGCTTCATCGTTGCTGGGTCTTTCCCGCCGCCCGCCGGGGTCGGAATGACCCCCATTGTTCTGTACATAGCGCAGATGAGAACATGATTTTTCGTTCTGCCCAATTGATCTCTGGATTGTGATGAGTTAACCATGGCAATCCAAGGATAATCCCATATTGGGGAGCATGGATCACGTCAAGGATGATTTTCTCTTTATGTTTCTTTCTTTGATTCTTATCTTCACAAATCATCGACAAGGGAATAGTCTGAAGAGTTACTGGACCTCCAGTCAAGAGTTTTCCATTGACTGCCTGGATGATTTCTGGGGTCTTTTTTTCAATACATGGGATCCCCCATGCACGAACCAATTGGGCGTCAACAAAGTTCCCAGTAGCCCCAGAATCGACTAGAGATTTTTTGAAATAGATCTTTTTCTTCACCTGAACTCTTATTTCCAGTTTAAGATGTCTACATTGTGAAGGGTCCACGGTGACACCCAAGAGCAACCCTTCTCTGCATCTGGGGTGTTTTAGTTGATTGTACGATGGAACACCGACTTTAAAAACAACTACTGCCTTAACAACGAGGTCGGAACACCGACCTCGTTCTTACTACTAATGATTTTACCACGAATGCCTTAACAACGATATTTTGTTGTAAAGGCATTCCTGATAAAAGCATTAGTAATAGGCACCATTCACCCTACATCCCTCACCCCACCCCCCCAACCCCACCCCAAAACCTAAAACTCCCTGACCCCCCACCCCCTCTCCAAAACCAAAAACGCCCCACCCCCCCACCCCACCCCAAAACCTAAAACCCCGACCCCCCACCCCCTCCCCAAAACCAAAAACGCCCCACCCCCCAACCCCACCCCAAAACCTAAAACCCCCTGACCCCCCACCCCCTCCCCAAACCAAAAACACCCCACCCCAAAACCTAAAACCCCCTGACCCAACCCCTCCCCAAAACCAAAAATGCCCCATCCCCCCAACCCCACCCCAAAACCTAAAACCCCCTGACCCCCCCACCGCCTCCCCAAAAACAAAAACGCCCCACCCCCCCAACCCCACCCCAAAACCTAAAACCCCCTAACCCCCCACCCCTCCCCAAAACCAAAAACGCCCCACCCCAAAACCTAAAACCCCTCACCCCCACACCCCCTCCCCAAAACCTAAACCCACCACTTACCTTAGTCGACCCCTTCTCACCTGCGTCGTCCTCCTTCGCCAACTCCCTTTTTTGTACCTTAACCACACATGTTCGTTGTTCAGAACATACGTAGTTAAGGCACAAAATAACAGAGTTGTGGATAAAAAAAGCGTTGTTGCGCTTTCGTTAACCACGACTTTCGTAAAAAGAAAGTCGTAAAAAAGGATGTTTCCCGTTTTAGTTTTCCAACTCGACTAGTGCATTGGCTGCGACCTTCTGAACTGGACCTTGCTTGCTCTTTGGTTTGATTGGACAATCTTTGGCAAAATGACCCTTCCGCCCACAATAAAGACATTGTCAATTTTTTCTGCGTAGGTCCTTTTCATCTTTGGTCAAAGGTCTTCTGATGGTTCCAATTTCCATCGGTTACGGCGTTCTTTCTTTCGGAGTTTTTGAGTCTCTGTTATCATGAACACGCCATGAATATTTTTCAGACTTTTTGCGCATTCCCTTACGTTCTGTTAAACGATGATCAAGCCTCAGGACAAGGTTTATTAATTCTTGACAGTCTGTAGGTTGTGGGTCGATTTGCGCTAAGATATCTTTTAGTTCCTCTTTGAGTCCCTTGTAAAACAAGACCGCTTGTTTTTCTTCAGGCCAGGATGTCTCGGCAACCAGCCGGTTAAAGTTGGCTAAATACGACACTAGGTTCTGATTCCCTTGGCGTAAATCTAATAATTCACGAACTGCTGACTGTGTTACAGTTCTACGATCAAAAACTCTCTCAAACTCACGAACAAAATTTCTCCAGTTGTACAGCAAGGGACTATCTTTACGCACAAGAGGAATTGCCCAGGTAGCTGCATCTCCAGACAGATATGATAACAAGAAAGCTAGTATGGACTGGGCATCTGGGAAAGTATATGGTCTACAGGTGAAGTGTAGTTTCACTTGAACCAGGAAAGATTGCGCTTTCAAAGGGTCACCTGAGAAACATTCTGGGGGAGCTAAAGGAATTGCGGAAGGGACATTGAGGGAAATGCTTGTCGGATTACTTCCAGAAGTCTGAGAAGAAGTACCTGGCCAAGACACACCTGTGGGACTTTGTTCCTTCTTCTCTACCTTATCCTGTAACTGACTCACTCTCTCAGCTAGGCTAGTTGTCAATTCTTTGGATGATACCACCTCTGCCTGGAGCTGGGTGATATCCTTGACTAACTCGTCCAGCGTGGCCATGCTGAGAACATCCACAAACCAGGAGGAAAATAATTTGTGGGCTCACCATTCTGTCAGAGTCACCAGATCCTCGGGGTCTGCGCACGTTCCCAACACGTCCACCACTGAACAGCTCCAAGACTCTGATAGATAAATCACAGAGGCTAAGAGACTTCAAGAGGGGAAGAGGGGATTAGGAAGGGAACAGCTGGGAAGGAGACCTGTAGTAAGAAAAAGGTTAAAACACACAATATGAAAATTACATCTCATGAAATCAATACTAGACTATGACTCTAAGCCTAGTCATTCTGAAAACATGAACAACCTAAGAATTAGGCTTAAAATGACAAAGTTTCAAGATGGCCTGATACCTGTAAGGGAATCAAGATGGATTAAATGAAACTTTCAAATTCAAGTACTTTCCTTTACATGAGAATCAGGAAAACATTCTGAATAAGTTCTAAACCAGTCATATGAATCCTTTTTTGAGAATGCATACTAGGACCATGCAATATTGCATCTAGAAACTCTGGCCTTCTGTGTTCTCTTGAAATGTTTCAACACGAATTGCGCACATTGCAGATTTTCATATCTATAGTAAACACCATAAAAGGATTGTGCACCATGAATAACACAATATGGATTCAGGAAACAAATCGCACAACTTGTCAACTCGAATATTACCTAATAAATGTCTTAGAATAGTGGCATACAATGAACAACATTAATTAAGCTTGAGGAGAGAATCGTGCGTCTTGCTGATTCGAGTGCCACCATGTAAAATGTCAAGAAATGGTAGCACGCAATGAATATAAAGGTTAAATCACCATTAAGCGAATTGCGCGTCTTGCCGATACGTAAGCCACGATGTAAATGCCAAGGAATAACAGCGCGCAATGAATAACAAGATTAAAGCACCATGAAATGAATCGCGCGTCTTTTGCCGATTCTTAAGCCACCATGTAAATGTCAAGAAATGGTAGCGCGCTATGAACAACAAAGTTAAATCATCATGAAACGAATCGCGCGTCTTGCCGATTCATAAGTCACCATGTAAATGTCAAGAAATGGTAGCGCGCAATGAACAACAAGGTTAAAGCACCATGAAACGAATTGCGCGTCTTGCCGATTCTTAAGCCACCATGCAAATGTCAAGAAATGGTAGCGTGCAATGAATAACAAAGTCAAATCATCATGAAACGAATCGCACGTCTTGCCGATTCGTAAGCCACCATATAAATGTTAAGAAATGGTAGCGCGCAATGAATAACAAAATTAAATCAGCATGAAACGAATCGCACGTCTTGCCGATTCGTAAGCCACCATACAAATGTCAAGAAATGGTAGCACGCAAAGTAATCTGTTAATCATTAAAGAATTAGGCCAAGAATATGAAAGTTCTCAATAATGGCGTCGGGAGGCCCGCCCAACCACTGTCTTACCGCCCAGAACAAGGCTCACCAATGAAGAATGAAGGGCATAGGTCTGGAAGATCAAATAGGCCACCGGGACAGGAGCTCAGGAAGTAGCTGCTGCTCTGCACCGGGACCTCTGAATAGTGAGCACTTGGAGCTGGGCTGGCTCCCTTTTATAGAGTCTTGGCCCAGCCCACAACCACACCCAGGCATGCTGCAGGGAAAGTCTCTGGAAGGGCCTGGAAAGGGACCACACCCTAACACACTCTGAAAGGCTGCAGCAGTACATTGAAAATGAACAGTATTTGTAAACACATTAAAAATAAGTCTTCAGGATTAAACTCTGCAATGCAAAAGGTTAAACAACAGCATATCAGCACAATGCATAAATTACGATGTTTTGAGAGTGCTGGGTTTTTGCATTCTAGTCGCCAATAGAGCACGCACTGCCCTGGTGTTGACAATGGGTAATGCACATGTTTGACCCCCCTTTTTCTCAGCCCTGGCTTGGTGGATCACCCCCAGATTTTCCATGTGTGACAAGAATCACCGGCACACTTTTTGGGGAAATTTTTGTGATTTGCCAAACGGCCCCAAAGATATAGGTAAGTCAAAAAATGCTTTTTGGTCCCAACTATAACTAACTACTTCGTCACTGGCAGTAGATACCCATATATATATATATATATATATATATATATATATATATATATATATATACCTACTGGTGGCTTTGGTAAGTGTGTTTTTTGCTTTGCTAATGACTTTGGCGCCAATTGAAGAATTGTCACAACATTTTCAAAACTAGTTTGGCAGTCACATTAGCTGCTGTCTGGTCAGGTTCTGTGTGATCCAGAAAGAGGGGGCCAAGAAAAAGGGGGGGTCCCAAAATGCATTTTCCCTGTACAGTTTCCCATTGGGATTTTAGATATGACTACAAGCAAATTGCTGAAAGGAATTACACCAGATTTGGCAGAAAGCTAGATCTTGGGCCGGAAAGGGTGTTTTTTGTAATTTGGTGTAATTATGTTAATTAGTTTTGGAGTTATTAAGGTTTTAAAGTTACTAAAGTAAAAAGATTTATGTATATTTAGAGATGTGGATCCACCGCAGTAGATCTGTGGATCCACACTTCAATAATAATGCTGTGATTGGCTGACCGCAACCTGAGAGGAAAGTTGCAGCTGCCATTTTCGGTAGTGGGACTCTGTTCCCACGGGGGGAAAAGAAAATATAAAAGTGACAGAAGGTGTCAGGTGTAGAGGCACCCTGACCCCATGTGACTTATTGGGGTCTGTGAGGACCTCTCATTGGCAAGAAATTATCTGAATTTTTTTTTTTGAGCGAGTGAGGATCCACAGTGCTCAGCACGACCTCTGTGTGCTCGGCAGTGGATCTGTGGATCCAGGCCGAAATTAACAAAACACCTACATCCACTCACAGACCCACACACCTACTCGCTCACTTGCACACCACTTACCCACTCAACCACTCATACAGCCAGTCACACACCCACTCACACACCCATTCACACACTCACACAACCACTTCCAAACCCAAAATGCAATATGTGTGCAATCAATGGTGTCTAATAGCAGAGGAAGTGGGCAATGGTATGTCACGTCCTTATCACTTATTGACTTTTGCACTGACTGTGTCTAAGTATCAGTCACAAGTAGTGTGATTAGATTGCATGTGAGAAGCCCACAGGCTCTCCTATACCCATTGGAAACATACAGTATACACAAAAACGATGGAGTGCAGCCCTTATTCGGACATCTGGTGCATACCCCTAGCCTGCAACCTTCTCATATAACACATATGCGGTGAAGCTGTAGTTAGAAATGACTTCTGGCCTGGACATGCCAAAGATGTTGATCCTTTGCCTATAAGACCTCCCCCTCTCTTCTCCTCCAATAATTATTTCTGACAATGAAAGGCAAGGCAACACATATATTTATTGACTGGCGGAAGATGAGGCTGTTGTGTGAGAACCCATGAAATGCAACATACACATCAGTGAAGCAGCCTTTGGCTTCTCCAACATCATGAACGCTGATGGAATGCACTGGTGTCTGTTCAAGAAATAGTATTCCCTGTTTTGGGTGGTGAAATGCAATATGTGTGCAATCAATGGTCTCTAATACCTTTAGGAAGGGGTGAATGGCATGACACGTTCTTATCACTTATTGACTTTTGCACTGACTGTGTCTAAGTATCAGTCACAAGTAGTGTGATTGTGTTGCCTGTAAGAAGAACACAGGCTCTCCCTTACCCACTGGAAACATCCAGTGTACACAAATGATGGAGTGCAGCCCTTATTCGGACATCTGGTGCATACCCCGAGCCTGCAACCTTCTCATATAAAACATATGCGGTGAAGCTGTAGTTAGAAATTACTTCTGTCCTGGACATGCTAAAGATGTTGAACTTTTGCCTATAAGACCTCCCCCTCTGTTCTTCTCAAATAATAATTTCTGAAAACGAAAGGCAAGGCAACAAGTATATTTACCAACCTTGTCAATATTTTATTGATCTTAAGAGAGTATAACTTGACTGAGCCATTATGCATGCCCGAAGGAGAAATAAACTGCACTCGATAGCATTTATAATATGTGTTGAAAATTATTAATGAAAGTCGTGAACTGAGGTGCCTATATAAGTAGGTGGAGTTCGTGGAGTTTTCCCCACTCCATGCTTCGCACGGAGTTCTGAAAAACTCAGTGAAGTGACGCAGAGCAAACTGTTTTCTCTCTCTCGCCAATGTTAAGTTGGAGAGCAAGAGTAATCGCTACGTTGGTAGCGTGAGCAAGATTTCCAAACGCGGGTGGTTCTGGTAGACCCAGACCGCTTGCGATGAGAAAGCTGACTCTCATGTTGAGGAAGCTGTTGCTCGAGTAGAAAATCTACTCGAGCGGCATAAAGAAGTTAGCGCCTTCTGGAGCTCCACGTGATGGCTTCCGCGCCCATTTTACAGCATGAGAGAAACTCCTGGCACTGAAAATCAGCACAATTTACCTAAACTCCGCGGCTCGCAGAACTCCATGTAGCGTGGCAGAGTTTTTTCAGCACTTCGGAGTTCGGCATAGCAAAACTCCATGAACTCCGCCCAGGCCTATTTATAAATAGAGATGTAGAATGATCATATGCAAATCACATGTATGCAATATTATTTCATATATGAATATTATGATTTCTAGTTAATCAACATTTTCATAGCTATCCCTCATTCATATTAAGTAAAATGCATGTATAATCAGATATTTGAATGTGCATTTTGAGTTACGCTAAATTAAGTTGGAAATGAGGCCTGAAGATGCTTTTCTTGTGTTTAATCTTCAACATGAAAGTTTTGCCCTCCCTGTGTATTTCTTTGCTAGCAGGTGCATCAACAAGTCTTATTTTAATGAAAAGCTTATTGTTAGTTATAGGTAAGAGGGGTATGACAAGACAGGTTGCCAAGGGCAGGAGCGTTAACGAGGAGCTGTGGAGAACTCCCCTCCAGATTCCTGAAGACGAGAAAGACCCAAGCTCAACCTGATGGCTGAACCAACAAATGAAAGCCTAATTAAAAGATACCATTCACAACTGTGCACAGACTATGGAAAGTTACTGGTGGTGATGTCAACTACTGAGGTTTGAGGAGATAAGAGTGGTTTAGCTAGTTAGAGATTCAGACCTTTCTTGCTCTTTGATTAATTCGGACCTTAAGAAAATTAGAGAGGTACAGTCCTCTGTTTTCTTTTATTAGGGTGATGTGGCTTTATGCTACACACATGGCTCTTGCAGGAACTTCTACCGAGGTTTCTGTGGTGCTGACACTTTGTTTCATTTATAAAATTTTAAGTTAAATCAGTTGAGGGTTTCCTATAGCTTTTTGGAGAGTTAGCGTAATATAGGTTAAATGGTTAGGCAGGAGAATCAAAGCTTGAATTCGGGGTACTGAGTGTTATTCCTCATTTTCTGTATTGTTGCTACTGAAGTCTTGGTCTGTTTAGTGCTGGTGTGTTTCAATTTTGTTCGACGATTTTACTCACCTTTGGTAATACCATATTTGTATATCATGTTTTTGAGACTCATTTACATATGTTTTGGCTTTGAATTTGTAATACACTTTTTTGACCTTTCAGGTTGCCTCCAAGTTTCAATATGAGACTAAAGGGGTTAGACTGTAACTTTAGGTTGAATGGTTTAATGTGTTTCTCTTCACCCCTTGGATCTTAGAAAAAGGTACATTGGACCCAAGAAATCAGCAATAGTGTCAGACACTGGAGCAATCTCTCTCTTGCTTTCAAATGTGGGAAGCTTGTGTGTGAGTGGTTGATGCTCTAGTGGGTTTCACCTGATGATGGGTGTGGCAGAGTCTTGCATGTTCACCCCTTATCACACTTGCAGTGGTAGGTTTTTCGAATGTAACTGAAGTCCTGATACAATAAGTGTTCTCTATAACTTTTAACTGAAATTAAAGTTTTTGTTTTTCTTCTTTAACAACTGTATTAATAAAGTATACATAGTTATTAAATATTTAGACTAGTTATATATTTAAAAATATGTTTTTTATAAATGATACTGTTTTTTCATAATTGGAGTTAGTGCTATTGCCTGAATTATATTTGTTGGTTTTAAAAAGAGTGTGTTGCTGTACCAGTCAGTGGCACCGAGTGGTGTGTGGCTTATTTAAAAAATGCTTTGACAAATCGACCCCAACATCTGTTGGCCTCATAAATATCCATAATCACACAGGTCAAGGCCACTGACAAAAATCTATTAAAATAGAAAACTGTATTTGTGAGCTCCTACAACGGCCAATAATCTTCCAGAACAGCAACAGGGAGAATGGCAAAATCAAATTAAAAGGAAAAAGAATAGACCCTATTCATCCATCCTATTTCAGCCATTAACATATGCTTATGGACATAAATACATCATTTAAGCCTGCTAGTAAATCACCAAATGATTCCTGGCATAATGGATTCAGTACTGCAGATTTCTCCACCAGGACTGTGGAGAATCCCAAAATACCTCTTCATCATCCTTCCTCGTCCCATTCCTAACAATATGGAGTGGATGTGCCCATTCACTCCTCATGTCACTTTTAGAAAGCTGCTTCTTGGGAAGAAGGACAAGGAGCTTTTAGCCCACCATTAGAACTTCCTGTTCTTTTTTCTGCCCACTCGTCACCAATGGGCTGAAGGGGCTGCTTGGATGCCCTTCCGAGCAGATGGCGTTAAGGTATGTGTTTTTTTTTCTGCCTTTTACTTTCCTATCTTGATGCCATTGCGGCTACGTGGGCGCCGCAGTTTTTTTGGGCACTGTGTTTCTTTTTTAACTCTATGCAGAGAGGGGAGGGTCTGGGGGGGCTGTGCCTTTCGGCGGTTTCCTCCCCTCTGGGCCTGGTCACAGTTCCTTGTAGCCCTTGGCTGGGGGATTACGGATTGGTGCAGTGAGTGCCTCTCCCTGTACTGGACTCAGTGGAGTGCCCCTGCTCATCTGGGTGGCTTCTTGGCAGAGTCTCTATATGCTTCGCTGGGGTTGTTTTGGCTGCTCTGGCTCTGTTGTTGCTCCCCTTGAAGCTTTTCCATTTTTCACTATAATGTGTGGGGGCATCCAGGTGCACTGTGCCCTGGGGCGATATCCTCCCCAATGGGCCTGGTCATGGTTCCTTGTTGCCCTTCGCAGGTGGAGTACCGCTTGGCCTGGTGGCTGCCGCTCCCAGTGCTGGGCTCAAGGGGGGGGGCATGCTCTTCTGTGTGGCTGCATTGGCGCACCTCTCTATGCTTCCCTAAGAATGTTTCGCTGATGTGGTGCCATTGTTGCTCCCCCTGGGGCCTTTCACTTTTTTAGCCCTGTGGCTTGCGCTTGTTAGACTGCTGTGTGGCAGGCTTTGGTACTGGATTCGCTGGGTAGTTCCTGCAGAGTCTGGCCCTCAGGTCCTTACTCATGCTGCTGTTCTCTGCCACCTCTCACAGGGTGCCATTAGGAAACATTTTCAGTTTGGTCGACGGAGTTGGGAGTGGCCTCCAGTGGTTTCCTTTTTCTTCTCTGGTGGGGTTGGTGTTGCTGTCTGGCCGCCTGTTTCTGCCCTGGTCCATGTGTTTCCCTGCATTGTTGGTGAGTGCGCTGGTGCTGTTTTTACTTCTTGCCCTCTTACCTGGAAGTTTGCTCTCTATGCTCCCTGTGACTCCTTGTCTGGTATCAGGTTACAGGTTTCCTGCCTCTTTCCTACCCTGTGGTCTTCCCAGAAGTCACTGTGTCCTAATGGTTGAGGTCTCACTGAAATCTCAGCGTTCTACTCCAGGCATGTCCACGGCCATTCCCCTTCTTTATATTTGGGGGTGGTTTTGGTGGGTGCGCCCTTGCTCCTGGAATGTTGTACCCTCTACCACAGTGAGTGTTGGTGGGGTTCGACATCGTCTCCCCGCTGTTTCGGATGAGCATATACAGACCTTGGTTTCTTCTCCTTCCTCTGTGTCCTCCTGCAGTCTTGTGATTATGTTGAGGACAATCTTGGGTTCCTGACTTTTGCATTGGCTGAAAGGACAGATATTCTTCAGGACTTGACTACCAATCTGCCACTGCCTATGGATTTGCTGCATTTTTGCACTAGTGGGATGGTTCTATCACTTCTAGCATGCTTCCGTTCCCACCATTCCAGTTATCCCTGCTGTTAACTCCTTGTTGTGGCGTGAATGACGGGATCATGTGAGGATCTCTGTCCTTATTGCTAACAGGTGCAGGCTGCTCCGAAGGGCTCTCACGCTGGTTTTTCTCTCTCCTTGCATTCTACGTTTTTGGAGTTTGTTCTTCTCCATCTTTGGTCAAGGCTTTCCGTCCCTCTCTACTACCATTTGAGATGGTGTTGATATTTATGATTTTCTGTCCTGTATGGAGGTACCCGCTGGTTTCTTTTTGATGATGACTTTGCTCCCATTGAGATTTAGCTATGGTCAAAGCCAGTTCTGTTTTGGCACAACGCCACCTCATCTTTGGGGTTTGAAGGTTGTTTCCTCATGCTTGCCATTTGTGGTTTTCTAGACATTGGGGATGCACTGGTGGTGATCCTCTGGAATTCTTTCACAAGTCTGACATGTGTTCATGCCTTCCGTCAGAAGCCTAAGTCCTGGGATGGCGGAAGGTGGCATATGGTTCAGTTTAGGGCATGTTGGCCTATTCCCTGGCCACTTGCTCCAGGTTTCATCATACAGGACTTCAATCGGGGGTACATCCCATCAGTGTGGTGTTCTGAGACGTCCTAGACATCCTTCCTGACTTGTCCAACACTGCAGCTTTGTCCAGTAGGTGGGCGCCTTGGCTGTTTTTTTATGTTTGGGAAGTTTCATTCCCTGTCATTTGGGTTCTTCAGGTGGCATCCCAGGGTGTTTTTATGGTCTTTCTCTGGGGTTTCAGAACCTCACTTCCTTCGGTCTGCCTGACCTGGGGATCTTGTGTGGAGGTTGACGCTGGGGGCTGGTGTCGCCTCCCATGTCCTGCAACAGGCCCTTCTTGCTGTTTCTCCTTTGGTGTGGGGTTGTGGTTCCTATTCACATGCATTCTTGGTTCAGGAAGGTCACTGGGGATTTTTGGCTGATCGTCGACCTACGATTCCTGACCCGGTATGCCCTGACCCTTCAATTTCCGATGATCACATTGCATCCAGTGATTTTGCCTGTCTCTCCGGTGGATTTCCTGCCCTAATTCGCTCTTCGGTATGTCTGGCTCCACGTTCCAGTGACTCCTGCTTCCCAGGAGTTTCTGGGGGTTTGCCGTGGGTTCCCTACAGTGGCAGTTCAGGGTTTTTCCGTTTGGCCTGCAGTCCTCCCCCAGTCTTTTCACAGAGGTCCTGGCCCCAACGATGTGACTTCTTCATTCCAGGGGTATCTTGATCCATCCGTATCTCTACGTTATTCTGCTGCGTGCCGCTCTCTAGAGCTTTCTCTGGCAAACATGGCCTCCACGGTGTCTCTGTTGCTGGCCTCCGGTTACTGTTTCCTCCCTCCAAGTCTCACCTAGCTCCTATTCTGCATCTGAAGTGTGTTGGTGCCTTCTTCAAAACGGCTCTGGAGGCGGTGTCCCATCCTGCATCCGGGTGTGCCCGGCGGCTTCTGTCTCTTCCGCATCTGCTAATGGTATAGGAGGCCTCTGCGAGGGTGTGGCTACCCCTTCAGGGTCTAATAGTAAGGTGGGTTTTTTATGTGGGTCAACCCTGTTTTTTCCTTACCTGTTTGTTGCTTGTCCCTGTTGTTGGTTTATGTTCTACTACTTTGTTGCCTCTTTGTTTTTCTTTCAGGTAGCAACCTTGGACGTCGTGCTGGCTCCTTTGGTGTTCGCACAGCTTTGCGATCTCTGGGGTGTTTCAATGGTGATCTCCCCCTACTCCCCTGGATACCTAGTTCCCCTCTTCGTCTCCTGGTTCCTCACCCTGGGCGCTCTGGGGTCTGATGCCATGTCCGGTCCTTGACCTCCGTGTCTCCCTCTGATTTCCCCGATCCAGCGGTTCCTGACTCATCCGCTGCAAGAGGTGGAGGAGGTAGAGGCAGTGGTGGTCCTTCCTTTCTGGCCTCAGGGGCCTTGGTTCCCTCTTCTCTGACTCCTGGCTGTGGAGCCGGAGTGGTTTCTTCCTCTGGAACTGTCCCCTCTTTCCGTCCCTCTACTTCCTCTGAGGTCTCTGGCCCGGTTGCATCGCTCGATTTGGTGGTTGTGGGGATAGGTCTTGTCTTTCGGTTCTTTCTCTACAGGTGTCCTGTCCTCCTGTCTTCTAAACGGGTCTCCACTGTTTAGGCATCTGCGGATCAATGGAGCTCCTTTGCTGCTTGGTGCCGGGGGAGGTCTTTGTCTCCTGGTTCTGCCCTTGCCTTCTGTTCTTTGGTTTCTTCAGGAGGGTTTTGTTATGGGCTTTTCCATTACTGCTCTGGAGCTTCAGTGGTTCTCTATTGGGAATTTTTTTGGGCTCCCTGGGATGATTTATCCTCTGCTGCGTATCTGGCTGCTCAGTTGTTTGTGGGTTTCCGCCTTCTTCTTCCTCCACTTAGGTGTCCTTTCCCCTTGGGAGCTTCACCTTGTGCTTCTTGTGGCCGTCCCCTCTGTGTAAGACCCTGGAGTCAGTGTCCCTTAGATTCCTGGCCTTGGTGTGTTTGTTTTGGTGGCTATCTCCACTGCCAGGCGTTTGGAAAAGTTTAATGATCTGGTTTGCTGTCATCCTTACCTGCATGTTTTTGATAATCAGGCCGTCCTTTGCTTGGATCCTCAGTTCCTCCTGAAGGCGTCTCCTTCCTTTCTTCATGAGCGGGAGATTCTTCTCCCTGTTTGACCTCAGGAGGATTTGGTCCTGTCCAGAAGAGCGAGACACCCTCTCCCTCAGTTTTGTTTCCTTCTGTCTGTGATTTTTTTTTCCACTTCCCATGCCCTGGGCAATGTGGTTCTGGGTAGTTTTGCGGCCCATTCCACAAGGGGTATGGCTGCCTCGTGATCCGAATGGCATGGTGTTCCACTCCGGGACGTTTGCGAGGCTGCCACATGGTCCTCTCCCTCCGCTTTCATTTCCCATTACAGGTTGCGTAGGGCTCTGGGTCCCGAGTTGTTCTTTGGGTTGCTACTCCCAGTGGCTACTAATTCCTCCTCCTGATTGGGTAATCTCGGTTGGGTCTGTTCCTGTCCCTGGGGTGAGGGTAGTTTATGTTTGTCCCATTCCGTATGCCCCTCCCTCCATCCCTATTCTTTCATCAGCAGGTGATGTAGTGCTTGGTGATACACAAGACATTCTTAGGGATGGGAGGGGCTATAAGCTCCTTGCCCTTCTTCTCTTTCATGGAAAGGGAAGAAGTAGCTTTCTAAAGGTGACTTGAGGAGTGAATGGGCACATCCAATCCATAACGTTAGTAATGGAATGAGGAGGGAAGTATCGGAGTAATGAAGATTACCAGTCATAATCCGAGCATTAGTAAATCCCACTCAAGGGATTGTTAATGTGCATTAAAAGGCGTGGTTTGTCATGTCAGTTTGTGAATTTCCACAAAGTCCAGTTAGATCCCTTCCCATACTAGAAAGACTTGAAAGTTATTACAGCTAAAATATCGAGTAATTGTCCTTTGAGGCTTGGAGGGGAACAAGTCACCCTCAAACTTTGATGCAGTGTACTAGGTAGACGTTCTACATGGAGAATATTTTTTCCTCCTGGGATAAAAGAAAGAAATTCTATTTTTCACAAAGGGTTTGATTCTCCATGTGCTGAAATCTAAGCTATGTAGATTTCTGCGAAGAAGGAATACAAGCCTGCAGTTGATAACATTCCCAGTAGTTCGGCTTGAAACCTGCAGCTGTCACAACGGATGTACTTTTAAGTCTCTTTTCTATTAATCGGACCCAATATATATGTCCGACAGACTACCAGAATATCGCAATAGTAGCAAAAATTCTTTAAAATCACTGTATTAGCAGACATACCTCTGGCCACCAAAAGGGTATCAACTGTTCTCCCATAAAACACTATGCACGTGCACAGCAAGGTTTTTGTGAAAAGTGGCTCTGAGAAAAATCAATAAAAATTGAGAAAAACATCTGTAGCCTGTAGACAACAGGCCTGAAAGAGAAAAAAACTGCCCAAGCACAAAGTAGTAAACTTGGACAACAGTCAAATAAAATGCGGAAAAACATCTTCAGGCCTACACTACGCCAGTACAGACAAAAACAATGATCATTGCCCAAACAGTACATAAGACATTGCTACCTTTCTCTCTACATGGACTTACTCGTGCTTACTTCAACATCCCCTCCAGACGAGAAAAAAACATCCAAAACGAGGAAATAATAATTGGTGATGCCTTTACGATTCCCTAAATCATCTGTCCATCAAACAGAAATATTTTCACAGAACTTGATTTACTAAGTCGGGAAGGTAGGCAAGGGATGTGTGATTCTCTGCCTCCAGCATCTGAATCCCAAATTATTAGGGCATTGGTAATCAGCAGAGAAGAGTCTGGCAAACACAAAGAGGAAATTGCTAGTGTATGTACAGCAGTCTCAGTGGCATTTTGGGAATTGGGAACTTAAAAGTAAGGGCCTGATTTAGATCTCAGAGGATAGAATACTCTGTAACAAACCTGACGGATATCCCGTCCACCCTATTACGATCTTATTATATCCTATGGAGATCTCATACAGTGGACAGGATATCCGTCACATTTGTGGCAGGGTACTCCATCCATCGAGATTTAAATCAGGGCCTTAATGATGTTGGAAGAGCATCTTTGGAGTGAATACAAGCAAACATGGATTCCACCAAGTCATACACTGAAGTTGAACAAACATTCATGGGCGGCTCCTCTGTTAAATTGAAGGGGCGTTGCTCCACTAACTAAATTGCACCAGAGATGACAAATAAAATGGTAATAAAGTTTGTTACTAGCCGAGCATCAGGATGGGGGTGGGGCCACTGCAGAATGGCAGCAGCAGAGAGTAGTGAAGGGTAGGGCATTTTAAGTTTAAAATGTGAATGTCTCTCTGGCTGGCGTCATGCGATGGCCAGCCAGACATGTGCATTTTAAACCTCTCTAAACCAGCTGTGTTAGCAAAAGAACAGCCCTCCAGTGCTTTAGGCGTGCTTAGTAAAGCCCGCTCTATCCAATCCTGGAGCAGCACCAGGATTGATTAAGGGAGTTGACTGGAGCCTCGAGGAGAGCAGTGTTGTGGGTGTGTTGAAATGGATTGGTGGGACTGGAGTGGGGTGGAATGCATGGATGTGGGGAGGATTAGATTGTGGTGGGGATGGATTGGATTGGATTGGAGTGGGGTGGACTGAACTGGGGTGGGGTGAATTGTATTGGGGTGGGTTGGACTGGAGTGGGATGGACTGAAGTGCAGTGGATTGGAGTGGAGTGGGGTGGACTGAACTGAGATGGGGTGTGCTAGATTAGAGTACTGTGGGATGAAGTGGGGTGAATTGGAGTGGGGTAGATTGGACTGAAATGAAGTGGGGTGGGGTAAACTGGAGGAGGTGGACTGGGAATTGGGTGGACTGCATTGAGGTGGGGTGGAGTGGACTGGTGTGAGGTGTATTGGAGTGGGGTGGAATGGAATTGCTAAAACAGATTGGGGTGAATCTGAATGGCATTGTGTGGAATGGAGTGGAATGAGATGGATTGGATTGAGGGAGGTGAAATGGATTGACTGGAGTGGATTAGGGAGGGGTGGATTAGATTGAGTGTGGTGGATTGGATGTGGTGGATTGGATAGGGGTGGGGTGGATTGGAGTGGGATGAGGTGGATTGGAGTGGAGTGGATTGGACTGGTTTGGACTGGAGTGGGGTAGACTGGATTGGAGTAGATTGGATTGCATTGGAATGGAGTGGGGTGGATTGGATTGTGTTGGTGTAGGGTGACTTTGATTGGTGTGGGGTGGATTGATTGAAGCGGGGTGGACGGGGTTAACATGGGGTAGTACATTGAGGTGATTTGAAGAGGGGTGTATTGGACTGGAGTAGGGTGGAGTTCTGTGGATTGTATTGTAGTGGGTGACTGGGGTGGTGTGAGTGGATTGGACTGGAGTAGGGTGGGTTTGATTGGAGTAGAATGGGATGGACTGGAGTGGGGTGGGTTGGATTGGAGTGGGTTGGGCAGGAGTAGGGTGTCTTGGATTAGAGTAGGGTGGGTTGGATTGGGGTGGGATGATTGGAGAGGGGTGGAATGGACTGTAGTGGGGTGGATTGGACTGGAGTGGGGTGGATTGGACTGGAGTGGATTAGGGTGGATTGGATTGTCATGGGGGATTGGTGGATTGGACTGGGATGAGATGCACTGAATTGAACTGGGGTAGATTGGACTGGGCTGGATTGGGGTGGATTGGACTGGAGAAGGGTGGACTGGATTGGTGTGGGATGGACTAGATTATAGTGTGGTGGATTGTGGTGGGTAAGAGTGGGGTAAATTGGGTTTGGGTAGGTGGACTGGATAGGGATGAGGTGAGGTGAGGTGGATTGGATTGGAGTGGGCAGATTGTTTTAGGTAGGAGTGGGTTGTTTGGGACTGGAGTGGGAAAGGGTGGAGTGGTGCGGTCTGAGTGGGGTATGTTGTTTTTAATTAAAGTGGGGAAGACTGAAATGGATTGGAGTGGGGCAGGTTGTTTTGGATTGAAGTGGGACAGATTGTTTTCGATTGGCATGGGGCAGTTTGGAGAGGGACTGATTGTTTTGGATTGGAGTGGGGCATATTGCTTTGGATTGCAGCAGATTGGAGTGGGGCAAATGGTTTTGGATTGGAATGGGGCAGACTGGAGTGGGACAGATTGCACTGGATTGAAGTGGGCAGACTGGAGTGGGGCACATTGTTTTGGATTGGAATGGGGCAGACTGGAGTGGGACAGATTGCTTTGGATTGAAGTGGGCAGACTGGAGTGGGGCACATTGTTTTGGATTTGAGTGGGGCAAACTGGAGTAAGGCAGATGGGAGTGGGGCAGATTGTATTATGGTGGACTGAATTGGGGTGGATTGGGTTGATGTGGGGTAGATTGGATGGGAGTGTGGTGGACTGGAGTGAGGTGAAGTGCGATGGAGTTGGGCAAATTGGATTGTAGTGAGGTGGATTGGATTGAAGTGGGGAGTATTGTTTTGGACCGGTGTGGGGCAGACTAGAGTGGAATGGATTGGAGTGAGACACACTGTTTTGGATTGAAGTGGGGCAGATTTGAGTGGGACAGATTGTTTTGGATACTAGTGGGGCAGATAGGAGTAGGGCAGATTGAGATGGGGTAGATTGTTTTGGATTAATGTGGGGCAGATTGGGGTGGGACATATTGTTTTGGATTGGAGCGGGCACATTGTTTTGGATTGTAGTAGGACAGATTAGAATGAGACAGATTGTTTTGGACTGAGTACAGCAGATTGCAGTGGGGCAGACTGTATTGGAGTGGGGCAGACTGGAGTGGGTAGATTAGAGTAGGGCATATTGTTTTGGATTGGAGCAGGACAGATTGTTTTGAACTGGATTCGGGCAGTTTGTTTTGGAGTGGTGCAGATTGTTTTGGATTAGAGTGGGCCGAATTGGAGTGAGGCATATTAGATTGGAGTGAGTTGGGAAGACTGGGGTGGGGTAGGTTGGACTGGATGTGAGTGGTGTTGAAAAGTGTGGGGTAAAGTGCAGTGGATTGGGGTGGTTTGTAGTGAGGCGGATTGGAGTGGGGTGGATTAGAGTGTATTACACGCTTATATATCAAAGCATCATTTTATGAATTATATACAATAAAGAAACAACATTGTACTGCAATACTTGGAACAAGATAATCTTTTGAGAACAGTGCCCACAAGCAAAAACCAAACAAAACATGAGTGGACTGTGAGAAAGGAGGACTTGGCAAAATAAAATAAAGTGCCATTAAAAAGAAAAGGTTGCAATTTTGTTAATCCTGCTGGTCACGTTTTGGCCAGTCACAAGCCTTTTGTTTGCAGGGCTCTAGAAGTTAAAAAGAGCAAAATAGTACCTCGATCATGTTGGGAGCAGGGGACGGGCACTGATTAAGTTAAATCAATCTGTGCTTGGTCCCTGCACCACAGAGAGGAACGGAAATGATGCCAGGCCTGAAGTGGATGAATTACAAGGCTCTAAAGAATAGTGCCACGCAAGCCAACAAACAGTGAGTGACAAGTGGGCTCCAAGTCCTTTACTGCACACAACAGTCTCACAAGTTAGACGCATGCACTAGCGCATGCACTTGCGGGCTCAACCCTAAAAAGGTATGCAAATCTAGTTACTGTAAGTGGCGCATGAACATTGCAGCACAGCACATGCGACACATATCCAGTTTCAGAGTTCTCATAAGACTTTTTCTGTTTGATCTGAGGAGGTGTAAGCAGAAGGAAAACAGAAACTCAAGTGTGATACAGAAAAGCTAATAATCAGGGTCTGTCAGAGATCATGGTAACATAAAAAAGATGCTCAGGCCTAGTCTCCTTAACTCATCCTAAATATCTGAGCAGTAAAACATATGAGAAGGTATAAGGTAGTTTGACTGCCTGTCCTTCCTGTATCCCACCAAAGATTATGGCCTGTTTTACATCTCTTTCTGGGAGACTGTGGCTTATAACATGGCAGTGTGTTGGCTCAACAGAAGGTCCGCCCTCTGGGCATCCATCTGAGGTGATGCTGCTGGTGTCCAATCTCACCCACTATATCAGTAGACATAAGGGGCCAGATGTAGCAAAATTGAAAATTGCGACTTGCAATTTGCGAGTCCTTCCGACTCGCAAATTGCAAGTCGCAATTTGCAATGCAGAACAGTGTCTCAGACACCATCTGCGAGTCGCTATGGGGTCGCAAAGATCCACCTGATTAATATTAATGAGGTGGGTCGCAAATTGCGGCCCATAGCGACTCGCAAACATGGAGGCCTGATGTAGTCAGCAGACCTCCATGTTCGTGACTGCTTTTAAATAAAGCATTTTTTTTTTTTTTAAGTGTAGCCCGTTTTCCTTAAAGGAAAACGAGCTGCACTTAAAAAAAAAAATGAAACCTTTAGTTTCGGTATTTTTTCAGGGCAGGTAGTGGTCCCTTGGACCACTACCTGCCCTGAAAAAATAATTTGTGGTCCATTCACAAAGTGGAAGGGGTCCCATGGGGACCCCTTCCAATTTGCGAGTGGGTTACCATCCACTTCAAGTGGATGGAAACTGCGACACCATTTGCGACCGCATATGCGGTCGCAAATGGTATTGCATACCACTGCGAATCGCAAATAGGAAGGGAACACCCCTTCCTATTTGCGATTCGGAAATGCATTTTGCGAGTCGGTCCCGACTCGCAAAATGCATTTCTGCATAGGAAACTGCGATTTGCGACTCGCAAATGTAGAACAGTGTCTCAGACACCGTCTGCGAGTCGCTATGGGGTCGCAAAGACCCACCTGATTAATATTAATGAGGTGGGTCGCAAATTGCAACGCCATAGCGACTATGGGCACTCGCAAACATGGAGGCCTGCTGTAGTCAGCAGACCTCCATATTCGTGACTGCTTTTAAATAAAGCATTTTTTTTTTTTTTAAGTGTAGCCCGTTTTCCTTAAAGGAAAACGAGCTGCACTTAAAAAAAAAAATGAAACCTTTAGTTTCGGTATTTTTTCAGGGCAGGTAGTGGTCCCTTGGACCACTACCTGCCCTGAAAAAATAATTTGTGGTCCATTCACAAAGTGGAAGGGGTCCCATGGGGACCCCTTCCAATTTGCGAGTGGGTTACCATCCACTTCAAGTGGATGGAAACTGCGACGCCATTTGCGACCGCATATGCGGTCGCAAATGGTATTGCATACCACTGCGAATCGCAAATAGGAAGGGAACACTCCTTCCTATTTGCGATTCGGAAATGCATTTTGCGAGTCGGTCCCGACTCGCAAAATGCATTTCTGCATAGGAAACTGCGATTTGCGACTCGCAAACGGCATTTTTTGCCGTTTACTAGTCGCAAATCGTTTCCTACATCTGGCCCTAAGTGCGCTGCCCATCTACTTCTTTGCAGGATTTCTGTAAATCTGGATTCTAAGAGACTCCTTATCTTCACAATGTTTTTCTCACTAGCAGGATGGTACAGGAGCCTAATGGCATTGAGGAATCTATCCATTGTTGCTTCTGTCCAGCCTACTAATGCACTGCCCAGTGCATGGGTCCCCAAGAGCCCTGTCTCTTCTCCTTTTAAAAACGATTCCAGTCTAGTTCCATCCTGGAGACGCATCACCTCTAGGGAGGACTGGGGTTTGCAGAACAATCCAAACACACTCAGACACGCACACATGCACAACCACTCCCTGGAAATCCCATTACCACATGAGCAACCAACAAGCACTGTCACTCAAATGAGTCTCATTCGATGCTCACTGCCGGTGGTATGCTATGTCTAGCTCTCAGAGACATTGCAGTAAAGGAGTATAGCTTAATATTAAGAATCTCCAGCCCGCCTGCTGCTATTGTACCGCCTCAGGCATTTTGGCCCTGCATACCGCCATGGTTTCCGTGGCGTTCATAATGTCACGAAAACCATGGCAGTAGGCCCTATAAGTGACAGGGAATTCCTTCCCTGTCACTGATAGGAGGCCCCCTCCCTCCAACACTCCCCAGATGCCCCTCACCCCCATCCACGCTCCCCCCTTCAAATCCCCCACCCCCTACATACACACACACAGACACGCATCACGCATACACACACTCACTCACACATGCATACACGCATGCATCCATTCATTCATGCACATTTCCGTACCACATTCACACTGACACGCAGACATGCATTCACATATCCATTCATACACGCATTCTCACACATGCAGACATTCACACAAACAACACTACACATGCATTTGCATTCACGCACACATTCATGCACACACACACAACACCCCCCTCCCCTGTCGGAAACCCAACTTACGTGGATCCAGGGGGTCTTACGGCAGGGGACGGGATAGGGCGCAGCTACAGCCAGCAGCGCCCGCCAGCAGAACACCGTTAGGCTGTATTATTTGACATAATACGACTGGTAGTGGTCTACTGGTGTGGTGCTGCTGGTAATAGCAGCGCCACCTTAATGACATCCGCCAGCATGGCCACAGCTGGACTTCCGCCCTTCTTGTGGCAGAAATCCGTCTGTGGTCATTATTTGGCGGATGGCTGTTAACCGCAGGGACGGTCTTTTGGCAGCCGCCGCTGCGGCAGTAGGCGGCATTTACCACCATTTTTTTAATGAGGGCCTATGTGTGAGCACAGCGTAATAAACCTAATCTGACCTTCGGGTTTCCCCCCGAGAGTACATCATCCGCCACACCTGGAGTAACTGGGTTAAAGTGCACAGCGGCAGGCCTAGATGGCTAAAACCTTGTGTCTAAAATATGGCTAAAATAGCTATACAACAATAACTTGTAATATACTATCTAGATATTTTTCTAAGATTTCGAGTGCCATTAGCAAATCTATATGGCGTAATACAATGAGGAGATTTCGTTCTGCCCAGTTTAAGAAGATATTATGAGGCGGCCAGTTTGCGATTTTTTAAAAACTTTATTTTTTATTTTATAGCCAAGAAAAAACAAGACAAATATACTCATTCACGCAAAGCACAAATTTTAGTATAAAGCATGAGTAACCACTCACAGTGGACAGCAACAATGAACGGTGTCGAAATAACAGTGTTTACATAATGTTATAAGAACCTCATAAAATAATAGAGACGTTTATTCCTCATTTTTTCACCTATTAGACCGATTACATAGCAATCCTTTGTTACAAGAAATTATCTCTAATGCAGCTAAAGTAAAAAAAAAAAGATGCCATAACTAATTAAGTATATCAGTAGAAGAGGCAGGCAATAGATATGTTAAGTCACGCAGTTAGGAAGATAAACGTAGATGGTGCAAAGTTTGTCTAAAGTAATAGTAAGTTCACCAGATGATTTTCAATGGAAAAAATTGTGAGGAAAGGGACTCAGTAGGAAAGATACTAGCCTGGATCACCAAAGGAAAAAGAGTTAAAATCAGATCCAAGAAATCATTAACCTAGGAAATGTTTTTAACAATTATTACAGAGACAATGGGGGTTATTCCAACTTTGGAGGAGGTGGTAATCCGTCCCAAATGTGACGGATTTACCACCAGCCGTATTACGAGTTCCATAAGATATAATGGAATCGTAATACGGCTGGTGGTATATCCGTCACTTTACCGTCACTTTTGGGACGGATTACCACTTCCTCCAAAGTTGGAATAACCCCCAATGTATTTTGGGTGTTTTAGCTACATTAATGTACCCTGGCCATAATGGTTTAATGCCAAAAAGAAATACAGCCAGAAACAATCAATAGCTTGTAAGCTATTGAGATCCTTAAAGTACAGATATTGTTGGTATGATAATGCTACTTGTCACTGAAAAGGCCTTTGACCTGTAAGGTGTGAATGCTTGTTTATCATATTAATAAAGATGGGCTTCATATTCTTTATCACAAGTTTACTAAACAAATTATATAACATATATGGAATCCTGTAATCCCTGTATAAAAGACAACCTCTAATTTCTTTATTCCAGAAGATTTGTGACACATCTAGTCTCTCGTAATTAAGAAATGATGTTGCCCCTCAGCTGTAATAAGTTACTACAACTGGGTTCTGATGTCACAGTCTGCTTTCAGAGCCACTAGCAAAAGTGTAAGGCAGGTTATGGCGCACAACTGCAGTCACAGTTTAACCAAGGAAAACGTGAACTGGCTTAAAGGAGATGTTTGTGGCAACGTGTTTATTATTTTCCACACTATTTGTCACTGCAGAAAAAATAAATCTCTCTGGGCCCAATTCACAAAGGTAAACTTAGATGTTTTGTCTAAACTTAGACCAAAAGTCTTAAGTTTATGACTTTGGAAATTCACAAAGGGCATTTATGAGTATTAGCTTCAGTACCACACTTGGGGCAGATATCCATACACCTATATTTCTATTAATTTAAAAATAATTGCATCACTGTCCATTATTAGGGCATCTTGCATTGGGTGTGCTTTTTTTATTTATTTTTGGAGCCACTTGCAATTTCCTCTGTACTCAGTTTCAAATATACACAAAGCTTCAAACATAAACATTTTACTCAGGTGCTTGTGCTGATAGCTGAGTTTTCTAGTTTTGGTGCCCCCCACATCAACACTAGTAAGACCGAGACATCATTGAGTCACATTACAACAGAGGCTCACCTGGAGACTATTATCATTGAAATTCCTATAGGTATCTAGTAGTTTGCATAACCAAAACATTGGACATACACAATAATTTCAAACTATTACTAAGCAAGGCTATCAGATTGATGTGAGCTGTCATTAGCTGTCCAATTTCTGTTATAGGCAGAAGTGCTTTTATGGGATGTCTATTCTCGAACTGGTTATATTTGCCTTTTCTGTGCCTTGTAATCTTTTCTAAGATAACGAGTGCCATTAGAAAATGTATCTAGCGTAGTTCAATGAGGAGATTTTGCTCTCCCCAATTTAGGAGGATATTACAAGGCTACCAGTTCACAATAAAAAAAAAAAAAAACGTTATTCTTCATTTTATAGCCAAGAAAAAAACAAGACAAATATACTCACACAAGCAATGCACAATTGTTAGTGTAAAGCATGAGTAACTACTCGCAGTGAACAGCAACAATGAACGGTTTAGAAATAACTGTGTTTAGATAATATTACAAGAACGTCGTGAAACAATAAAGGAGTTCATTCCTTATTTTTTCATTTTCATTAAGCACGTAAGGGTCACCAAATGTCTTTGGGCCTGGAAGTTGGGGGTTGCAACATAGCATAAATCTTGCTAGTGGAGTTGCAGTAAATCATATTTTTCAACCAATCATCCTTGCTGGGGATTCTGACACTGCCCCAGCACATGGCTATCCGGCACTTGGATAGAAACAATGTAATTGCAATGAAACATCTAATCCAGACTGTGAGAGGCTTGGCATATCCTAGGAGGGCTAGCAGAGGGACAGGGTTAACAGGGAGCTCCGTCATTACTGACAGCAATGTGTGAATCAACGTGTTAATCTGTGTCTAGTAGGTATAAATAGCAGTGCAAGCCCATGAGAGGTGCATGAAGTCCATATGGTTCACACCGCATTTCGGACAGTTATGTGAGCATGTGGTGTGCCTATGGGTGTTGCATATGTTCTGTGGAGGAACATGTAATGGAGCAGTTTATGTCTGTGATGGGGAGGAATAAGTTTGGTTTGCATGCAGCAAAACACTCACATCTTTTCCGTGAGTTGGTCTCCCTTGCCCTGTGGGCTCTCTCAAATCCCACCAATTTTAAAGTTAGCCAAGGCCTTTAAGAAGACATGATCACCAATGTCTGTGTGAGGAAAATCTTCAGGTTCAACTGGGTAGGTTAGCAAGCTTAGCATTCTATTGCATAATGTGCCCCGTATCCATCGGAGAACGAAATGGTCTATATCAGTGGTTTTCCCAGAGGCTCTCAGTCACGTGAGTTATGACATGGGCATCTAGAAAAAGTTTGCCAATGGTACGAAGCTGGTGATTCCTTGGAGTGCATTGAACCAGTCGTTCCCAGGTCACTGGGAGCCAAAGATTGCAGGCCAGGGACAATACCAAGGAGTAGAGCTGCCAGTTCACAAAAAAAAAAGACTTTTTTCTTCTCCAAAACATTTGTTTTATATAAGTAGAGAATTAGAAGAATGAAGTTAGATTCAAAAATAAAATCTGTCCCATTTTTTAAACATGCAAGCTTAAAGCTAGTTATAAGTAGTGGAAAAGAGATACAGTAAAGACGCAAAGCACTACAGGGAGTGCAGAATTATTAGGCAAGTTGTATTTTTGAGGATTAATTTTATTATTGAACAACAACCATGTTCTCAATGCACCCAAAAAACTCATTAATATCAAAGCTGAATATTTTTGGAAGTAGTTTTTAGTTTGTTTATAGTTTTAGCTATGTTAGGGGGATATCTGTGTGTGCAGGTGACTATTACTGTGCATAATTATTAGGCAACTTAACAAAAAACAAATATATACCCATTTCAATTATTTATTATTACCAGTGAAACCAATATAACATCTCAACATTCACAAATATACATTTCTGACATTCAAAAACAAAACAAAAACAAATCAGTGACCAATATAGCCACCTTTCTTTGGAAGGACACTCAAAAGCCTGCCATCCATGGATTCTGTCAGTGTTTTGATCTGTTCACCATCAACATTGCGTGCAGCAGCAACCACAGCCTCCCAGACACTGTTCAGAGAGGTGTACTGTTTTCCCTCCTTTTAAATCTCACATTTGATGATGGACCACAGGTTCTCAATGGGGTTCAGATCAGGTGAACAAGGAGGCCATGTCATTAGATTTCCTTCTTTTATACCCTTTCTTGCCAGCCATGCTGTGGAGTACTTGGACGCGTGTGATGGAGCATTGTCCTGCATGAAAATCATGTTTTTCTTGAAGGATGCAGACTTCTTCCTGTACAACTGCTTGAAGAAGGTGTCTTCCAGGAACTGGCAGTAGGACTGGGAGTTGAGCTTGACTCCATCCTCAACCCGAAAAGGCCCCACAAGCTCATCTTTGATGATACCAGCCCAAACCAGTACTCCACCTCCACCTTGCTGGCGTCTGAGTCGGACTGGAGCTCTCTGCCCTTTACCAATCCAGCCACGGGCCCATCCATCTGGCCCATCAAGACTCACTCTCATTTCATCAGTCCATATTACCTTAGAAAAATCAGTCTTGAGATATTTCTTGGCCCAGTCTTGACCTTTCAGCTTGTGTGTCTTGTTCAGTGGTGGTCGTCTTTCAGCCTTTCTTACCTTGGCCATGTCTCTGAGTATTGCACACCTTGTGCTTTTGGGCACTCCAGTGATGTTGCAGCTCTGAAATATGGCCAAACTGCTGGCAAGTGGCATCGTGGCAGCTGCACGCTTGACTTTTCTCAGTTCATGGGCAGTTATTTTGCGCCTTGGTTTTTCCACACGCTTCTTGCGACCCTGTTGACTATTTTGAATGAAACGCTTGATTGTTCGATGATCACGCTTCAGAAGCTTTGCAATTTTAAGAGTGCTGCATCCCTCTGCAAGATATCTCACTATTTTTGACTTTTCTGAGCCTGTCAAGTCCTTCTTTTGACCCATTTTGCCAAAGGAAAGGAAGTTACCTAATAATTATGCACACCTGATATAGGGTGTTGATGTCATTAGACCACACCCCTTCTCATTACAGAGATGCACATCACCTAATATGCTTAATTGGTAGTAGGCTTTCGAGCCTATACAGCTTGGAGTAAGACAACATGCATAAAGAGGATGATGTGGTCAAAATACTCATTTGCCTAATAATTCTGCACTCCCTGTATATTAATCCAAACACACCCATAATATAAGCTGAAAAGACAATGCAAAGAATGTGGTATTCTACTAGAGAAAGACTTTCTTAAACTTTGAGAAGAAAAAAATATGGAGTTCAGTAAACACTTTTAAATAACTGATAAAATTGCTCCCTTTGATAATGTGCAGAGAAAGGCACTTGAAAGAGAGAATAAATGCCTCTGTTCATACTTGGAAAATATGCATTTTTGAAAAATCCTTTCCATAAACTAATTTCAGGAATCTGATGAATTTGTTTGTAAATTGGTGTAGGAAAGTGGAGTATTATGTGGTGTGGGGGGTTAGTCTTCACAATGTGATACTCTCACAATACCCCAAAGATGGTCCTTGGATTCACACTATTAGAGCCTTAGCTCAATCCTGGTAGTGTGACAAAGAGCAGTTAGGCTTTACTTTGAGGAACATGCGTTAAGATTTCAGAGCACCAACATAAACGCTAAGTAATTGACATGACTCAAAAGAAATCCAACACTAATTTATAAAAAAGTTTATTTTTATCTCAATTTAAACATCAAAACAAACAGAATTGAATAAGTATAACCGGAGCTACAGATTTTAAAAGCAATATTAAATAACAGCAGAACTAGCATTTAAAAGTTGCATTGTAGTCTATGGGGGAAATATCACTGGTTGCAAAAACGTACTTAGAAAGTGAGTTGCGTGAAACCCTTATATGGTGAAGATTGTGCAGTCACAAGGACCAGATCATGACAGTCAGTTCAGGTTTACCTGGCCTGTAGTGTCTGGGTGCAGGGTTCTCCTGGCTGCTCGTGGTGCTGAATGGGATTCACGCTGAAGTCAATGCCAGGAAGTCACTGGTGACAAATGACCACTTGGAAGTCGAGCTGCGGGGAGCCCTTGAAGGGTTAAGGTTGTGCAGGTATTGGGGCTAGGCCTCAGCAGTCAGTTCCCTTCTACCTGGCCTATGGAGTCCGGGTGCAGAGTTGTCCTGGCTGTCCCTGGTGCTTAATGGGACTCATTCAGATGCTGATTTTACCGCTTATATGACGGCGCTGACAAACGGATGCAAAATCTCAGCTGGGGTTTGGTTGCAGATGTTGGATGCTACCTGCATGCTGTGCCCTGCACCTGTTGCATCGAGCGTGGTGGTTAGTTACTGGACTGGCAACCAACAAGCATTGGCAGCGGTAAAGGTGCTGAAATCCTTTAGGATCCTCAAAAGGTCCGGGAGAGCGGTGCAGAGGCCAGAAACTTGAAATCAGGTGGGACTACAACTCCCAGAAGACACTGGATAACCTTGCTTTTGTCGACCCTACGGCGGGCCAGATGACTGGTGAAACTTCAGATCCTGTGAGCGTTTTTACCTGCAGTTTGTAGGAGACTAGTTCCACCAATCCACGGCAGTCTGAGGGTGCGCCTGGCTTGCACAAGGTTTCCTCTGGTTGAGAGTGATGAGTTTCAGCCAAGGATGAGGGTCGTTCACACAGTTCCCAGTCTGTGGCCTCAGGGACAGAGTGTCTCTCTTTTGCCTTGGTGCAGTGGGTAAAGTCCTGTTGTCAGTAATGTAGTACTGTTCTCGATCCTTCTTCGAAATTGGTTGGTCAGAACTGAGGTCTGGTGTCAGGCGTGTCCCTTAAATTCTGGATTTAGGGGATTTAGGGGAGTGGAGACTAGTGGCCAAATGGCAGCTAGTTCTGACAGCTAACCTACACAAGAGGTGACCACATCTGATAGGACTGGTCACGTTTAGCTACCCAGAACCCTGTATTCTGCCACTCCTAAGATGGCAGAAATCAAAATTTAGTGCACAGAACGAGCTGCTCATAATAGAGGTGTGGTCAGCCTAATGGGGGTGTGCACAATCCTGCATACCTAGTTTGCCACCTGTCCACCAGCAAATGTGCCTGGGAGCAGGGGGGGGGACTGTTTCCTCCACTGGGGGACAGCACAGATGGCTATCAGGGGCAGTGAAGCCTTTGAATCTCAACTACCTTAACAGCTCTATTCACTAGCCTGGCCGGGGGGGGGCGGGAGATGTGACCTTCTTCCTGTCTCAGCCTTTGTTTCTGATTCCTGGAGGGTGCACACGCTGCCTGGCAGGTTAGAAACCTGTCTTGGCAGCAGCAAGCAGGCGAAAAACCATTGACTGACCAGCCAGAGCATAAAGAAGGGTGGCAAACAGGTGGGCAACCTCTAGTGTGCTACCTGGGTGCCTGCCAACCATCCCTCAACATGAGATTCATTTTGGGGGAGAGAAAGTGTGTTGTTCGACACCAAACTCGACATATCTAGGTGGTACCATAATGGAGCCAGCAGGCCGTGTCTGCCCGCTCTTAAGTTCCATGTTATCCTATGCACTGGCCTGAACGTATAGTGTACCTTAATGGAAAGGACTCTATAGAGCAGTGGTCTTCAAACTTTTTTATGCCGCGCCCCCCCAATTGAAAAATAAAAATCATTGGGCCCCCCCTCAGAATTTTTCACATTTATTTTAGAAAGATGGCAATGTTTAAATAGGTCTAAACCTATTTAAACATTGCAGTTAAGTATTGTTACCTTTTTAAAACTGCAATAACTTGCTTTTGCTTAAAACAAAGGCATGTTATCTATATAATATTTCTTTTGGCCGGAGTTTGGCGTCCCCCCTGGGATCACTTGTAGCCCCCCAAGGGGGGCCCGCCCCGCAGTTTGAAGACCTCTGCTATAGAGAAATATGAGCTTTTGCTTATATGCCGGGAACTTAAATATAATGCACCCTGCCTCCTGGGTTGCAGAGTCCTACCTATGGAGTGCCTGACATATATGTAAGGCAGTGCATGTGACTGTTCCACTCATGGTGAGGGCACAGTCAAACTCAAGCAGTTTGCACCGCTCTGGCAGTCTGCAGTGGAAGGCCTGCCATCAGCAATTTGTGTGGGTCACCTAGGCATGGCACAAATGTGTGCTGCAGCCCTGAGGATCCCTTCACCCACTATATCCTGGGAACCATTTACTAGGAGCTAGTAAGGGAGTATAGTCTTGACAATCAGGGAATCACCATGTCGACAAATCAATTTAGAGAGAGCACATGCACTGGGACCTGGTTAGCAAGCTTCCAGTGCACTAACAGAGTCATACACATCAGCACTGGGGGCAATAAGTGGGGGAGGAACCATATATAAAGAGGCCCTTTCCTACAGTTGTTCTCTGAGAAAATCACAGATCAAGATGGTAAAAGTCTAAATGAAACTTAGCCTTCCAACCTGAGCATAACACTTTCAATTTCAGTCTGGTCTGAAATGTATGAATCCACTTTTACCTCTCACAGTGGGCCTGATTTTAGGCTCATGCCTTTTGTTTTATCTCAGTTGGATTTTATATTTTTTCTGAAAAATTGCATAAATGTAAAACCACAATTTTAGACAGAGGTCCAAAGTGTTGCGGTGAGAAGAGTGGCAGCAGAGCCAATAGGATTTGGTCCTGTCCACGGAAATCTTGGAATCTAATTTAACTGAATAATATCCATGTTGGGAAAAAGGCGATTAGGGACAATTTTCCTTAACAAGATCGTAAATATATCTTTATAGTGATGTTGGTTGCGTGATCTTCAATCAAACAAAAATGGAAAGAAAGGGACCCACAGACTACGCTGACTGGTTTGTAAGACGTATAAGAACAAGGAGATTAGGGACATTTACTCTGTGTCATTTGACAGGCCTATGGTGCTGGTCAAAAGTGCAGAGTGAGAGACATTACTACCCAGGGCAGACCCTCCATCACAAATTGGGTTACTCCATGTATTTGCAAGCTTCTCCCCTTTGAGTTTTATTATATCACATAAATGTCAGCTGACTTACAGTGTGTGGCAGTACTTTACAATTTCATTTCATTTCTAGGTGGATGGCATGACAAACAGTGATCTTGTAAATAGTTTCCATTGCATATATAACATCCCATTCCCAGAATAAGGGGATCGGGAGTATTTAGTTGCAGAATACCATCACAGAATGGACACAGAGGTTGGTGGTTGCTCCTGGAATTTGAACAGAGTGGACATCCTGTCAAAATGCCTGCTGTTTCGAATGCATAAGTGGGATACATTTAAGATGGATCTAAGCCCGCAAGCAACCAACATGGAGACATTAGGAAATCATGCTGCTTGCTATGCAAGAGACTCAGAGTGATTAAGCTTCATTCATTCACAGATCAGCTGCACTGTGCAACAAGACCGATTCAACTGGTGTGCTAACTTCCATATGTTTATCAAGATTAATTGCGTATCTTAAAAACAATCACCATTTTAAAAGACTCAAGAGTTTACGATGACTTTGGGCGAGCCATGCGTCCTTGGAGCACATAATATGATTTTATTGGATGGGAAATCAGGTAAGGAGCTTAAAGTGAGCAACAGTGTCTTAGGGACTTTTACAGTTCTAGTTGACTCCTTGAATTAAAAGATATAATAAAAATACACTAGTGTTCTGAGAAGTTACATATCTACTGGAATCACATCTAGATAAAGAAGCATAGCAACATTCTTGAATTGTTTCCAAGAGACCGTTCAAAAGTGAATTGTTTACCATTCTGTTGCACAGAAGGTACGGAAGGCAATGTTCAGCTAAGAGCACACTATCTTCTTGCTAGGTAGCGTTTCTTCAGTGTAAGTGCTCAATAACCAGGTGGCAGAGTGTAAGCCAAGTCTGAATCCATTGAGGTCCTTAGACTTGCATATACCATGGATCTTCAAAATCTTCTGTAGTGAGAGCTACTTCTGATCACTGAAAATGAGTGTGAGCTACTGAACGCCAAGTCACTTGTGCAGTGTTACTAGACACTCCCCGCCCAGCTCACTGACTAAGTCTAATGTTCATACAGCAGGAAACTATGGTTTGAACAAAATACTTTTTGACTAGGGGTGCGATGACAGGGCTGACATGTGTGCCAGTGTGAGCATGGTCTTGTGTGTTTATGAATGGGATATATGTGAATAGGTGAAAGAGAGTCTGTGTCATATGTACTTCTGGCACAGGACATACCTTTCCCCATTATATGGAACCGTTATATGTGTAACACAAACATACAGCCATTTATTTTTTATGGGAAAATCTTAAAGTGCATAATAATGTTCTGCAAAAATATTTATAATATGTCAAAGTGTTACATTTACAAACATCAGGCACCTTGTACCCAGTGGCCTGTAGACGGGCACCACAGTCATAACCAAAAAACACAACCATTTATTTAAATGGGAGGAATTTAGAGTGAAGAAACATGCTTCACAAAATTTTAAGCCATCATTGACTCAATTTTTCATATAAATATTTGTCTTCACTTTAAATTTATCAGATTTAAAAAACAAATGACTGTACTTTTCAGCTATAAATATAGCACAGTATCTACTGGTCACTGGGAGCAAGAGGCCTGCTACTTGTAAATGTGAAACTTTGAAATGGACCAAAATTAAAATGAAAAGTTAACTTACATTTATTTAACACTTCATTTTAATTTTCTCCTGTTTAAATGCATTCAGAAACATTATTTTGTTCTCACACTAGTAGACAATGACTTTTAGTTAAGATTTAAATGACTAAGTGCTTCACAGCTTCAGTTCTTCACCTCTGCACCCTCAGGTCATAAATCTGACTCCAGCACTGCTCATTATCAGGCCCTGCTAGCTGCAGCCTGAAAATAAAATAAACACAGCCTTCCCTTATCTTTAAAAGGGAAAAGTGACCCTGTGTTTATTTAAAATGGACTCAAGGGTGTGAGCTACTCTGAAGGTGTCTTTGAGCTACTGGTAGCGCAGGATCCACTGGTGTGAGACAGCAGGACTATACAATGCAAAACATACGTTTCTATGAAACATTTGTTGAGGTTTGCAAAAACAGAATTGATGAGCTTTCCTCTCATATTCAGTGAGTACACTTCATTTTAATTTTCTCCTGTTTAAATGCATTCAGAAACATTATTTTGTTCTCACACTAGTAGACAAGGACTTTTGGTTAAGATTTAAATGCCTCAGTGCTTCAGTTCTTCACCTCTACACCCTCAGGTCATAAATCTGACAACAGGCCCTGCTATCTGCAGACTGAAGATAATATTGTAAAATAAACACAGCCTTCCCTTATCTTTAAAAGGGAAATGTGACCCTGTGTTTATTTAAAACGGACTCAAGGGTGTGAGCTACTCTGAAGGTGTCTTTGAGCTAGTGGTAGCGAACAGTCCACTGGTTGGAGACAGCTGGAATATACAATGAAAAACTTAGGTTTCTATGCAACATTTGTTGAGATTTGCAAAAACAGAACTGATTATCTTTCCTCTCATATTCAATGGGTAATATTCAAAAGATTGGCAGCAAACAAAAGAAAAGGATAATTTGCCCACAAGATCCTTTATTGGCATGCTCCCACTGTTAAAATCCATGTTATGCTAATCCATGGTTGATACTGAGGTATTCATAAACTGGTACTAGAAATGTTATGATGAGAAGACTGCTGACAGTTGGAAGATGTGGCAGCAGCATGCATATAGTAGCTATAAGACACTTGAAGGTGCACACACTGTGCTGCAAAATAGTGCCTGCCATACATTTTGGCACCAAGGAAGAGGCAAAGATAAGATTGTTAAGAAAGCAATGATTAAGAAAACATTGTCTAGTAAGGTATGTAGATAAGGGCTTTCCTCAGTCGGAAAGAATGAGTATTCATGGAGATGCGCACTGATGTTTGTGCAGTACTTGTTTAGCTCTGCTGCCATGGAGCAATGGGGGTTTGGGGAGAGTAAGGGCTTGCTCAATCTCCCCCAGGGCTGATCAGGTGTCCGTGGTACAATCTACAACAAGGGGGGGGAAGAGATTGGTGGAGGGTTATTTAGGGGTGGGTTTATAAGCAGTGGGCAGGGAGTGGGCACCCAGGAATAAGGGCGTGGTTAGTTTTGAGGTTTGAGGTAGGCCAAGGGTCAATAGTTGGTGGTTTATTTGTAGTAGAGTTTTTCACGTAGTTGTAAAGCATGGTGAAAGCAAACAGAGTTGTACAGGCTCTTAAAAGATTACATAATGAGGGAAGGAAGGACCTGTTGCAGGAGGGAGCATTGAAGCAAGCTTGGGTGGTGCTTACACAGCAAAAAAGGGTATCGGCCGAAGGTGTAGCAGTGGCTGTAATAGCATGCTCATCACCTGTTTCAAAGCACAAAAAATATAAACAGAAAAAGTGTGATGGGGAGGAAGGCACGCTCTTCGCCCGAGCGCGATTTCATGTAGTCAGTGTCGGACAAAGTATCAGCAGAGTTACCTGGTCAGTCAGTGTGGGTGAGGAGAGGCGGATTGAACATCGTGCACAGATTGGGAGCGTTGCAGCGGCAGCAAGTGGGAGGCCGGAGCAGAGGTGTGGAGCTGGTGACTGCGGACCCTCATGTGCGCCGCTTGGGAGACTATTAATCGGATGCACATGCGCAGAGTGGTGCAGGCGTCATTAGGAAGACAGTAGAACAAGACCAACTCTATTTAAAAAGAAATTCTAAGTGTTTGAGTGATGCGTTAGAGAAAAGAACTTTAGGGGTGGCAAAAAATATGGCGGAACCCATGTTACTCGAGCAGCAAACTATTAATTTAGTTTTAGATGATGAAGAGAAGCCCGAAAAGACTTTATCAGGGCATGACACAAATTTTAAAGTTTTGGACATGCCTTTTATGATACAGGAAGGCAGATTAGTGCAAATTATACAAAGGATTATTAGTCCCATGATAAATAAAGTACAGAGGTGGGAAGAAGCAAATCAAATACTGTTTCAAACATGTCAACAATTGAGTTTTAATGAGGAGGGAGGTTTGAGCTTGCGAGGTACGTTGTTTGGTAAGTCTGATTTAAGTTGTGCGGCAGGTATGGCACAGGTTAGAGTAACAGGTTATCAGGCTGGGTGTGAGTGTTTTTTCTGCAATGGGCGTGGCAGAACAGCAGGCTTCATCTCTGAGGTTTGAGCAAGCTGCAGACAATCAGAAGATATCGGTGGGGGTCAGGGCACCCTTAGTACACCAGCCAAAAAGGATGGCGATATCCGAAGTGAATTGCTTGACATCGAGGGCGCAAGCTGGACCAGCAGTTGATGTTTTCCAGAAGAAGAATGCTAGGGAGAAGCCTTCTACCAGCCAGACCACTGATAGTTTTTGCATATTTAAGGATTTGGATGAGGAAGCTTTAGGTGATGATGATGGGGAAGAAGTGGAGGAAGGTGAAATTATAAATGAGGTTGACAGGAATGCGGACAAGGTTGGGGACAGGTCGGGGCTTAATGGAGAAAGGAGAGTTGGTGTTTTTCAGAAATAGACCTCAAAGAAGGTCCAGCGTGGTCTCAGGTGTGGAGGAGAAGAGAAGAAACGTGACAGTGTGCAAGTACCTTGAGGTGAGAAGAAGGGCATGTCGGTTGATAGGATTGAGGTGACCCGTTGCGTTTCTGTTGCAGTTGGTAATAGTCCAGTGGTGAAGGCAACGTTGGGTGTGAAAGCTTTTGGAAAAACATGGGTATTCAGGAGGATGTGGGTGGGGACAAAGCCATGGTGGGTTTTGTCACGAAGACAGATGAAGTGGGCCCCACTAAATCTGCAGGTAAGTCGGTTTCTGAGGAATTGGGTGGTCATATGTCGGATTCGTCAGGTAAGTCAGAGAGTGAGGCATCTGGGGGAAGCGTGAAGAACAAGAAGCTACCGTATATAGGAGTGTTGATGCCTTTGGGGGTGCATCTCACTCAGCATCTGGACAAGACAAGATTTGTTGATGTCTTTAAATTACTTCTTAGGGAGGTTCAGGCAAAAGAAGGATCAAAGGAGGAAGAATAGGAGTTAGCGCATAGGCCTAGAGTACCAACTACTATAGAAAACTGGACATTAGCTTTTTTTAATTTACCCAAGTGTTTATTGTGAATGTTATTCAGAGCGGTGTGTGGCTCTGTTTAAATATACGGACATTGTCTGTAGAGCGCAAATTGATTTTGGGGGAATTGGTTGGTGTCAGTATGATGAGGAGTTCAGGGCTAGGGTGGCAATTTACCCAGACAAGGTGTAGGGTGATATTGACAATGAGTTATGGATGCATACAGGTAAGAATGCCCGGGTGGTGCACATGGCTAGCGGTTTGCCATTGCAATATAGGCCCTTTCAGGGCCGTTCCACCCAATCTGTGGTGGGCAATTTTCTAAGGGGACAGTTGCCTCAGAATGGAGCATGTTGGTCGTTTAACAGCGGGTCATGTACAAGACTGCAATGTAAGATCAGGCACAATTGCTCAAGTTGCAGGGGAAGGCATCCAGTTTTCCAGTGTTTCGGAGGGGTGCAGTGGGGCTGGCAGGGCAATCCAAACAGAGGTGGAGACACGGGCAGGGGTCACATGCAACAAGTGGTGGGAAAAGGGCCCTACTATTAAATTGGAATGTTGAATTATTGGTTGCAATTTTATTCACAGGAGTCTGATGCTAAATGTTTGTTCTGGTTTTTTTCTGAAGGTTTTCATTTGTGTTATCAGGGCCTTAGGGTTCGAAGATGGGCAAGGAGCTTGAGATCTGCACTGGAACAATCACAGGTGGTTAGGGCTAAGCTTAGAAAGAGCTGGATTTGGGAAGAATTGTGGGTTCTTTTGATTATTGGCCGCTTCCAAATTTGACCATTTCACCATTGGGTGCGGTGCCTAAGAAGCAGGAAGATGAATTTCAGCGTATCCATCACCTTTCTTGGCCTGTAGGGGCATCCATCAATAATTTCATTGCACAGGAGTATTTGGTGGTACATTATGCGTCAGTGGATGAGGCTATTGAATTGCTAAAAGCTTGTGATTTGGGGGCAGAGATGGCAAAGTCTGCCATTCAGTCGGCCTTCAGGCTTCTTCCGGTTCACCAAGAGGATTTTTCTTTCTTGGGATTACAGTTTGAGGATGCCATTTATGTAGACAGGATGTTGCCTATTGCTTGATCTGTGTCTTGTTATCTTTCCGAAACCCTTAGTTCCTTTTTGCAGTGGTTCTATAAATCCCAGAGTGGTTTTAGGTATGTGACACATTATTTGGATGATTTCTTTTTGGTTGTCCTGCAGGCACTGGGGAAATGCCAGAGAGTGTAGAGAATTGTCAATGTGCCAAGGATATTCTGGGAGTTCCATTAGCACCTGATAAAACTGAAGGGACTACTACTTGCATTAGTTTTCTGGGCACTGAGCTAAATTCCAAAAAGATGGAGGTTAGTTTGCCAAAAGAGAAAGTGAGGACACTTATTGCATTGTTGGACGAAGCGGTGCGGAAACCCAAGCTGGAAATGAGGCTCGTGCAGGCTTTGCTTGGTCACCTGATCTTTGCTTTTCTATTAGTGAGGGTAGGTCCGGCCATTTGTAGAAGATTGCGTTTTGCAATCAGTGGGGCAGTGTTGCCTCATCATTGTGTGAGGCTCTGGGCTAATGTGAAGACTGATTTGAGAATTTGGATTTCCTTTCTGCAGGAATTCAATGGTGTGACTATGTTTTCTGATGATAATTAATGGTTTTGGTAGGTTAAAGTTTTTTCTGATGCTTCTAGTGCGCATGGTTTTTGGCTTTTTTGGGATAGTCATTGTGCTGCTGAAAGCTGGCCTGATTCTTGGAAAGCGGCACAACATAGCATTGCTTTTTTGGAATTCTTTCCTCTGGTTGTTGCATTGTCACTATGGGGAAGTTCATTGGCTAATAGAAGGGTTGTATTTAATGTGGCTAACCAGATGGTAGTCAATTTGGTGAATTTCCGAAAGGCAAAGGATGCGAAGGTGTTGAAGTTGTTGCAAGTGTTTTTATTGAATTGCTTGAAATTTAACATATTGTTTAAAGCCAGGCATGACCCAGGTGTGAATCGTGATATCGCTGATGCGCTATCTCATTCACAGTGGCTGACATTTCGTGGGCCAGCACCAGGAGCAGGTGCGCAGAATACGGCTGTTCCACAGGCACTTTGGAATCTAGGAATCCGAGGATTTTGCAGTTGATTCAGCACTTCATATCTCCATCTACTCACAGGAGTTATGATCTGGCCTGGTCAGAATTTGCTCACTCAGGTGCAGTTAGGCAGGCTGATGGTCCAATTGTTTTGTCAGAGCGGCATGAAGATGCAGTTTGCTTCATTATGAAGCAGATTGATGCAGAACTTTCGGCTGTAACTATACCAGGCAAGATGTCAGGTATCTCCTTTTGTGGTAAGTATTTTGGGGGATATGATCCAATGGAAAGTGAAATTTGTAGAAGAATTGTTGCAGGTTGGGCTCGGGAGGGGGGATCAAGGATTGATCGAAGACACCCGGGAACTGTCCAGTTATTGCGGGATATCATTTTAGTGTTACCGGAAATTTGTTTCTCATCCTGGGAGGTTACACTAATGTCATTATGCATGTCATGGCTTTATCAGGGTGCTTTTAGAGTTTCTGAGTTGCTGGGGGGCTAAAGGTAAGGTTGGATTTCTAAGTTGTACTGTGTGTATGAGGTCCGGGGTTATACGATTGTGGCTAGCCACATCAAAAACTGATCAGTTAGGTATGGGGCATGAGGTGATTTTGAGAGGATCAGTTCCCCCAGTTTGTCCATGATGGGGTTCATTTATCCTTCATGGGTAATGAACTTAGGCTGAAGATTGTTGATCTTTTGGGGAAGAGTCTTTGGGATCATTGATTAGAGTGGCGCTGGGTGGGGCAGGAAAACACCATAGGTTTTCCTGGATGGCGGATTTTATAGACATTTCTTGGGGAGAGGGGGTACGGTTGCACAACTATGAGAGGTCAGGGATTTTTTAGAAGGTTCAAAGGGAGGGAAGGGCAAGGGTAACTACATATGGTGGACAGCAGGGCATATGGGTACTGGATTTGTTGGTTCAAGGAGGGGATGGGAAGGGGCAATGCTGAGGGGTACGTTTTATTAAAGGGTGGGGGTGGGGTTTAGGAAGTGCCATTGTATTAGTGAGTTCAGGTTAGCTTTGTAAGGCTTAATGCCTCCTGGTCAGCATCTGCTGACCTCCCCAGCTCCTCTGGCTGATGCTGCCTCTGCTGGTACGAACTAAGAGTCTCCTGACTCTCAGTTTGAGGCCCTTCTCCACCCACAGGCTCGTTCCTGTGCCTCATCCCTGGTGGTCTAGTGGCCATCACAAGTAAGTATTTCCTTTTCTTTCTTTTATTCGGACTTTCACTCTTGCTTTTTCTGCCTTTTTTCTATCATCCCATGTTTTTCTCCATCCCTTTTTCCTTTCTCCCCTCTTTCCTCTGCCCTCCCTCCCCACCACTAAGCACCTTTCCCGCCCTCCCACCTCTCAGCTGACCGCTCACCCGCCCCCCTTCCCTTCTTAATGGCGGCCGCAGCGCTGTGAGAGGGCAACTGCACTGACCTCCTGGTCCGCTTCTGCTGACCTCCCCAGCTCCTCTGGCTGCTGCTGCCTCTGCTGGGACGAACTAAGATTTTCCTGACTTTCAGTTCGAGGCCCTCCTCCACCCGCAGGCGCATCCCTGCGCCTCATCCCTGATGGTCATCACAAGTATTAGCTTTTCTTGTTCTTTCTCTCTGTCGCTCTTTCACTGTTGCTTTTTAAGCCTTTTTATCTATCATCCCTCGTTTTTCTCTATCCCTTTTTCCTTTCTCCCCTCTTTCCTCTGCCCTCCACCCCCTGTGAAGCACCTTTCCCGCCCTCCCACCACCAAGTTTACTGCTCTCCCTGCCCCCTCCCCTTCTTAATGGCAGACGCGCCGCTGGTGTGCCAAAGGCAAGCCCATCGATGACTGTCTGCGCCCGCCCACGCCTGGACCGCACCCAGCACCAGGAACCCAGGATCTCCGTTAAACCAACCCCCTGGGATGCCTCCATTACCACTCCGAGACCCTCCTCTGCCTCACCAACTGCTGCACCATCTCCCCCAAGGACACCCACAGACCTTTCACAAGCAGGAACTGCAACTTCAGCACCAGCCTCAACAAACCGAAGGCACTCTCCACACACAAAGATACCAACAACCTCCACAACCCCATCAACTGCCTGCTCCTGAACATCCAATCCCTTCACAAACACACCACCGAACTCTGGGACCTGATCGACACCACCCGACCGGATATCGCCTTCCTTACCAAGACCTGGACCAACACCACTTCGGGTCCAGCCATCGCCATCCCCATTCCTGACGGTTACAGCATCCTAAGGAGAGACTGGCCCTCCCGCCCGGGCGGAGGACTCGCCATCGTACACAAGTCCTCACTACGTGTCACGGCCATCCCAAAAGAATACTGCACCACCATGGAACACCTTCACTTCCCGGTCCACTCCAACCACAACTCATCCATCCGCGG
Source organism: Pleurodeles waltl (assembly GCF_031143425.1). Lineage (NCBI taxonomy): Eukaryota > Metazoa > Chordata > Amphibia > Caudata > Salamandridae > Pleurodeles > Pleurodeles waltl. The sequence continues at coordinate 255,391,926 of NC_090450.1, forward strand.
CACCCTGGTGTACAGGCCACTCGGCCCCACCCAACTTTCATAGATGACATCGTAGACATCGCTACCCCCCAGGCCCTGGTGTCAGTCAACTACCTCCTCCTCGTCTACCTGTATTTCCACCTCGAAGACCGCACAGACCCAAACACCAACCCTCTACTCGACAAACTCGCCACCCTCGGCCTCAGACAGCTAGTCTCCACACCCACACACATCACAGGACACACACTGGACCCCATCTTCACCTCAAGCAACCGGATCACCATCGAGACCATCTCCACCCCAGACTGGACCAACCACTGCTGCATACATTTCACAATCACCGCACCCAGCAGCCGCACCCACACCTCCAGGACCACCCACAGGAAATGGAAAGAAATCACCAACGAACAGCTCACCTCATCGCTTGCCAAATCATCCCCTTCCCCCTCTGACGATGCCAACACAGCAGCGCGCAATCTCAATGAATGGATCACCGAATGCGCCAACACTCTAGTCCCTCTCCGGCTGACATCGGCCAAACGCGTACCTAAGAAATCCAGCTGGTTCAGCTGGTTCACCACAGAACTCCAAGAATCAAATCGTACCGCAGACGTTTAGAAAAAAAATGGAGGAACAGCCAATCCAGCAAAGACATTGTCTCATTCAGAGACGCAACTGCCACCCACCAATAAAAAATCAAGAACGCAAGGAAGGACGCACTCCGGGAGCGCATCAGATCCTCTGCACACAACTCTTCTCAATCATCAACGAGTTCACAGATTCCCCCCTCCGAAGCCACCAGCATCCCCCCATCGCAGGACCTCTGCGACAAACCTTTTTCCACCACAAGATCCAGGACATCTACGGCAGCTTACTCCTGGAAATTCCTGGCACCGGAACCTGTGACCGACCCATCCCCTCAGAACCCACCTAGACCATCCACAGCTGATCCACGTTCACCACAGAAGAAACAGTCAACATCACAAGCAGCACCCACTCCGGAGCCCCCTCGGACCTCTGCCGCACCACACATACATCAGAGCCAGCACATCCATCGCCCGAGCTCCGTAACACAATCAATTGCTCCATCAGCACGGGCACCTTCCCCGAGGACTGGAAACATGAAGAAATACGCCCTCTCCTGAAGACACCTTTGGCTGACCCATCAGAACTAAAGAATTTCCGGCCCATCTCACTGCTACCCTACCCTGCCAAAGTACTGGAGAACGCACAACTACGGAATTTCATAGATGCCAACAACTCCCTGGAGAGCTCCCAGTCCGGCTTCCGCAGCAATCACAGCACTGAGACAGCACTCCTGGCAGCCAGCGACGACATCCGAGTACTCCTAGACCGCAGCCACACGGCAGCACTCATACTCCTTGACCTCTAAGCAGCATTCAACATGGTCTCATACACCTCTCTGCGCACCAGACTCCATGAAGTAGGAATCTGCGGAAGAGCCCTGGAATGGATCCACTCTTCCTGTCCGGGAGGACGCAGAGGGTCAGACTCCCCCACCCTACACTTCCAGACCCACAGGAGTCAACTGCGGAGTCCCCCAAGGATCCTCACTGAGTCCCACACTGTTCAACATATACATGGCCCATCTTACTGCCATCTCCAGAAGCCACGGGATGAACATTGAGTCATATGCCGATGATACAAAACTCATCATTTCCCTCACCGAAGACCCGTACATGGCCAAAAGGAACTTTCACTCAGGAATGGAAGCCGTTGCCACCTGGATGAGAGAAAGCTGCCTCAAGCTCAAGTCCAACAAGACGGAGCTCATCATCTTCGGAAGTGCCACCTCAGCTTGGGATGACTCCTGGTGGCCCAAATCCCTCAGCCCACCCCCCTGCACCAACTGAGCACTCCCGCAACTTAGGAATCATCCTCAACCCCTCCCTATCCATGACCCGCCTGGTAAAGTCTGTCACCTCCTTCTGCAGGCACACACTCCGCAATTTTCAGAAGACCTTCAGATGGATCCCAGTAGACTGTGGCAGGACAGTCACTCATGCCTTAGTCACTAGCAAGCTTGATTATGGCAACGCCCTCTATGCCGGCACCTCAAGTAGGAACATCAAAAAACTTCAACTCAACCAGAAGGCATCCGCCAGACTCATTTTGGACCTCCCTCGCCGAGAACACATCTCCCAACATCTGAGGACCCGGTCGAGAAGCGAATTGCCTACAAGCTTCTCACCCACACGTACAAGGCTATACCCAACACAGGACCAGCCTACCTGAACCACCGCGCCTCCTTCCACACCCCGGCTAGAACCCTCCGCTCTGCCCAGATGGTCCTGGCCACCATCCCTCATATCCGCAAAACCACTGCCATAGGACAATTTTTCACCTACGCTGCAGCAAAGAGCTGGAACAACCTCCCCTTTCACCTCAAAGCCCGTCGCTCACCAGCTTCAGGAAGAACCTCAAGACGTGGCTCTTCGGATGAGGTCCCTCCCTTCCCCCCCAGCGACTTGAGACCCTTGCAGGTGAGTAGCCACGCTTTACAAATATTGATTGATTGATTGATTGAATGGCAAGGTTTATTGTTTGCTAGAGCTGTTCTATAAAGCGGCCTTTTGCCCCTGTAATTTGGTATGTGCGTTGTGGTTTGAGCACCATTTTCGCCCGATAAGTGTGAGCAAGGTGACAGTACATTTAAAGAATTCGAACTATCCGCTCAAGTGGGTTTTGCTGCACTGCCCCTCCATCAGCAATGGTAAAAAGGCGCATATTAGCCTTTCTACATTTGCTCATATGGCTATGGATATTCACATTAAGTTGACCTGCAAAATACTATTCCTCGGTCAAGTCAATATAGCAAGCAATCCATGAGGGTAAGCACTGTTGTATCAGTACAATCTTGCAGTACTGTGGTAATAAGAGAGAATGCGAAATTTCCTAGCTATCGTGAAGGAAAGTTTCAATTCTATTAAGGACACGAAGGCGGGGATTATGCATATCTTTCTTCACTCTTTATTAAACAGCAAGTTCAAAGTTAAACAGAAGAAACAGAAAACGGCTATGAGTTCCACGAGACTGCGACCATGACAACCATTGTCCAATGAGGATCCACTCTTGCCGGCAGTATAAATATCCTTGAGCCTGTCAATCTTCCTCGACTTCACTGCGAAAGGAATCATAGTTGTCTCAAGTGGCCGTTGCCTCAGATCCTATGGGTAGATATGAGTGATTAAAGTAGATGGACTAACAATGATAAACATCAAGCAAAACCAAAATAGCCTGTATGGTCTATAAGATCTCAGACATTGCAAAGAAAAATACAAGGTAAGAGAAAAAACTACAACCAATCCAGAATTAATTTAACCATTAAAACCTTTAAGTAAAACATACGGTTGTGCATATATGTAAAATATATATACCACCTCAGTACGAGTAGACATAAAAGTTTGGGTGGGAAAACACGTGTCAGGTGTCGGGTGGGATAATCCTCGCCTCCTTCACGATAGCTAGGAAATTTCGCATTCTATGTCAGGACCGGAGGCGAGGATTATGCAAGTTCAAAGCTTACTTACCACCAGAGAGGCTGCATCATGTATCGGTTTAAAATAAAACTTTTTAAAAGTAGATGCGGAAGACCAATCTGCTGCATTCATAATGTCTTCCAGTCTGCCACCTACCTGGATGGCTTTCGAGGCCATGGCGCCACGAGCAGAGTGCGCACCGAACACTTGTACATTGATACCTGATTCAGATAAAATCAATCTAACCCACCTGGCAATGGAAGGGGATGAGACTGCCTTAAAAGGTTTCTTCAATGAAATTCGTAGTTGATTCTCACCCGGAGGTCTAAGTTCCGTTGTTACGTCCTCGTAGGCTTTGAGGCAGCGTAACACACATAACCTAGGAGCGCTTGGGAAAGCGGGGTAAGATACTGACCTTGTATTATTCTTAGTTCTTCTAGAAATCGTAAAAGTTACTCCTTCCGGAGAAAAAACTCTAGCCGAGATATCCAAGGCTCGAACATCCGATACCCTTTTACATTATATGAGGCATAAAAGAATGGCCAATTTTGCTGACAATTCTTTCCTTGACAGATACTGATTGTCTTGCCACGAGGATAATAAATTAAGAACTAGGTTGACGTCCCAGAGTTCCGTATACCTGGGTTGCGGAGGTCTGGAAAGTCTAATACCTTTTAGAAGTTTACATATCCAAGGATGTTCTCCGATCGGGTGGTTATCAAGAGGAGGATGAACCGCTGAGATGGCTGATCTAAAAGAGTTTATCGTACAATAAGCCAAACCTGACTCGCCTAATTCTGCAAGAAATTTCATGATGTCAGTAACACGGGCCCCCATGGGTCGAAATGTTTGTCCATACACCAACGAGACCATCTATTCCATGCGGACCTATACCGCTTACCTGTCCCTGGTGCCCAGGCCTGTGCAATGAACTTCTTAGCTTCCTGTGAAAGTCTGCAGTCCTGCCAGCGAGACCTGAAATCTTCCATGCCACCAGAGATAAGTGGCCTTGGAGGACCAGGGGATGGAATATGCCTGCTGGATCCCGGAGAATCGAGGGGAAGACCGGAAGGCGGATTGGTGACTCGCATGAGAGCTCCAGTAGAGTCGGAAACCACGCCTGGGATCTCCACAGCGGGGTTATCAGAACCACTGTCGCTCTCTGGTGGCGAACTTGAGCCGAAACCCTCAGGATAACAAGGAAGGGGGGAAATGCATATCCTAGATGCGGTTCCCAATTCTGGAGAAATGCATCTACTGCTGATGCTCCCGGATCCGGGTGCCAGCTGAAATACAGAGGTAAGTGGGCATTCCATCTGGATGCAAACAGATCCACCGAGCAAGGACCCCATTGAGTCATTATTGACTGAAAAATCGAATGGTCTAGTTGCCAATTGCTGGAGTCCGTTAGGAAGCGGGAACTCCAGTCTGCTATAACGTTCTGAGACCCCGGGAGATACTCCGCTGTGACGGAAATCTGATGTTGAAGGCAAAAGTGCCAAAAATCCTTCGATAGTTCCGCTAGAGCTTTCGAACGTGTCCCCCCCCCAGGCGGTTTATGTATTGAACCGCAGAGACATTGTCCAGGCGTAGGAGAACAACACAGGAAATTTTGTCCCGCGTTAGGGACTTGATTGCAAAGGAGCCCGCAAGAAGTTCCAGGCAAGTGATGTGCATGTCGAGTTCCTGAGGGGTCCAGCGCCAACCGAATGAGATGTTCCCGCAACACGCTCCCCATCCATGGCGACTGGCATCCGACTCTATCACAAGGTCTGGGGAGGCTCCAAAGATGGCTCTGCCATTCCATGCCTCCATGTGGTCTAGCCACCAATGTAACTCCGTCTTTGCCTCTGGAGAGAGGGAGATTAGTTCGGAGTATGTCACCCCGCATCGAAGGTGATAGGCCTTGAGACGCTGAAGGGCCCTGTAGTGGAGGGGACCCGGAAATATGACCTGAATCGATGAGGAAAGCAGACCCACTACTCTGGCTAACTGACGCAACGAAATCCTGTCGCGTCTTAGGACCTTCTTTAATTCCTTCTTGATCTTGGAGATTTTCGGAATCGGGAGACTGAGGGATTCTGACCGGGAGTCTATAAGGAAACCTAGAAAAATCATTGTTTGGGAAGGGAGAAGATCTGACTTCTGTTGATTGATCACAAAACCTAGTTCCTGCAGAAGCACAATAGTTGTGTTCGTATTGGAGATAAGTTGAGATCTGGATTGATCCATAAGAAGGATGTCGTCCAGATAAATGATAAGACGAATCCCTTGTGACCGAAGAACCTCCACTACAGGTTTGAGGAGTTTGGTAAAGCACCATGGTGCCGATGACAGACCGAATGGGCGAGAGGTGAACTCGAACACCTGATCCTTCCACAGAAATTGTAGAAACCTGCGGTGAGGAGGAAAAATCGGGACTGTGAGATAAGCATCCTTGAGGTCCAGTCGGACCATCCAGTCCTCTTTCAGTAGGAGATCCTGGAGCAAGTGAATGCCCTCCATTTTGAAATGCCTGTATATGACCCATTCGTTGAAAGACCGAAGATTGATTACCGGGCGTAAACCTTTGTCCTTCTTTTCTACAAAGAAGATGTTGCATAAGAAGCCTCTGGGATGAAAGGACTTGACGCATATGGCTTCTTTTTGGAGGAGATCCTGAACCTCTGTAGCTATAAGATTGGAATCTGTCGTTGAAAAAATTAAAGGAGTGGGCAGAGAGTCCTGGATTGGGGTTCCCCAAAATTCTATTTGAAAACCGGAGACTGTCTGCAGCACCCAAGCATCGGAGGTGATACGTCTCCAAGCTTCCTTGAAAAAGCGTAACCTCCCTCCAAATTTTGGAGGGGAAAAAGGGGTAAGCCTTACCAGAGGGTCCTCCGAGGGCATTATTTGCCCCCCGGGCGATTCTATTCGCTCTGCCTTTTCCTCTGCCTCTGTTGGGGAAGAATGTTCCCTGGCGACCGTCACGTCAACCGTTGTTTCTGTAGGAACCAGGGCCTTATTGGAATTGGCGGCCAGAAGAACGACCCCTGCCTCGTCCAGCCCCTCCAAAAACCTTATTCGGGAAGATCTTTTTAACAGACGTCTGCGCCTTATCCAGTGCCGAAAAGGTGGCCACAAATTTGCCCAATTCCTTCACAAAGGGGTCACCAAATAAGTTGCCTTGGGCAATAGCCCCTGCCTCCGAGTTGGAAAGTTCCCCTAACTTAGGGTCAATCTTTATAAGCAAAGATCTGCGCCTTTCAGCCGAAAGGGCACAGTTTGCGTTGCCCAGGAGACATACAGCTCTCTGGGCCCACCCCGCTACAACGTCAGTTGGAAGGGGTGTGTTTGACTGCTTGGCACGTTCTGCCAGTTGAATTATTTGTGTAAGGGGACCTAACACATCCAGTAGTTTGTCCTGGCACGTCCTCCAGGATCGATCAATACCCTTCTTAGGGTCCTTCGTGTATTTGGAAAAGAAGGTACACATCTTCGGATCGATATCCGGCGTGGCTGCCACCTTGTCCATTAATGTTGGACGCGGGCATTCCGCTTTTAATCGGGAGCGCACCTCCTTATCAAGAGGTTGTCGAATCTTTGAGGCCACGTACTCAGCCACCTTGTGGTCTGGCGTCCACTCCGAAGAACGAGGATGATAAATCCCCTCTTGTTCAAACGTGTCCGATTCAGAATCACCTGAATCGAAAGGTTCTGGTAAAGAAGCTCCAGGACGCCAAGGGCGACCGGGCTCATCGTCCTCCAAAGAGGAGGAGTCCCCATTCGACTCACCAGTGATGCCTTTAGGAGACCCAGCATCAAGGTCCCATTTGTGGTGAAGTTTTTCACCCATTACGGCGGGTAGTGAACCCTCCCGGGAGGGTATGCTCTTTTGGGCGCGTGCACTCTTACTGAAGGCGCCAGACAGAAGCAAGATGTCTTCAAGGTGCCACGCGTTGCGCTTGCGCGATTTTGTGGGGGCTGAAGAGGATCTACCTTCCGTCCCCGTCGCGCCAAACATGCCCGTCCCTTTGGAAACTTGTTCCGTGAGTTGCACCACGCTATCTCTAAGAGGAGCGAGGGATTGAGATATAGCCTGAGAAAACAGTACATCCACTCCAGGGGGAAGGGAACGGTGAGAGGGGCTCTCACCCGGGGACATATTGGCGAGACAATCGTTGTCCTGAGTGGACTGCATCCTGTGACTCATAGGAAAAAACGTGACAGAGAAAACACCCCAACAAATCTATAAAGGGTAAGAAACCCCTACCCACTTCTGTCAAACAGCAAAATAGCTGTAAATTGAATAAATAAATAATCCTCCCAAATGGGGTCAATAAACAACCGCAATGCGGTGTCCGTGGGATAGGGAGAGAGCCGAAGCTCTAAAATTCCTCAGAACTGAGGAATTCGAGTGATGAGCGCCGAGGCGTTTCGAGCGCTCAACACGTGCATGAAAAAATGCAAAGCGCGCGCCCTCTAGAGGGCCCGACGCGTCTCCTGAGGAAAATATGCGCTCGGGCAGAAGCCTACTGCGCAGAGGAGACGCGTAGTTAACAACACTCGTTACACAAATAAACAACCAAGCTGAACGTGCGCAAGCCAGTAAAACGCGTTAAGAATAAAGCGCGTAACACAATTAAAGCTCAGAGGCAGAAAGGCACTTATCTTGTCCTGAGCAGTGAAGAAAGAGGAAGATTGACAGGCTCGAGGATATTTATACTGCCGGCAAGAGTGGATCCGTCTCGTGGAACTCATAGCCGTTTTCTGTTTCTTCTGTTGAACTTTGAACTTGCTGTTTAATAAAGAGTGAAGAAAGATATGCATAATCCTCGCCTCCGGTCCTGACATAGAATTTGGCCTTTCCACTCTTGTGATAAATGTGTGAATGGCTATTTATTAGTATACTGGCTCTAAAAAATGTGTTATTGGGCCTGCTTTATTTTCAGCGACTTGGCATAAACAGCATGTATACAGATACACCTGTTGATTTCCATCGCTGAATGTGAGGAAGGACCAAGGGACCATTGCTCTTGAGAAGCAAAGCCTCGAGTGGGTCCTGATTCTCCTTCACTGCACCAACAATATGTTATATTAGGTGCACCTGCATATATAATTTATTCAATCAAAACAAGGATCAAAAGAGATAGGCCTAATAGTAGAGTTGGTTCATGTGTTATGTAATTATAAGTGAGGCAGCAAAGGTTTTCTCATATCCAATTTCTGTACCATGTTACTAAACTGGAATTTGAACATTGCACTGCAGTAATAAATGTGCCAATTTACTTTTATTACTACAGTGGCTCTAACTAATGTTAGATTAGGCCACTTATTTTTACTGCCCTGGAACAAATATGTTTCCTGCATAAGTAATAAGACTGTTGTGGCTTTTTTTTTTCTTATCTCTGTAACCCTTAGACACCTTTGTGTATTATTTGGTTTATTGGTGGTTTCGGTTTTCTCTTCCATTTTGACTCGACAACAGATCCTACTGGTGTATATTACCGTATATTTACCGGATATGAACGTTGTTTGGGCAACAAAAATATTCAAAAGATATGTGATGAGTTTGAGTTGTTTGCTTTCTTTAGCTATTCATAGTTCAAGGAGTTCGTTTTCTCACCTTCCTTGTGTTATCCAAAGGTCTGTCGGCCTCTAACAACGCCTTCTTTCTCCGCATGAGAAAGGGAACCGCGTCCTCTGCAGGAATTTTCCATTCAATAGCTCTTACTTTCCTAACTGGGGCCTCCAGCACTGCAATGCTGTATTTCTTTCCACTGCCGCTTGACATTTTGCAGTCAGCAACAGGAGCTGTTTTCACACAGCCCTTTCGTTTTTTTCCCCCAAAAAGACTCAGCGTACGACGATATTCAGAAAGTGGTAAGATAAAGCAGAATTTCACGCAATTACCTTGCTTTGCTTTCAAAGAGATAAACGTGTATTTCCTTCTGCTGGTCCCATTAAAAAAAATTAAAAAAATAAACACGCGCTCATACTTCCTAAACATTTCAAAACAATGCGTCCTCAATTTTGCTGTCCTTTTTCGCATTTTCCTGATTCGTTTTTTGCATAATGTTTGCTAGGTATTCATCATTGTCTGGCATTTTGATGAAAGTATCCATGGGATTTTTCATACCCGCAGCAATGAACCAAACACTGACAGAAACGCCGTGAAAAAATCGGTCTGCAAAACAGCACATTAGCAATCTGTTTGCTGTTGAAATGCCGCTCTGCACTTCCAAAACAGCAGTTCCAAGACTTGCAAAAACAATGCGGGTTAACGAACAAATTGGAAATTATCAGACACAATACAAGTTAAGTTTTAGTTACTATTTTGTAAAAAAATAATCTTTTTACAGGCACAGCAGCCATCGCTACAGCCATTTGTAGACACAAGCCGGCTCTGCAAAGGCAGCTACCTCAAACAGCGGGAAGGAGGTTCCCCCTGTCTGTGTGAAGTGGTAGGGTCTCAGACAGCAAGGTCTCGGGAGGTCAGACTGGCACGTTGTATTGTTCGCGGAATGGAAGCAGGGAGACAAGTTGGGGGAAGGGGCGCTGGGTGAGCCTACTCAGTCGAGGAGGGTGGGCTATTCTAAGGGGGAAAAGGCTGTTTCTTTGCCGGACACCTACGGTATTTCTTTTCAGGGGACATTACTTCCACTTTTAGCCTGGAACAAGAGCTGCGGATGGGGTGACAGGTCCGGGCTGATCAAAGCGACCTAACATTGAATGCTTTGCTCTGCTTGCTATTTATTGGCAAGAGAGGGGGCTTATTGGCATTCTAGCCGAATTCTTGATAGAAAGAGCGAGAGAGAGAAAAGGGATTAGAAAATTGAACGAGGGCGTGCCTAATATTCTTTGTTAGAAAGTGTTGATGGCTTCCACTAGACGTCTGTTTCTTTTTTTCTTACTGTCCACCCCCTGTTTAATCGATTGCACATCTCTGTTCTGTTTTCCTTTTCTTTCTTTTCATCTCAAATTCTTTTTAATATGTTCTTTACTTCTTCACTTGCTTCATCTTCCTTACTTTATGCTCATTCTGGCCTCCTCGTCCTTCCTTCCTTTGTTCTGTTTTCCATTTCTTTTTTGTGAAAACTTATTTTTTCAAGAGTTGTTTATTTATTTCATTGTCTCACCTTAGTTTATGCTCAACCTTTCTTTCTTTCTTTCTTTCTTTCTTTCTTTCTTTCTTTCTTTCTTTCTTTCTTTCTTTCTTTCTTTCTTTCTTTCCTCTCTTTTCCTTCTTTGACAATGTCCCATCTATTTGGGAGCCGTGTTTGAAGACACAACAGAAGTAGCAGTGCCTTTTATGTGCCAAATTCACCCCAGGACAATTTTGATTACTGGATGTTGGTCCGATTAAGCTCACAAATAACGTCTAAAGTCACCACTAACAAAGCGTTGGAATAGTGACTTTGCTAGTGTAGCAGGGGTAGAGGTGCAACAGGCTTTATTAGTACACGAGGTGATGTCATGTGACCTAGGTTGGTTTCCTTGTTGGGCAGGGATAGACGGAAGATGACATACTCCTTCCGTAAGAAGTTTTACTACTGATTTGTTATCGAAAATGCACACCGTTATCACCAAAGCATTTGTCGTAGGATATTGGTTGTTGCAGCATTGCATACCATGTATGTAATGAAATCACTGTAAAATATCATGATAGAATATTAAAAGTTTTTTATATTTATCCTTGGTCTCCGTTGTTCACTATTAAATGTTTCCTCAGAGAAACTACTTACTGATGTTAACTCTGACCTATCTAGGTATCAGTCATATAATTTGCACAATGGAGTTAAAATTCATTGGTTGAATTTAAAGTGGGTGACAGAAAAGACAGGAAAAAGAATAAACATACTATAGCCATTTTCTTCCAAGACAAATGCAAAGCAAGAAGCACTGAATTACTGTTTGATATCAAACATACTGTTGGGAAGGAGTGAACAACACCACGACTTGTTTGTGTGTAAAAGGCCGCTTTATTGGAACAGGTGTCCCTGACAATTACCCCCACCTAGGCCTTTGCCTCACAAAACGAAAGCCTCACTATACATCGAATAAACCTATCCCAAGTCCTCCCCCTCCCGTACCCCGCCTCCCCTTCCCTACTCTCGTCCTGCCATTTCTTCACCCCTCTCGTCTACCTAATTTCCCCTTCCTACACGCTTCTTTAGAACCTGTCCGCTAATGAGCAGTTTCCTGCCTGCCCATCTCCGACTAATGGCCCTTCCCCCTATAATAACCGATTTGCCTTGCCATCTCCGTCCTCCACCCGAGCTTTTATTACCTGCCCAGCAGCAGTCACCGCCGCGACCCACACCTGTCCAAAGCGACAACCTAAACCCCAAATACGCACCTGCTCCAACAAGCCAACCTGCCTCGGGAGGGGGGGGAACCGGCACCTAACCACCTCCTATCTCCGGCCACCAGGTCACTCTTTACAAAATGGTGACCTGGCATGCAAAATGTCCGGCTAAATAGGTGAACCTCCCACCTACAAGTGGCACCCCGGACGCCCAACCGCGTCGCGGGCCGTACCACCCTTCACAAAAAAACCCGGGGGGGGGACTCCTAATTTCTCCTCCTCCCCCCCGGGACCCTATTGGGAAGGAGTGAACAACACCACGACTTGTTTGTGTGTAAAAGGCCGCTTTATTGGAACAGGTGCCCCTGACAATTACCCCCACCTAGGCCTTTGCCTCACAAAACTAAAGCCTCACTATACATCGAATAAACCTATCCCAAGTCCTCCCCCTCCCCTAGCCCGCCTCCCCTTCCCTACTCTCGTCCTGCCTTTTCTTCACCCCTCTCGTCTACCTAATTCCCCCGTCCTACCCGCTTCTTTTAAACCTGTCCGCTAATGAGCAGTTTCCTGCCTGTCCATCTCCGACTAATGGCCCTTCCCCCTATAATAACTGAATTGCCCTGCCATCTCCATCCTCCACCCGAGCTTTTCTTACCTACCCTGCAGCAGTCACCGCCACCAGAAAAAGACCCCGACTTTTTCTGCCCCCCAAACTTAGGCCTCCCTCAGCAAAGCTTTCAGGTGTTCTTTCAGTTGTAACAAATAAAGTTCCATCCCCATAAAAGATAGATGGACCCCGTCACCCCTAAAGAACTCTGCATTCTCAAACCGCAGGTCCAAATGCACTAAAAAGGACAGACCTCTCTTGCCGCAGAAAATCCTCATCTCTTTGTTCAACTTGCACAGTGTCCTCTCTATTGCCCCCGGTTTCCTGGCCCCCCGCCAAACCCGACGCGGAACAAGTGCTGTGAGCACCACATGACACCCCTTCCACTGAGTCACCAGAGTCTCTAGGTCCCTCTCCATGCCTTTTATGAGGTCCAACCCAGTGGTCACCACTAAATCATTTTCCCCTAGATGAATGCATAATAGATCAGGGCAGTGCCCCCTCCATGCCGCGCATTGCAGCCGAGGCAAAAGTTCACTCCAGCACATCCCACCTTTCCCAAACCAGCGGACCTTATATCGTGCATGGTCGAAACCTAAATTCTCCCCAAGAGCTGTCCTCCGGGCCTGGCGCTGGGCTCATTTTATAAATGAGTGCCCGATCACCCAAATGTCGAGGTATTCCGTCTCCAGACCCATCACCACACCTGGAAAAGAAAAAGAAAATGAGAAGCCATATACCACTCCGTCACACCTCCCTAAGCCCAAAACTCTTGCCCTCGCACATATCGCCTAAAGCATTCTGATCTCCACCTGCCTAATGCCATCAGCTCCTCTCTGCCCCACCCTTTGTTTCCTGCCTCTGTCGCAATCCCGATCCTGAAAGAGTCGGTACCAAAACGCGCAGCATCGACCCCCAGGTAAGATAACCCCTTCCGCAAATCTGCCAACAACTGAGACGCTGTCACTCTCCTCCCGTCCGCATGCCGAAATACCAAACCCTCACTATGTCCCGTCACCTCCCTCAACTGCGCCTCCAAAATCCCGGGACAAATGACTCTATCAGGGTAGTGCCGGAGGAAAACCGTAGCGCCCACACCACTCTGATCCGTCTTTGAACTCCTGATTAGCAGCGCGACCCCATCCGCCCCGGGACGCACCTCACACCACTGGAGGCCCTGGCGCCTTTGCTAAACCCAGCAATTCAGATACCCTCAGGGCCCCAAAGAACATCCACAACATTAATGTCCGAAAAATCAGCGCCTCCAGCGCATCAAAGCAAATCACCCCCAATGCCGGACAGAGACGCTTCAATAAGTTCAAAGACACAGGGTGCCTAACACGCCCCTGTGACCCCATTTCTTTTGCCCATCCCTCTAAAATTCTGTGCCCCAACTCCCCCGCAGAAGGAGGATAACCCCACAGAACTTGCCCATGAACCCCAGGGCTGTTAACTTACCCGATATAGTAACCCTGGACTGGCCTTTTTCAATCAAACCCACAATGAACTGCACTACATCTTCTACCATGTCCTCCTGCCTTACCCGCCGCCGTGCCCCGGAGCCCAAAAACTCCTCCCATGCCTTGACATACGCCCGCCTGGTAGACGGCGCCAAAGAATTCAGTACGAGCCATAGCATCTTGGTGTGCCTATACTCCATAGCTCCCCCGGCATGCGTATCCTGCGCAGGTCCACACCCGTGGCTAATCCCTGGAACCTCTCCCACTGAGAACGAGACAAAGCATCGGCGATGTCATTATTAACACCCGGCACGTGCCTCGCTCTAAAAAAGATATCATTCCTCAAACATTGCAGCACAAACGCTCGCAGCAGCTGTAGTACCTGCCTGTCCCGCGCCGACTGCCGATTCACCACGTGTACCACTGCCATATTATCCACCCGGAATAGCACCCTCGAATGCCGGAGCTCCTGACCCCACAAGCAAGCCACTACCACCAACGGAAAAAGCTCCAAAAACGCAATGCTGCGACCTACACTCTTCCACTCATTCGGCCATTCTTCCGCGCACCAGCGCCCCTCCCAATAAAGACCAAACCCCGTCGCCCCCGACGCATCCGAAAAAGCTGCACATCCCACTCGCAATCCCACCAAGCCCTCAGAGGAATCCCGTTAAAGGCGTGCAGAAACGTGCCCCACATTCTCAAATCCTCCTGTATGCCTATTTTCAAACAGACGTGGTGATGCAGCATTGCCCCCCCCTTGACAGTGCCAGAGCCAGTCGTCTGCAAAAAGTCCTTCCTGCTCTTACCAGCCGACAGGCAAAATTCAAATGCCCCAACAACACCTGAATGTCACACACAATGACCTCCCTTTTGCTCAACATATCGTAGATTCTCTGCAGCATGTCCAATTTTTTGTCCTCCGTCAAACGGGCCGTTCCCGTCACCGTATCCAGCTCAATCCCCAGAAATGACAGCGCCGTACTTGGCCCCACTGTCTTGTTGGGAGCCAAAGGCACACCAAGGTCTCCCATGATCTCCACGAATTGACCCAGCACTGCCGCACAACGCGGGCTGGCCGCCGGAGCAGCAAAAAAGAAATCATCCAAGTAATGCGTCACCTGATGGTGACCCGTGAGCCTCGAGAATATCCATTGCAGTGCCGAACTGAAGCACTCAAAAAGCACACATGAGCTGGAACACCCCATTGTGATGGCTTTGTCTACATACCAAGACCCTTGAAATTGAATTCCCTGCAACTCAAAATCCTCCGGATGCACTGGCAGCAACCGAAAAGCTGACCAAGGGCCAGATGTAGGTAGGTTTCCTTTTGCGAGGTGCAAATTGTGAGTCCCAGCGACTCGCAATTTGCACCTCGCAAAAGGAAATGCAGAAAGGTGTCTCAGACACCTTCTGCGACTCGCTATGGGGTCGCAAAGACCCACCTCATAAATATTTATGAGGTGGGTCACAGTTTGCGACCCCATAGCGAGTCTAGGCACTCACGGGGATGGTGGCCTGGAGACAGCAGACCACCATGTCCGTGACTGCTTTTCAATAAAGCAGTTTTTTTTTCTCATTGCAGCCCGTTTTCCTTAAAAGAAAACGAGCTGCAAATAGAAAAAATACCGAAACCTTTTTGTTTCGGTTTTTTTCAGAGTAGGCAGTGGTCCATAGGACCACTGCCTGCTCTGAAAAAATAATATTGTGAGCATTCACAAAGGGGAAGGGGTCCCATGGGGACCCCTTCCCGTTTGCGAATGAGTTACCATCCACTTCAAATGCGAGTTGATTTGTGACCGCTTTCGCGGTTACAAATCAACTCTACATCGCGGTGCGACTCGCAAATAGGAAGGGAACACCCCTTCCTATTTGCGAGTCTGAAACACATTTTGCGAGTCGGTACCAACTCGCAAAATGTGTTTCTGCTTCGCGTAAGGGCTTTTGCGCCTCACAAACGGCGTTTTTCGCCGTTTGCGAGGCGCAAAAGCCTTCCTACATCTGGCCCCAAATGTCAGACTTAGCCATGAGCGCACTATAACCTGACTGTTCCACCATTCCAATAGCCACATCCACCGACGCATATGACACCTTTGATAAGGCCTCTGGGATGAAGTCGTTAACCGACGACCCTTCCGGCCATGACAAATGGTGGATCAATCTGAACTGCCCACTTTCCTTCTTGGGCACAACCCCAGTCGGGGACACGATGAGGTTCTGCATCGGCCAATCTGAAAAACAGTCAGCCATGCGTCCCTCAGGCACCTCCTTTTCCAACTTCTGCTGCACTAACTCTTCCCTGCCACGCACGGATCAAAGATTTTCCGCCCACCGCCGCACCCGCGAACCTTCATACCCCAAGCAAAAACTGCACCGGAAACCCCGAATGAGGAATTCCGCATCGGATGCTCTGTCATAGCCCACTAAGCACGCCGCCAGTCTGTCCACCTCAACCGGAGTATGAGCCTTTTCCCGCAACGCCCTGCCGCTGACGCTGGGCGTCCCTGCCCCCTTAGCTAGCCGGTTGGCCGCCGCCACCCCCTTGCCCTTGGGCCCTTCCAGAGCCGGGTGCACCCTGAGAGCCATTACAGTGCGTGACCGGGTGGCGTCCCGTGCATTTCAAACATTCGTGGCGGAACTTGCAATACTCCCTTGTGCACAAGCCCTTGTTGTAATCCCAGCAGGCGCCAGAGCTCCTCAACCCCAAAGTGCTGGAGTGAGTTGGACTAGAGCCTCCGGACCCCACCCCTTGGGTGGGGCGCTCTCGAAAGGGCCGATAAGTGATGGGCAGCCCACTGGCTGTAAAGACCGTCTTCCCGAATTTTGCGGGACCCATGGTGCGCTGCCAAAGGTCGGAATCTATCTCACCCCATTTCACCTCAGGGTCAGCTGCCATCCTGGCCCCGAATTCCTCATCATACTGTCTCCACGCATATCCCCCGTAATTAAGCTGAGCCTTCCGTATAATATCCATATATTTGAACAAAATACCGCCCGCTCCGGGAAGCGCTCACAATAGAGGCTCGCGAAAATCAGGAAAGACGCCGTCCAGTTCCCAATATTAACCGGCAC
The DNA here is from genome assembly GCF_031143425.1 of Pleurodeles waltl. Lineage (NCBI taxonomy): Eukaryota > Metazoa > Chordata > Amphibia > Caudata > Salamandridae > Pleurodeles > Pleurodeles waltl. The sequence continues at coordinate 255,408,831 of NC_090450.1, forward strand.
CTTTGGCCTCTTTGAAAGCTCCCATTCTTCCTCCTTGGAGCCCTCCTTTGCCCGCACCTCCCAGTGTAGCAACTTCAAGACATCCACGTACTCCCCTTTCCATATTTTGTCCTTTGCTGTTTGCATTAAATGCACCCCCAACGGTTTCGCTGTGCCCATGTAAGGCAACTTAACCCGCTTAGGGGTCGGTTCCCCTTCCTTTTCCTCTTTTGCAGTACCCGCCGCCACAGAGTTGTGCCGCCCGTTGCCAGACGCAGCCCCCTTTGCATCCCCATCCCCCTTAGTAGCGCTGTCCGCACTCTTACCCTCCCCAGTATCCGTGGCCATCCCTGTGTCCTTCACATACACTCCCTTAACCAAGCGCACCGAGTCCTCCCTCGCTTCCGTCGCAACCGAAACCATAGAGCTTGTCGATTCCTTGCCTGGCAGGAGTAACGGGGGCCGCTCCTGAGCCTTCCGCACTTCCATCCCCTAGCCACCACTCCTGCCGCCACGAGGGCGCACCTGTTCCTGCGACTCCTTCTGAAATGACTTAAAGACAGGATTAATGACCCCCGTCCCCTTCCCCCTCTCCCACCAATCTGACTCACTCCTACTCTCCACCAGCTCCCCTTCCTCAATGCTTGCGTCCGACTCCTCCGCGCGCCGCTCACTTCCACCGTACTTACGGACCCGACCGCAACCACCACATACCTCGCACCCAGCAGACATAGCTCCACTCGCCCCCCGTATACCTGATGGGCCCGGACGCTGCTCCCCGGGCAGCGGCGTCGGCAGGCGCAAAACCCTTACCACCACACCGCCCAGTGGGAGCGTCCGCAGCCTCACGCTGTCCTTCGCTCCATCCTGCTGACGCCATCCAGCCGGCCGCTCCGGGCCCCGCCTTCCCTTCATGCCAGGGTGACCGAGCCGCAAACTGCTCACCTGGCTCATCCTCTTCAAAATCCAGCGTGCCGGATAGTGAAACTGACTCCTCCTCTAAGCCCTCAGACGACCCTCCTTCCTCCTCCTGTATTGCCCCTCCACTTGCCCTGCACACTCCTTACCCCACCCTCCCCCCTTTCGCTCCATAAACCTTCGAGGGGACCTTAGGGGCCTACCTCTCTTCTTGGGGGTCCTCCAACCTCCTGCTCCTGCTCTGCCTCCTCTTCACTGCTGCTCCATTGCAGCATAGTGGGTCACTTTTTTGACAGGGGCACCCTTGGGTCCCCGGAGTCTTGCTGCCACTCCCCAATCCCCCCTCCCCCGTCCCACGCGTCTGGGCCGACTCCCCCCTCCCCCCCGACAGGCGACCGCAAAAGCGCCCTATCCTCATTACCGTCCTCCTTGCTAAGGGGCTCTGGAAGACCTTCCGCCTTCGTAATCCTTAAAGGCGGCGCGCAGCGCACACTCCGGTGCCCGCCTCCCCGCATCTTTGCGCCGGCCCGGGGCCTCGTCCCCATGGGAACGCGTGCTGGGCCGGGCGCTCCCTGGATCCCATCGTGGGCCCGCCCCTCGTCACAAGGCTACCAAGGAGCGCACCCTGCCCTCTTGGGCTTCCCCAAAGTTCCGGCACCAGCCGCCCACCTCCTGGCTTTTCCCAGACCCGTCCAGCCAATGCCTCTCCTCCCCAGCCCTCCCGCAGCCCTCCCTCCCCTCCTTCCTGGATTCCTACCGTCGCGGTGCGCGGTGGCGAACATGCCAAAACCGCCACCCCTGCGGAGGCTTGGCACGCCGGGCGCTCCGGCGCCAAGGCCTCCGGCTTTATCAGATCCATGCGTCCGGCCTGCTCAAGCAGCGCCAACGCCCTACGGACCTTGTCATCTGACATGGCAACGCTTCAGGAGAACCGCCGCTCCAAAGGCAAGTACTAATACAACTGGTAGCTCCTGGCAAATATGCCTTTGAATTTAGGTTCGTTTTTTTTTTTTTTTTTAATTAAACTAACCGCCCACGTGTAGGAAAAACAGGCACCTAACCACCTCCTATCTCCGGCCACCAGGTCACCCTCTACAAAATGGTGTCCTGGCATACAAAATGTCCGGCTAAATAGGTGACCCTACAAGTGGCACCCCGGACGCCCAACCGCCTCGCGGGCCGTACCACCCTTCCCAAAAAAACCCAGGGGGGGAACTCCTTGTTCCTCCTCCTCCCCCCGGGACCCTATTAAATATAAGTGGGGACATCTTTCAGACACTCGTGAAGGGGAAAAGCATGAAATGCTTTCAAGAGGCCATGTCATTGTTATGTACTTGTTTGTGAAATATTTTAACTCTCCAGTAAACCTTTTGTAAAATTATTTCACAGGGTAGTGTTGTCATTATTCATCTGTCGCAGTGAAGTTTGGTGTGTTTCTATTTCCTCTGCATGAATCATTAGTGACTACCTTTGCAAATTTTACAAAGGTATTTTGCCCTTGCAAAGTATGTGATTTTGTAATGTACATCCATCCCAAAGTTTTGTATTCAGCAATCTGTTGAGCAATCCTCAGGGCCTACTAGACCACACAAATATGATATTTGATAGCAGTCAACATGGACACAAGGTTTTTTTACACTGGGCTCTCAACAAAACTGTTTAAGAAAATTATGAGTCTGTCTTCCAGGATCTAGCACTGTTTGAGAGAAAGTTGCCTTGGAGAGTGCTATAAATCCTTCAACCCTAATCAGAAATGTAGAGCTTTCCTGGGGTGTCAAACTCTGTTCGGGGCCCACAAGGGAAGCAGGACTACTTGGTCACAACCATGGTGGTTGGGATATTTGTTTCTGGTGTGCTGGGGTTTGTCCTACAATGGCTGAGAAAACTAGGCCAAGTAGATACCTTCCACACTTGACTCTCAGAGTACTAATGGCGAGCAGTCAGAACCTTCGAAGGGTAGTAGTGTGCAAAGTAGACTCAGAACTCAAACAATCAAGCAACAGGCACAATAAATTATTGTCCAACCAGAGCAAAAAGTTCTTTAATCACTCAAAAATGAGATACGACACACAAGGAATGTTAATCACCACAAGATTGCATACTCAAGGGGATATGGGAGTTATTTACATAGAAATCAGAAGACTAAAATAAAGTGCAGGTGGTGGCTCACTATGGGTCCAAATGTGCAGCTTTCCTGGTTTCTGGGAAGTTTGTACTTCTCTTTAAGCAAAGACAGTTCTATTTAAGCAAGGTTATTGTTAAATCTGTAGTGAGGTTCACAAACAGTGTTCAGTTCAGGTGATGATTGTTTCTAAGATGACAGGTGACTTAGACTTAGACACAAGAATGTCTGCCACAGCTACACAGACAAGTAAACAAGCTTGTGGGTGAAGCGACTCAACCAGGTGTACTTTTCTCCTCTTTACTCAAACGCCTATGGGGAAGTAGCCTCCAATCAGCCAGATCCCAGTACTCCTGGAGGTTGATTACATAGTGCATAGCCCTGTTCCTCTGTGCAGAAGCTAGAGTCAGCGGTCAGTGGGCTGGGCACATTGGGTGGTTGTGGAGCTGTTCACCTCACTGTGCTTAGATGACACTCAGGGAGGCAGAGAGACCCTTGGGCAGATTATGGTCTACTCTAGCTCTAGATTTTTTATTTGAGCAGACCGTTTGGGTAGTTCTTGAGTGCATGAAAGCAAAAGTAAAATCCAAATGCAGGGGCACTGTTTAGAACGCAATCAGCAGTACCATTAAGGTGGGCAGTCACCTAACATTTCAGGTCGATTTTTTTACCAGAGTCAATTGTTCGGGTCATTTTGAGTGCAAAACTACAAATCTAAATGCTAACTACAGTGTTTTGAATGTGAACGATCAGTAATCAATTCCAAATTACTGTTTTTCAATTTTGAGATGCATTTTGTGCAATTATGCATAACTTTTAGTAATTTTGCTGTACTTTTGCTACATCAAATCACACACCCCAACTAGACACACTTCTTCCCATTCACAACAGGTCAGGAAGTCTTGCAGGTCCCAAACAAATCCACAGCTCTTCCTGCAAGATATACAGATTTCAGCTGATATCCTCTCACTTCAGGAAGACTGGCTGCCAGACAGACACCAGCCCTGGACCTCATCAGTACTTTATGAACATTTCAGGAAGATTTCATACCTGAGTGGACTTTTAATGTACTTTGCAAAACTACAAATCAGAATGCAAGCTGCAAAAGCGACCAGAAATCAGCTGAAGATTATGGGCCTCATTACGAGTATGGCGGTCAGCGGACCGCCGCGGTGGAGTTGGTGGCAACGCCGCGGGCCCGGCCATAAACACCACGATATCACAAGTACTGGGAAGGCACCTGCAGAACACAGCTAAGTTACCATTTGGACAGCCACTGCAGAGGGGCCGGTGCGGCTGGTGGCAGCCATCTTCAGGCCGGCGGTCAGGCAGTATCCCACGTCTACATTACGAGGTTGCACACCACCAGGATTTCTGGGGCGGAACCACCACCACCAAAAGCCTGGTGGAAACCAAGAATATAAAAGGGAACATCTACCTTCAGGAACACAGGTACGTGGGCGCAATGGAACACAAATTGCAACTCCTCCCAGTGCTCTACCTAGCCATGCAACTCCCGGACCAGCGACAGCGACCAAGATACCAACCGTAAGCACACCAGCCTAGCACACATTGGAGGGAACGATATTTGTACACACACCCAACACATATACAACAAGAGAAGCCACGCCCACACACACACGCAAACATCCGTACCAACACACACACACATACACACATGCATACACGCTAATACCCACAACCACCACACATACATGTGGAAGGAAAGCCAGGACAAGGTAGGTACCATCGACACCAACAGTGTTGTGGTGCAGATATATTATAAATGTAATACTATGTACACACAGGCCTGACCGTACTGGGCACAAGATGACGCCACAACTTGACTCCTGACTGCAAAGTGCAGACCTCCAGAGGGCAAGGGCATCAATGGGGTATTCAGGCACCTCAGGGGTGAGGAGGGGTGGGGGGGCTTTGAGCTTTGAGGTGGGGTCCTTGGGGGTGGATTTGGATGGGGTTCCTTGGGCTTGCCCTGGGGGGGGGGTAGCTGTGGGGGGTTTGGGCTTGGCCTTGGAAGTGGAGGGAATGGACTTGGCCTTGGAAGTGGAGGTAGCGGGCATGGCCTTGGGTTTGGCAGGAGGAGCAGTGGATGTGACAGGGGCGGAAGTGGCAGGTGGTGGAGGGTCATGGCGAGGGGTAGTGGTGGACTGGGAGGCAGAAGGCAGGGGCCTTGAAAATGTAGCAGGGTGTTTGGGAGGAACAGGGACTGGGGAAGAGATGGGGAACAGGGAAAACTCTTGGAGGAAACATTTTTTGGGGACACAAGCGGTCAAGGTAAGGATGTTTGGGAGTGGAGGGAGTAGGTAAGGTTGTGTAGGATGTGGAGGTGCCTTGAGTGCAGGTGCATGGGTGGATGACATGTGTGCTAGGGGACTATTGGGTGGGTGAGTGCGGGTGGAGAGCAGATGCAGGGAGATGGCAGGGAGGACCTATGAGTGTATGTTGGGGTGGTGTCTGAAGGTAGTGTGCATGTGCTCCATGTGGGTGTGTTGACAGTCGTGGTGTGTGCGCCAGTGGTGTATGAGGTACATGAATGGGGGTCAGATAATGTGGTGACGGTGGCAGTGAGGGCACATGTGGCAGGATCAGTGACTGATGTGGTGCTGCCTGCAGGTGTGAGTGGTGTACTGACTGTGAGAGGGGACATGGTGGAGGAGTTAGTGCAGGGTGTGGATGTTGTCATGTCTGCATGTGTCTGTTGTGTGTGTGCATGGCAGTGGTGGCGTTTGTGGTGCTTATGTCTGTCCTTGCGTACCGTGTCAGTTGTTGTGGATGCATGTGGGTCATTAGGTGTGCCTTCGATGTGTGAGGGGAGAGGGATGTGGGTATGGGAACAGGTAGCTGGAGTGGGGACGGAAGAAGAAGGGACACTGGCTGCCGTCAAGGACGAGGTCAGAGCCTGAAACAATCTCTTTAGGCCAGACAAGGCACTGTGAATGCCTTACAGGAACACATTGGTTTATTGCATCTGAGATGCCAGTCCCTGGATGGCATTCATGATAGTTGTCTGCCCGACAGAGATGGACCTCAGGAAGTCAATACCCTCCTCATTGAAGGCAGCAGGGCTGACTGGGTCAGGGGCAGAGGTGCCTGTGGCGAAGGAGATGCCCACCCTCTTGGGTGAGCGGGCATGGGCAACTGGGTGGGGAGCTACAGGGAGTGCGGTGGCGGACAAGGATGGTGCTGGGATGGTCCCTGATGGGTCTGCCACAGCCAGGGAGCTCCCATCAGAGGAGGAATCAGAAGATGTAGTGGTTGATCCGCTGGCACTCCCCTCGCCTTCCGTCCCACCGGTCCCCTCGGCTCCGCTGGTGTCAGCTGTAGGAGGCTGGCCTGGCTTATAGTGGGTACACCTTGTGCCAGGTCCAGTTATCCCTTATTAGTAGATTAGTGGTGTTCTATCAGCTTAGGCTTATAGAGGTAGCTATAGCAGAGCAGCTTAGGCTGAACTAGGAGACATGCAAAGCTCCTACTATATCACTTATATCATATAGCTCTATTTCATAAGAAACACAATACTCAGAGTTACTAAAAATAAAGGAATGTCAAAAGTATCTCAGGGGATATACTCCCTTAGGAGGTAAGTAAAATACACAAAATATACATACAAACCAAAATCAGGTAAGTAAAACACTTAGAAAAGTAGTGCAAACACTGTAGAACACAATAGAATGCAATAGGAGAAAATAGGCCTGGGGCAACACAAACCATATACTCCAAAAGTGGAATGCGAACCACAAATGGACCCCAGGCCTAGTGTAGTGTAAGTTTAAGAAAACACTAAGGGTGTCCAAGATACCCTACTCCAAGACCCTGAAAAGTAGGAGTAAAGTTACCCTACTACCCCAGAAAGACAGTAAAGTCGAGATAGGGAATTCTGCAAAGACAACAACTGACTGCAAAGCACTGAAGACGGATTCCTGGACATGAGGACCTGCAAAGGAAGGGGACCAAGTCCAAGAGTCACGCAAGTGTCCGGGGGGGCAGGAGCCCACTAAGCCCCGGATGAAGGTGCAAAAGGGCTGCCTCCGGGTGGAAGAAGCCAAAGATTCTGCAACAACGGAAGGTGCAGGAACTTCTCCTTTGGTCAGAAGATGTCCCACGGCGTGCTGGAGGATGCAGAGTTGTTTTCACGCAGAAAGACCACAAACAAGCCTTGCTAGATGCAAGAGAACAGTCATTCAGAAAATCTGAGCACAGCGGTCGTCTCAGCACAACAAAAGAGGGTCCCACGAAGTCAGAGGGCAACTCAGCGAGTTGGGCAATGCAGGACGGAGTGCTGGGGACCTGGGCTGTGCTGTGCACAAAGGAAGTCTTGCAAAAGCGCAAAGAAGCCCTAGCAGCTGCAGATCACGCAATACACAGGATTACTGTCTGGCGTGGGGAGGCAAGGACTTACCTCCACAAAATTTGGACAGAAGGATCACTGGTTTGTCAGGGTCACTTGGATCCAGCCCCTGTGTTCCAGGGACCACGCTCGTCAAGATGAGAGGGGACCCAGAGGACCGGTGATGCAGAAGTTTGGTGCCTGAGCTAGCAGGGGGAAGATTCTGTCGACCCACGGGAGATTTCTTCTTGGCTTCCAGTGCAGGGGGAAGGCAGACTGCCCTCAGAGCATGCACCACCAGGAAACAGTTGAGCAAGCCAGCAGGATTAGGTGCTACAATGTTGCTGGTAGTCTTCTTGCTACTTTGTTGCAGTTTTGCAGGCTTCCTGGAGCAGTCAGCGGTCGATCCTTGGCAGAAGTCGAAGAGAGAAGTGCAGAGGAACTCTGGTGAGCTCTTGCATTCATTATCTGAAGAGAAACCCACAGGAGAGACCCTAAATAGCCCTCAGAGGAGGATTGGCTACCTAACCAGGTAAGAGCCTATCAGGAGGGGTCTCTGACGTCACCTGCTAGCACTGGCCACTCAGAGGACTCCATTGTGCCCTCACACCTTTGCATTCAAGATGGCAGAGGTCTGGGACACACTGGAGGAGCTCTGGGCACCACCCCTGGGGTGGTGATGGACAGGGGAGAGGTCACTCCCCTTTCCTCTGTCCAGTTTCGCACCAGAGCAGGGGCTGGGGGATCCCTGAATCGGTGTAGACTGGTTTACGCAAGGAGGGCACCATATGTGCCCTTCAAAGCATTCCCAGAGGCCAGGAGAGGCTACTCCACTCAGGCCCTTAACACCTATCTCCAAAGGGAGAGGGTGTGACACCCTCTTTCAGAGGAAATCCTTTGTTCTGCCTTCCTGGGACTGGGCTGCCCAGGCCCCAGGGGGGCAGAAACCTGCCTGAGGGTTGGCAGCAGCGGTAGCAGCAGAGAAAACCCCAGAGAGTTAGTTTGGCAGTATCCCGGGTCCATGCTGGAGCCCCGGGGATGCACTGGATTGGCACCCCAATACCAGATTTGGCTTGGGGCAGTTCCATGATCTTAGACATGTTACATGGCCATGTTCTGAGTTACCATTGTGAAGCTACACATAGGTATTGACCTATATGTAGTGCACTTGTGTAATGGCGCCCCGCATTCACAAAGTCTGGGGAATTGCCCTGAACAATGTGGGGGCACCTTGGCTAATGCCAGGGTGCCCTCACACTTAGTAACTTCGCACCTAACCTTCACTAAGTGAGGGTTAGCTATATAGGTGACTTATAAGTTACTTAAGTGCAGTGTAAAATGGCTGTGAAATAAAGTGGACATTAGTTCACTCAGGCTGCAGTGGCAGTCCTGTGTAAGAATTGTCTGAGCTCCCTATGGGTGGCAAAAGAAATGCTGCAGCCCATGGGGATCTCCTGGAACCCCTGGGTACCTAGGTACCATATACTAGGGAACTATAAGGGTGTTCCGGTGTGCCAATCAGAATTGGTCAAATTAGTCACTAGCCTGCAGTGACAATTTTAAAAGCAGAGAGAGCATAAACACTGAGGTTCTGGTTAGCAGAGCCTCAGTGATACAGTTAGGCACCACACAGGGAACACATACAGGGCATAAGTTATGAGCACTGGGGTCCTGGCTAGCAGGATTCCAGTGACACAGGCAAAACAAACATACACACAAGTAAAAATGGGGGTAATATGCCAGGCAAGATGGTACTTTCTTACTTCAGCCTCCTGGGGCCCGTGGGCTGCAGCTTCCCCACTCACCAGTGCCCCTTCTCCTTCCCCAGGTGATGCTGATGCACACAAAGGCAGAGGAGGACAGGGAGGGAGGAAAGAGGGTGCAATCGCTCAATGCCACCACAACAGTAACAATCAGCATTTGATGCCATGCCATGATACGCAATGCCCACCCCTGCACATCCTACAACTAAGAAACACCATGGGGGAAACCACAACAATGCACATATCAACCACTGATGGTCTGACTGATGCAAACATGTACATGAGGAGTGGCATACCTGCCACACCTGTCCAGTACCTGCCCACTACCCATGGCCGTTCAAACAGGCATGTAATGAACTGCATACCCAACAGAATCTATTGGTAATTAGCACTGTGACCACTTGGCGCACCGTACCCCACTACACATGCAGTGCCTGCCAGCTGATTGAGGTCCTGGGATCCACTCCTGGCACAGTGGTTGGCAAGGACAAATCACAATGGCCTGACACCCCAGGTCCAATCATCCTGTTGCCATGAGCTGGCAAGCACATCTAGCTAGTCGGTGGCTACACAGTTTCAGCATTGGAGGAAGCTGCCCCACTTCCGCTGACTGCATGGAATTACCCACACATGTGATGCCAATCCTGCCCAAATGGACACTACCCATAGTGGACATCATTGTACCAAGCACCCATGCCACTGCTACCCAATGGTGCCCACCCAGAGCCACTATGGCAACACATGTAGCAAGTGAGAGTGAGTACTTACCCCCAGGTGGCTGCAGTGTTGCGCTCAAGTGCCCATCCACCTCAGGGTAAGCCACCGCCAATATGCTGGCCATTGGAGGGGGGGTCAGGGTCCGACGGGCACCCCTTCCTCGTTGGGAGGACATCCCCAGCTAGGCCTCCGCAGTCTTCTGGGCCCAGCGTCTCAGGTCCTTCCACCGCTTTCTGGAGTGGTTGCTCCACCAGGCATGGACCCCAAGGGTATGCACTTGCCTGGCAATGGAACGCCAAATCCCCTTCTTCAGATGGACGCTGACATGCATGGGTGACACTGACAGAAGAACACAGTCATGTAGAGTGGCATTCCTGGGACAGTAGTGGACAACACACATCACACTTCCACACCCTCACATCATCACCCAACATAGCCTTAGATCCCCTCACCCATGTCCATGCTCCAGACACACTGCCACCTAACAAGGCCCCCATGTGCACAACTCACATACAGGACAATGCCATTGGGCTCACCTGCTGCTCTGGAGCCCCATACAACTGTCCATACAGGAGCAGGACACCGTCCACAAACAGCTCCAACTCTTCCTGGGTGAAGGCTGGGGCCCTATCTCCTGCAGGACGTGGCATCTTGGCTACTAGAGTCAGAACACAGCAGCACACGCAGTGGCGGTCTTCAGTGCACGAGGTTCAGGAGTCGAGTGAGCATGAGCACGTGAAATGGTGGTCATGGCCGCGCGGACATCACCGTCACCGCCGGTGGCGCTCACCATTGGCTCCTGTCTCCCATAGGCAAAAGTATTAACCAATGGTGAGTTGCACGGCGGTCGTGACCTCCTACTGCCATGACGTGTTACGCCAGTGGGATTATCCCACTTCTACACCTCCAACTGTCCCATGCATGCAGACAGGTGGCTGCCATTTTATATGTACAGTGTGTAATGTGTGTGAAATGTTAGTGCGTCACAGGTGACATTTGGTGACCTGTGGCCACATCAACACCGTTGACACAGTCTATAGTGCGCACCATAATTCCAACTCTCTCCTGTTCCTAGGTAGGGTGTAAAGTTGGGGATGAGAAATACACTGGTGTACAGGACCCTAGTCGACCTTGCCACCCTGCAGGAGCGTCACGTCATCCAGACATATCGCCTGAACCGTGTGACCATCATGGAACTGGTGGCCCAGTTGGAGGAGGATCTGTTGCCTGCCATTCACCATCCCAAAGCCATCCCTCCCACAGTGCAGGTGTTGTCAGTCCTCTACTACCTTGCCTCAGGCTCATTCCATGTCACAGTGGGCCTGGCAGCTGGGATGTCCCTGCCCTATCGCCATCCTGGTCCTGACATACCTCTTACATCTGTTCACACAGGTGACTCTGGCTATGCCAACCTGCCCTCGCTCCTGACACCCATGAGGCATCCAACTTCAGCTGCAGAGGACCGTTACAATGAGGCCCACAGTCGTACCAGACAGGTCATTAAGAGGTGTTTCGGCCTGCTGAAGGCCAGATTCCGGTGTCTGCATATCTCCAGGGTTGCCCAGCTCTAAAACCCACAGAAGGTGTGCCAGATCATTGTGGCCAGCTGCATGCAGCACAATCTGGCCCTAAGCCATCAGATCCCATTGCTGGATGCAGAGCAGGGGGTAGGTGTACCAGTGGCTGATGAAGGTGACTTGGGGAGTGATGAAGAGGAGGATGATGAGGATGCAGCTGACTCCAGGACAGAGCTGATTCAACATTATTTCGGCTGAGATGCAGGTCTACCAGTGTTGGTAAATCTTGAAATGTGTCAGAATGCATGGATGGATGTGTGGGAACACCAGTGCTCCACCTATGCCACACCTCCCTGCCGTAGAGCAATGTAAATCAGCGATTTGCGCTGCCTTGCATTACTGTAGATTTATCAAGCTGGTGAGGGCCAGACAAGGTGGCCTTGTTAAATCTCATTTAGGTTTTGCGTTGCCCTTATGACCCCATACGTGTCGCAAGGGTGCCCAAACCCTTGATAAATGTTGGCCTTTAGTCGTACCCCTATATAACCCATACTGGAGTAAAATGTTTGCCATTTTCAATGCATTCTTTCACAGGAAGTGCTTTCTTTACTTTAGGTGTCCCCCCATAACCTAATAGTAATTCCCGATTTATGATTTGGTATATCAGTTTCTGAAATTATATGCGGATTACAGAATTATTAAAATATGTTATTTATGTGTACATTGTGTGTTAGTAAAATAAGTATGCAACATTTGTATAACATTTTTTTACATTAGTTACTTCCATGTTTGTGTTCCTTCTTTTTTGGATGGTAGGGTTTATGTTTGTTGGAGGGTTCTTTCTATTTTCGTTGTTTTTCAATTTCACTGTTGAGCAAGGGAAATGTTCTATAATTTAACTGCAATATTTTTCTACGCTTGTATTTTTTCTAATTGTCATTTTAGGGGGTTATGCTTTATTTGTATTTATTATAATCACACTTAACATAGTTGCAATATTAATTTCAATATGTTTGTGATGTGGGTCTTTTTGCATTGTTTGATGTCCATTAGTTTACAATCTTTGTACCTATGTTTTGAAGATAGAACATCTAAATCATTGTAAGTTTGTTCTCTGTCAAGTAAAATGTCAATTTTTTTGTTACATTTAAGTTATGTTTTAGTTCAGTGCTTACTTTGTAATCATAGCGACTTTATTTTTTGAGTGGTGTATCCTTTCTGTCTGATGTAGCTTCAATAATGCTGACACTTCCCAGCAGTGGTGTCTTCATCTGCAGCAGTTTACTTGCATATTTTGTTTCCTTTTTACAGTGTTTTTACTAGAAAAGTATGTTTTGCCAACTGTTATTAGTCTTGATTTCATTAGTCATAGGGTTAGTAATTGATTTTTTAAGTTGTTGAACATTATATGGTAAACACTGTGCTCCTGATTACGACCTTGGCATAGTATATAATGGAACTTGTAAAACGGCGGACGGGATAGCCATCACATTTGTGACGGAGTGTCCCATCCGCCAAGGTCGTAATCAGCACCTATTTTTTTTGGTATTCATATATGTTTATTATTAATTTGTTGCATATGTTTATCTTTCATATATATAGATGTATTTTGTATTAAATTTTAGCAATATTTTGTAAAGTGATATTTTTGTTTTCATGCTGTAGGTTTATTGTGTTTCTTTGTTTTTGTTATGTAGGGATTTGTGACTTTTTATGACATTTTTTTTCTGTATTTTATGTGTAGCATTTTGATATTTGGGTGCTCAGTGTTGTTTAGACAGTATTTTTGTGTGTTGATATTATTGATCTTGATATTATTTTATGCAAACCTTCAGTTATTATACTTGTCAGAAGCTTTTCACACCCTTGACCATAGCACAAAAATGCTTAGGCTCCTTAGGACGTCTGGGAGTCTAAAACAAGACTGGGCCTCATTTAGAACTTGGTGGAGCTGAATACTCTATTACAAACGTCTGCTGTATTTCGATCCCATTATATCCTATGAGGATTTTAAAATGGTGGTCGGTATATCCGTCTCATTTGTGATGGGATAACTTGTCCACCAATTTCTAAAACAGGCCCATAGTTTGTATCCATTCTCAATAATCGTGGAGACATAGCCCCTCATTATGACATTGGCGGTCTTTTTGGAAGACCGCCGCCCTGAGAGCCGCCAAAAGACCGCCAGTGCCAGCGTTCTCACGACTGCCGTATTACAAGTCAAGCCCAAAGACTGCCAGATTACAGCCACAAACCAGACACTGCCAGGCCAACCGAGGGCTAGAGAGAGGAGGATCTACCGCCAGCACCGCCACACCGCAAGGACTTCGCCCGCCATATTAAGAGCAGTAATATGGCGCGGCCGTCTTTGCATGGCAGTGCAGCATTGGCAGTGGAAGCGCCAACATCTACCCCTCCAAGACGACCGCCTCGCAGTATGCTGCTTTGTGGCCCAGACAGGTAGGTGAAATGACGGAAAGGGGTGTGTGTGGCAGGTGCATGTGTGTGGTGTGCGTGTATGTGTGCAAGTGTGTGTGTGTGTTTCGGAAATTGTGTGCGTGTGACTGTATGCATGCGTGAAGAGGGGGAGTGTGTGCATGTATGCATGCATGAAGAGGGGAGTGTGTGCATGTATGCATGTGTGGAAGGGGAGTATGCGGAGGAGGTGGGTGGTGCAGGAATGCAGAGGTGGGGTGTGCATGTGTGATAGCGAGTGGGGGTGTTTGTATGTCAGTGTGAGAACGAGTAGGGGTGCGTGTATATTAGTGTGAGAGCAAGTGGGGGTGTTTGTATGTCTGTGAAAGCGAGAGGGCGTGCATGTATGTCAGTGTGCGACTGAGTGGGGGTGCTTGTATGTCAGTGTGAGAGTGAGTGGGGGTGTTTGTATGTCAGTGTGAGAGCGAGTAGGGGTATTTGTATGTATGTGTGCGGTCTGGTGGGGGTGTGTGTCTGCAAGTGTGTTAAGGGGTGAAGGTGTATGTCTGCAAGTGTGTGGGTGGGGGGTTGTTTGCAAGTGTGTGGACGTGTGGTGGTGCATGTGCCGGCGACAGGAATGGGGATTCCTGTCACCGGGTGTGTTACCGCGTGGCGGTTTGCTGCCTCTTAATACCAGTCGGACCGCCGCCGCTGGCGGTGAGCTCCTCCGGGCCAACGGCAGGCCTAAGCACGTTACCCATGGCGGTCCAACCAGACTGCCGGCAATGTGGCAGTTTGGCTTAGGGCAAACCGCAAGACTCATAATGCAGCGGTCTTTCCCACTGGGTGTGCGGCAGTTAGATCCCCATAGCGAGTGTCGTAATGAGGGCATAGTGTTAAAAATTGGGTTGCTGATTGAGAGAGTAAAGCCCTACTCAAGCAGCGACCAAAAATCATCAGAGTGAAACACAAGCAAACTCCAAATTAACTTGTGCTTAACCTTCTGGTAGCTTGGCACAAAAGCAGTCAGGCTTAATGTAGAGACAACGTGTACAGTATTTCTGCAGCACTTCAAACAGTAATAAAGTGAAAACACCACAAAAGAAAAATCTAACACCAATTTTGAAAAATAGAGTAATGCTTAATACATTATTTGAGACCAAAACTACAAAAAAAATCCTGTCAGTAGAACCAGAGCTATGCAGTTTTAAAGATTTGAGTGAAAACAATGCTTAGAAACAAAAGTGCCAACTGTGGCTATCTTGTCACGCCAGACAGGTACAAAGTCAAATGTTCAGGATGACTGCGGTGGAGTACGGGTCGGATACAGGGACCAAGTTCGGCCAGCTGAACAATGTACCTTATATCCAGCGGGTGGAGCATTGCAAGGTCCCTCTTTGAGCAAGTGTCGGGCTGCAAGGTAATGCCCTCGTTGGTCCTGCCCAAGGGAACACAGCTAGACTCGCAGAGCACCTTCAGAACCACTTTCAAGGGTCAAGGACTGGGGTGGCACCACTTGCGGGTAAGTCTCATTGCAGACAGAGCCGAGGTGCTGGCTTCAAGGGTGTTGGAGCCTTTTCTATCCATGAGGCTGATTTGGAGGCCCTTTAGTCACTCTGATGGTCCTGCATTCAAGATGCATATCCAGTATTTCTCACTCAGGCAGCAGAGTGGCAATTCCTCTTGCAGAGCAGCACAGAAGACCTTCTGAGCCTTCCACAAATCTCAAAATGTACTGAAGTGTTGTGCCTGAGCGTCAGATATTAACACCGCTGCCAAGTTTGAAGTAGGAGAAGGTTCTGAAGGTTTCCACCCCCACGGGTACTTGGCATTTCCTTCCTCCCTTCTCTCGCCCAAACTTGTCTGGGGGCACAAAAGACTAGTGTTGAATACCTTTTGAGTGTGCTCAGGCAAAGGCTTTGTGATGTGCAAGTATGGTAGGTGACAGTTTCTGCCCCTCATCAAGTCAGAGATGGCCCCTCTTGCCAACACTTAATCCCTCCTTATCTCACTGTCTGGGCAGAATATGCAAAGAACCCACTGCCAGCTGTACCTAGTCATGTGACCCAAGACACAAGCAGCAGGCACCAAATGGTTAGGACAAGCGCTGCCAACTTTCTAAAAGGAGCACTTTCTTAATTTTGACTTAAAATTTGACCTTGTTGTTAAAAAGGGTTTTAAATTATAATTCTTTAAACACCAAACTTGATATTCTGACCTGTTCCCACTTAAAAGGAATCACTCAAGTCAAATCAAGAAAAACGTTATTCACTACACTTCAGCTGTAAAAAAAAAAACCTGTAAACTTTGCACTTGTATAGCACACTACTCACCCGTTAGGGTCTCAAGGTGCAGTACACATACCACTGTGGAACCCCTCCTGGCTTTTCCCTGTGAGGCACCCACACACTGGGAGGGCTGTTGTGGAGATTAAGCAACCTACTGCCTAGAGTTATAGAGTGGGACCCATTAATTAGATTAGGCACAGAGGCAAGAATTATCTAGTCCAAGGGAATTGAGCCCATGATCCACCAAGGAAGGAATTGAACCCTGGTCCCAGGCCAGATCTCTGCATCAGGGTCTGCTGCTCTAACCATTGTGCCACACTTTTCCACTGTGTAGCAGCCCCTCACAAATAAGACAATTAATAATAAATAATACATAAAAATATGTGAAAACAGCTAAAAAGCGGAAACATGTTCTTAACCGCAAAAGAAAAAAAGAAAACATCATTGGAGGAAATCAACTGAATCATCTTCTTAAAAGCACCACTTGCCAAATAAAATTTGCAACAGTGTAGCACATCAAAGGTGACTGCAGCTACTGTAGAAATGACAGTGCTGGCTTACAATGATGAAGATTCATAGCTTTGAGCAGCGGGCACAGGAGTTTCTTTCTAGGAGTGTGATACAAAGAACATAAAAACATAATATGAAAAGTTGTCTGCACAGAGCTGCCATCACAAGGGCATGGAGCTAAATCGGTATGCAAATTACACTTGGGAGGGAAACCACCATCAGGGGAATGAGGTTAAACCAAAACCTTGTGAGAATAAAGCAGTGCTGCCTATTCTGTATCGCACACAAATAGGGTTGAATCCCTTCCTGATTGGGAATTTGCCTATACATCAGAACCAATCATTTGTGCAGATTAGCTGCAGCTCGCACCAACCTCCTCCAAGCCACAAACTTATCTTTTAAACTCTTATTGGAAAAGGAGTTACAAGTATTAGGGAAGGTGAATAACTCTAAAAGCCACAGGATATTAGGGGTCCAATCCAAAGCCAAACAATCCATTATAATCAAGTGATTCCAAGGAACAGTTTATTTTGCCGAATTACCTTGCCACAGCAATAGCGGAGCTAATTAGATTTTTTCCTCAATATATGGCATGCCAAGCTCCTCATGACACAAAAATGTGGAGCAACCTGGTGGCACCGCTAGCACATGTCTAATAAAAGAGTTTTCAGGTCTCTGAATCCGACCTAGTTCAATCATCCCCCATATGCCTACCCCATAGCAGACCACTTAAACAGACTTAAGCTCATAGACAGACATGAGCTGTTTGACCAGAGTTGCACTGAATTTCATGCAAAAGCGCTGTAGCCCCATTACAGACTGTAACGGTGCTGCTCTTTTTTCTACCATCGGTTTCCATGCCCCTTTGCTGTCAAATAAAACCCCCAGATAGGCAAAGGAAAGTGTCTTTTCAACTCTAACATTCATAATATAAAAATGTGAGGTCTTTTTTAGACACTTCCCACTTCTCATTATAAACTTCTTCTTCACATTAACCTGAAGTGATCCATCTAACTAACATAGTCATCAATTTGGCTGTGCAGGGCCCATCCTTTTTAGCAATTAAAATAGCATCATCTGCATAGAGTAAAATTAGCAAGGGGTGGGCGCCACACAAGGGATATATCTGGGCCTAGAGGTAAGTAAGTAATGCCTCAATTCTGTTTGTATACATGGATAAAAGAAACAGGACCAGGACACGTTCTTGCCTCACGTTCAGCCTAGACTCAAAAGAGTCTGTGCACTCCCCGCCTCTGCCATAACATACAGAGGTTTTTGTCCCTCTATACAGTTGCCTAAAGAAGGCAATAATTAACTCCTTCACATCCATCTCAGACATAATATCCCAAAGCTTTGAATGGGTTACACAATCAAAAGCAGCTGATAGGTCCATAAAAGCCATGAACACTGTGCCTTGCTTTACCAAAGCATACTTAGAGATAACTAAGCTCAAATTCAAAAATTGGTCAATGGTTCTCATTCCCTTTTTGAAACCATATTGCATATCAGCAAGGATACTATTGCGCCAGATGTTCTAGCTTATGAAGCAAAATTCAGCCTGTGACTTTAACCATAGTGTCCAACAATGAGATGGGCCCATAATTCACTAGGAGGCTCTGTCATCTTTTTTGTAAATAGGCACAATAATAGATTCTAACTAGGTCACGGGGAAGCTGACATTTGTAAATGCATTAAAAACATTTGTTAAGAGCGGAGCCCACAGATCCTGGCAATCCATAAAGAGATCCATTGGCACACCGTCGGGACTTGGCGCCTTACTCCGACAAGATCCCCTCAAAGCAAATTTTACTTCTTCAAGGTCAAACAACAGGGTAAGGGAAGACAGCAGACTGCCAGATGCGACCACCACCCTGTGTCTTCCTGTGAGGGCGAGTACAAATTAGAAAAATGCTCCACCCATCGCGTGGCCTGCACATGCACATCCGGAGAGTAATCAGAGTTTTCTTTGAAATACGGGGAGTTCACAACCCTCCAAAAAGCTGCACAATCATTTAGCTGACTTGCTTGTTTAAGATCATCCCAAGCCCATCCCTTATGTCTTTAACCTGGGACATCCTGGCTAATCGGTACTCTACCCTGGCTTGTCTAATCTGCGAGCTATCCATAGGCTCTTGGCCTTATGAAGTCTGGCAAGAGCCTTCATGCAAGAAGAATCAAACCAGCCCCACCAGCATTAAACTTCTTTGTCTTAACAGGAGCAGTCAGGGCTTCACTAATGGCCTTAATAATCCTCCCAAAAGCCTCCTTGATCATGCGTGAACCTGCATCTGGATCTAAACAAATATATAAGGCCTCATGATTATCACGCAGTAGTGATGAGAGATAGTCAGCGCTATTTACACTGGACCACTAAATAGTAAAACCATTTTTCTCCCCCAAAGAGGGCTGATATCTAGTTTGGGTCCGAGGCTTAGCCAGATTCACCTCCTTAAAGCTGCATGACACTTAAGTTTAGTCACTAAAGCCAGCAAAAAGCACGCTGAAAATCCCCTCATATCCCCCCAACTATCTCAGAATTAAAGATGTAATCAATACAGTAGTTGTTGGACGGATTCGACCTGAAAAAGTCAGTAGCAAATCACCCCACACTCCCTCTCCATTAAGCATACTTAGGTCAAATTTGACAATAAAAATATTAAGAGCAGTACCTTAAACATCATGCTTAAAATGATTAAATGAATCTTCCCTACATTCCCTAAGCCCACAATTTGAGACCCCAGACATGGGACGGTAATGAGGATTAAAATCCTTCTACCCAAACAATCTCTAGCGGGTTTTGTATGCAATTCATAGGGTCTCAGATACTATTCTCCAATTCATCAATGACAAGATGTGCAGAGCCATCAATAACAGTGTTTTAATTATTAATTAGCAAAAGATCCCAGCCTCAGTTAAGAGTGAATAGGATAGATTGAAAACAGGGGGAACCAGTGCCCTGTTTAGTGATTTTCCCAACAAAAGTTTTGCTAACAAATGTTACAAACCCTCCTTTTGCCCTACCTGAATTTGCGGAGCAGGCTGGGACACAAAATGACTGATACCTATCGAATTCATACAAATCAGTTACCCGCGTTTCATGGAGACAAATGATGTGAAAATTTGCCACCAAATCCACCCATGCAGGGTCATCCATCTTCCCTCCAACCCAGCAATCCGGCAATATATCACAATAAGTTCTTCACCATTGTTGAATCAGTGTGGACCGCTACACTAGGCCTCTGCCTCCAGAGGACCAAGGGCTCGATAAGGGGAGAGGGCACGATAACTGGCCTCACAGAGAGTCAATCACAACCCTCCGACCCCTCAAATCATATCTGTTTGTGAGGGGAACCGCAGAGGGTAAACCAGCTGACCTCGACTAGCTCACATGACTCTGAAACTCTCGGCCCCCCCTTGTTGTATACAGCAGGGCCACAAGGTCTATAAAAGAAACCTAATGGCAGGGTACAAATTCTGTTCCACTGATTACAAGAGGATGGGAGTAGCTGCAATAAATTGGCCACCAACCCAGCAGCATCTGAATTAACAACAACACAGTCCCCTTAAAACACCTTTGGGGCCACACCTACGCAGTCCACCCATCTAGCCAACAAAATATGGGGTAATATGGCATGCATCCGCAAGGAGTTCGTAGACAGCCATTGTGTGGACTTAACAATCAGCTCGTGGACTCAGACTGGCCCAGCCTTAAGCAGGGAACATTTGCCAGGGTAATCACACAAGGTGTAGAAAATGGAGACTCATGATTTACTTTTCCTCTGAGCTAAAAAGTCAGCTGGCCCCTTGAACTTACTCGAGGAACATTGCAAGCCTCTTCCCTGACCACCTTCCTCCTGAAGGGCACTCCCCGAGGGACAACAGCCGCATCCTGAGAATGAGTATGTACAGTGTTGCATTCAGGTATTGTTAGACTTTTCATCCTTGGTGTGGTCTCCCTTAACTTTTTGCCTGTGTTTCCCAGGATGTTGATGTGTGCTGGACTCCGATTTTACTGTTTTTGTTACTCTGGGCACTTTACCACTCCTAACCAGTGCTAAAGTGCAAGTGCTCCTTTACAAAATGTGTATGTAATTGGCTCATCCATGATTGGCATATTTGATTTATTAGTAAGTCCCTAGTACATTGCACTAGATGTGCCCAGGGCCTGTAAATCAAATGCTACTAGTGGGCCTGCAGCACTCGTTGTGCCACCCACATAAGTAGCTCTGTAATCATGTCTCAGAACTGCCATTGCAGTGTCTGTGTGTGCAGTTTTAACTGTAAATTCGACTTGGCAAGTGTACCCACTTGCCGGTCGTAAACCTTCCCTTTTCTTACTTGTCAGATACCCCTAAGGTATGCCCTAGGTAGCTCCAAGGGCAGGGTGCAGTGTATGGTTAAGGTAGGACATATAGTAATGTGTTTTATATGTCCTGACAGTGAAATATTGCTAAATTCGTTTTTCACTGTTGCAAGGCCTGTCCCTCTCATAGGTTATCATGGGGGCTACCTTTAAATCTGTTTAAAGTGTAGATTCCCTTTGGGAGTTTGGGGTCTCTGAGCTCAAAATTTAAAAATACATCTTTTAGTAAAGTTGATTTTAAGATTGTGTGTTTGAAAATGCTACTTTTAGAAAGTGAGCATTTTCTTGCTTATACCATTTCTATGACTCTGCCTCTTTGTGGATTCCCTGTCTGGGTCAGTTTGACAGTTGGGCTGATTGCACCTCACACTAGACAGTGACACAAAAGGGGGCTGGGGTGTAGCCTGTATATCGTGATGAGCCATCTGTGCTGAGAGGGAGGGGAGGAGTGGTCACTTACACCTGAAAGGGCTGTGCCTGCCCTCACACAATGCAGTCTCCAACCCCCTGGTGAGAGTCTGGGGCCTGGCCTGGGCAAGGCAGGATTTCACATTCAAAAGAGACTTTACTTTGAAGTAGGCTTACTTCAAAGGAGAAACTAGGAATAAGAAGGGCACCCCAAACCACAGACTTTAGAAACACTTCTGGAAACAAGAGGAACTCTGCCTGGAGAAGAGCTGAAGAGATGAGGAAGAAGAGCTGCCTGTGACTGTGCTTTGTTGAGCTATCCTGCAGTTGCTGCTTCTGCCACAGTAAGAGTGCAAATACTGGACTTTGTGTGCCTTCCATCTTTAGAAGAAATCTCCAAGGGCATGATCAAGAGCTTGCCTTCTGTTGTTTGAAGTCCAAGGGACAGCAAAGACTTCTCTCTGCCAGAACCTGGAGTCTCTTGAGAGACTCCTATTCTGCCCTGTGGTGCCCATCCAGTTCCTGGGACCCTGAAAGGAGAAGCTGGCAGCTTAAAGACAAGGAAATCCACGCACAGAGCGCTGTGCGGGGAAAAGATCGACGCAACTCCGATCTGTGGCTAAAGAAACGACGCGCTGCCGGCTCCGCAGCTGAGAATCGACACTTGCTGGAAACACAACCGAAGAATCGACGCACAGAGCAGGAGAAACGATGCGCAGCATCGCTGACGGAGGTTGGGAGATCACAACCCACGCTGTGGGGTTTTCGGATCATCGTGCTGCTGGATTTCTGACTCAAGTACTGCTGGGTGTGGAAAAACAATGCAAGCCTGCCTGGACACGAGAGTGCTGACTGGATCGACGCATCGCTTTCCTGCAGAGAGAAGAAACGACGCGCTCCGACCCAGGGAAAGGAGAAACAACGCAAGGTCCGGCTCATGAGTGGAATCAACGCATTGCAAGCTCTTTTTGATGCGCACTCACCTGTGCTGGGTTATTTTTGACGCACCCAAGGTTGTTTTTCACGCTGACAGCGTTAGTGTGTGTTTGAAACTACTTAAAGACTTTTTTTGATTTTTAATTGATAACTTGACTTGTGTATTGTGGATTTTTGTTGTTTTGGTCTTGTTTTGTTTAGAAAAATATTTCCTATTTTTCTAAACTAGTGTTGTGTCATTTTGTAGTGTTTTCATTAAGTTACTGTGTGTGTTGGTACAAATACTTTACACATAGCACTCTGAAGTTAAGCCTACTGCTCTGCCAAGCTACCAAGGGGGAAGCAGGGGTTAGCTGAGGGTGATTCTCTTTTACCCTGACTAGAGTGAGGGTCCTTGCTTGAACAGGGTGTAACCTGACTGTCAACCAAAGACCCCATTTCTAACAGGTATATAAGGCCCCTGGTCCCCCATCTGCAAGGGCGCGTCCATCACCCTCCAAACCACAGACCGCTCCTGAACATGGCTGCTAACGGGGACTGCAGGTGCAGTACAAGCACTGGAGCCACAAGCACCCGGAAGGGTGATGACCCCCCACCACCACCACACTGATGGCCACCATAATTACTGGAGAGTTGGGCCACTGTAGAGGACAGTTTAATTTAAATAGCATCCAGCCGTTCTTGCGAAGGCTTAAGAGAGAGTTTCAACATTAAATCTACCATAGCACACAGGAAATCACAATCAAACTATGATCCCTCCCCAACCGCTGACACATCCACCCTTGCAACCTTTGAAACAGTTACCGCAGGGTATTTTTTCCTTCCAGTCCCTCCCTTTATCCTTTTTATGAGAAGTTCATTAAGTTTTTTGGGGTGGGAAAAATCCAGTTGTACAGAATAGTCACACTTAGTCGATAGAGCACGCGTGGGCATTTCACAAGACTGTAATTGCACCCGGTCCCTGCCTACCGGTGACACGCAGGATACCGCAACATCCTGGCCTAGCTCCAATGATAATCACGGCTCAGTTAATTCAATTTCATTAGACAGAACGACTGCAGCTCACATCAGAACGGAACCAAGGGAAGTGATAACTTCCCCTGAGGAAACAGTAGCCGCTGCCTTTCTCTTCCCCATTGTCTCAACTCCCTTGTCAGAACAAAGCGAAGGGGTGGATTATAAGATCCGTGACTCCACCCAACCCGCAGACCAGGAGGGGTGACCCGACCCGACCTCAGTCCTCGGCATAGGGGCCTTGATGTTTTGATAAAAAATTAAAAGTGCTCTCACCGAGCTATTCCCTCCTGTGCGTAGAGTAAGGTGGACCCTGGGGGATGAAGTCCCGCCCCAGGGGTCAGCCGCCACACAAACAGCAGCAAAGCAGCCTGCTGCTGACTGAAATTGGCTCCTATTAAGGGGGCAAGTACCCAAAGTCAAACTGGTTTATTGTTTAGTGTGATAATACACAATAAGAAATAGCAATGTCCCCTTTCCCTTTCTTTTGTTCCTCCAACTTCCTTTAAATTCAGGTTGTTGTTTTCTAGGTTTTAGTTGTAGGTAGCTGTTAGGAGTGCTCCCTTTCACCCGAGGTACCAGCTTCAGGAAGGACGTGGCCCTTGGCTAGAAAATAAAACACTGTCATTAGCCCAAGTATGGTGCTAATGCCAAAAGAAAGTCAACCACCTCTTTCCCTGGTGGTCTACGACACAACCGTGCGGTGCTGTGTGAGGAACATGCAAAAAGTGTTTCAGAAACCGTGCTGGGGCTCGTCACACAACTTGTCACACTCCTTCATTTGTGGCCGATAGCCCCACCTACCACTTTTTCAGGCCACCTTCCCACCTCAGTACTTGCCTTAGGCCACGACCTTCCGGATCATGGCATCAGGGCCTGCAGTGTCCTCCTTAACTTGTCGACCATCGGGGCAGCTGATTTGGAAGCCCTTTAGTCACTCTGATGAATCTGGATTCAAGATGCAAATCCAGTACTTCTCAGTCAGGCAACAGAGTAGCAGTCCTTCTTGCAGAGCAGCACAGCAGTCTTTCTGGGCCTTCCACATGTCCCGAGATGTACTGAAGTGTTGTGCCTGAAGGTCCAGTATTAACATCAGGTGCCAGGTTTGAAGTAGGAGAAGGTTCTGGAGGTTTCCACAACCAGGGGGCTTGGAATTTTCTTCTTTCCTTCCCTGGCCCCACCTTGTCTGCGGGCACAAAAGACTAGTGTTGAACCCTTTGTGAGTGTGCTCAGGCAGAGGCTTTGTAATGTGCAAGTATGGTGGGTGACAGTTTCTCCCCCTCATCAATTCAGAGATGGCCCCTCCTGCCAACACGTGTTCCCCCTTTGTCTCCCTGTCTGGGAAGAATATGCAAAGACCAACTACCATCTGCACCTATTCATGTGACCTGGAACCCAAGCAGCAGGTTCCAAATGGTTAGGACAAGAAAATGCCAACTTTCTAAAAGTGACATTTTCATAATTGTGACTTAAAATTCGATCTTGTTGTTAAAAAGGGTTTTAATTTATAATTCTTTAGGCACCAAACTTGATATTCCGACCTGTTCCCACTTAAAAGTTATCACTCATTAAATGTAATAAGGTAACCCAGTGTTATGAAGCCCTTGCAGAAGAGGAAGAACAAATTTCAGTTTTTCTCTACCGGGACATGTAAAACTTAAGAGAACATGTCCAAATTTATCAATACCTCACACCCTTCCCTGTGGGCAATATGAGGCCTACCTTAGGAGTGAACTATATGTGTTGAAAATGATGGTTTGGGCCTGCAAAAAGATTTATTTTGCCAGGTTGAAATGGCAGTTTATACTGCACATACAGACTGCAAAGGAACGCTTGAGACATGTTTAAAGTGCTACTGAGGTGGGTGGCAAAATACATTGCAGACCCATTAGTAGCATTTAACTTATAGGCCTTGGGTACCTTTATACTAGGGACTTAAAAAGTAAACTAAAGGGGCCAAGTGAGTATAAGCAAATTCAACCATGTTTACTGGAGACAGTTCAAGCACTTCAGCACATTTGAGCAGTGGTAACATGCTCAGAGTCCTAAAATCCAACAAAAACAGATTCGTGAAACAGGGGGGTTAAGCCAAAAAACCTGGAGATGACCCTGCAGAAAAGGACAAGTCCAACAGGTGGTTTGTCTGGGACTGCCCAAATACAATATGAAGAAACATTTATGTGTACTGGAGACCTGCTGTTTAATATCTACAATTAACCTATACATGACTTGCTCATAAAGGTGAATATTTGATTTCACTGGTACTTTGATTAGTCAAGATGGTGTTTAAACTGACAAACCATGAATAATTAGATCAGAATGAAGTGGAAAACAATTATTGGAAACTGTAAAAGGGTTGGATCCAAATCGACCTAGCATAAACAAAGGAAAAGGGAGACATATAAAAAATAATTTAAATCCCTGTACTGCTATTCTGAAGTAGGACTGTCTAAAAGTAAATCTAGAGAAAAAGTTACTCTAGAATGCCCACGAGCATCCAGTAAAACAATGGTTTCCGTGACTAATCATCACCTTAAACTCCAAGAGAATGGCAGCCACTTTCTTTAAACACAAGATGAATCAACAATTTTAGGATTTCTTTAAACAACCGAAAGAAGGTAATGTGAGTGCTCAAACATGGCTTACATCTGGGTATAATTGTTAAACTTGAGGTCTCTACTAAAATAGACAACAAAGTGACAGAAAGAATGCTTGAAATATTCTTATCCACTTGCGATCACATGGGCCTTACTTTAATTCATTTGACGGGTATGTCCAGACCTGGGACCTCTGCTCACTGTGTCATTGGACTAGATCTTTGCTGAGCGTATGTGTCCAAGAACCTATGTAGGGTTGCTGGTGATCCCATCTGGAGAGGGTCTGACATGGCCTTGGAATTCAGACTAGAGAGTTTCTGCAAGAGAACTAATACTGATTTGCATATGGCCTGTCTCTTCCTACTGCACAGTCAGAAAAAAAGATGGACTGGAATGTGTCTCAGGTGATTATCATTCACTGAGAATAATTCTGATACCTCATCCATCACTATGTGGTTTGTTGTAAAAGATTTGCAGTCACCCAGTGCTGGTTTGAGTTTCCATGCACTTTTAAATAATGCTACAATAAACAGACTTGGATATTCACAAGGTGTAATCCTTCATTTACTAGTATGTTGAAAGTTGCAAATGTTCCTTCACAAGGCTTCCAGTAATACTTTCAGATTTTAGTTGCTTTCTGAGGTTCAAAATGTTTATTTAGGTGGGGTTTTGTGGAACTTTCAAACCTCCTTTAAGTTTTTTATACAGAAAACAAATTACCAACATCTATACAGTTTCAATGTCACAAGAAAAACGTTTTTTTAATTGCACTGCAAAAAAGCCACATCCATTTTCAGCACCAATTAGAGTTCGCAAGCAGGTGTTGGCACACTTGAGGAAATATTCCCAGTTTCTGTGGAAAAGCTGTGTCATTGGGTAGAGTGGGAAAAAATGAAAACTCAGTTTACTCCATGCCTGGCAATAACAAGTATTGGAAAGTGTTTTTTTGATAATGGCACATAGGTACCTACACTTGGCAAAAGGCCACATTCTCCAACTAGGCCCAGTGAGGGTCTCAATAAATTAATCATTGCTCAATCCTTGGTAGCTTGGCCGCAAGCAGTTAGGCTTAACTTCGGAGACAGGTATGTAAAACATTTAGGGCCAGATGTAGGAAGATTCCGAATTGCGACCCACAAATTGCGAGTCAGAGCGAGTCGCAATTTGCGAGTCGCAATTCGGAATGTTGGATGGTGTCCCTGACACCATCTGCGACTCGCAAGGGGGTCGCAAAGGTCCACCTCATTCAAATTATATTCTTTATCATTCCTCATTGGAATCTTGTTTAATTATTGATTGCAATACGATGGAGCCTGATGGATTAAATAAGGATGAAGAACTGGCGGCACATCTGATAAGTTAGATGATATGAATAATAAGTTAGATGTTATGAACAATATTGCTGTCTGAAAAGTCTACATGAAGTAGTAGTAATGAGGGAGTAATATCCGCGAATGATGAGTTTACAAATTATAATTGGGACTTTGGTAATTATGTGGTTTTAATGTAAGGTGTTGTAGTTTAATTGTATTAATTTTTTGATTTTGTGTTTTATAGATATGATGAAATAAGATGGCCACTTAGAAGCAAAATTCACTATATCAATAGAAACTATCTGAAGATAGATTCATTGAAGAATTTAATAAATTTGTGTGAGAAATGTCTGTTGAAATGGGATTGAGTAGTTGCCCACTGAGGATTAATTATTAGAAATAATGAGGAATGATAAAGAAAATAATTTCAATTGAATAGAAGAATGAATATAATATAATGTCCCATTAAAGGTTTGCATTGAAATGCATCAAATAACTGCATCTATGGAAAGATGAATAAATATTATAGGTATTTATAATACATTGGAGATAATATAATGTAATATAGGAAAGTATTTTTATGAACAATTCGTTAAAAAGTATTCGGATTATATAGTAATTAAGAATGGTTGTAAATCGAATTTATAATAAAAGTTATTTGTAGTTAATTGTAAGTATTGTCACGAAGGATTAAAACAAGTGAGGTAGTACTTTCTGTTGAATAGTGAAAAGCATGTTTTAAGATGGCTGCCGTTTAAATATGTAATTTCCTTGTCCTTTGTCACTGGTAGTGGTTGGGTGTAGTATATAGAAACTGAAGGATGGACTAAAAAATTACTTGTGAGCAAGGGAGCTGTGACTCGCGAAACGCGTTGGGGGTTTTGTTTTTTGACTATTACATTTTTTTTTAATTGAAAGACATGAAGTTTGTTCCGACTTTGGAGGAAACACTTGGATTTGATATATATATATATATATATATATATATATATATATATATATATATATGTATATATATATATATATGTATAGCCTACTGGGGGTCGCCAGTAATTAGTTATAGTTAGAAACTATTTTCCATTGAAAGCCCATTTTTTTACTTGCCTATATCTTTGGCACCGTTTGACGAATTTCCATGAAATTGTTTTTAAAAAGTGCTCTCTTAGATCTTGTTGTGCATGGAAATGTTCGGGTTGATCCATCAAACGGGGGCGAGAAAAAGGGTGAGGTTAAAAAATGCATTTACCATTTTAATTCCAATAGAGATTTTATACATGACTACAGCCCAAGTCGCTGGATGGAATTACACCAAAGTTTGCATAAAGGTAGCTCTTGCTCCAGGAAGAGTGCTTTTTGTTAATTAGTGTAAATCCATTCAATAGTTTAGGAGAACTTAAAGGCAAACCAGATTTGTATATCTAGGGTTGTGACGAATTTGCGAATGCTGCAGATCTCGTGCAGACATCTGATCGCTTGCCAACACTTCAACCAGGAAGTGTTGGAAGCCATTTGAGACTCTGCTTCAGCTATGCGTGAAAATATGCAGTGGGCCTCGTGGCCCCCCGCAGCCTGGAGACCACACCTTTTTGGGGCTTATTTATTAATAATTTGATAGAGGGTCCCGTGGACCCCCTCTGGCCCTGGAGACTACCACCACCCTGGGCCAACGTATAAAAGTAATGGGTGTGTCCTACAGATGACCCTGTCCCTGAAGTCCGCCACCTCCCCTGGACTATAATTTATGTGTGTGTGGGGGGGCCGCGCAGCACCCAGGGAATCACCAACTCTTCGGGGCAGCAAAGAAAAAATACCTTGGGCCTTGGGGATCGCCACCTCCCCGGGGCTACGAATAGATATAAGAAGGGGGGGTCCATCACGTACCCATGGCCCAAGGGACCACCACCTCCCTGGGGCAACGTTTCATAGATCGAGGGATGCATGGCCCCCCTCATGGAGTCTTAGATGGCTCTGAGACCACCACCCCCCAGAGAAGGCTCCTGATACCTACTTTGGTGCCCACCATCGGAAGGTAGCTGTTTGGTTTTGCTTGGTGGGAACTGCAGGCGCTGTCAGAACATGGTGCAAGAAAAGAGATGAAAGCCTTGCTCACACAAGCAGGGAGGTGCTATTTAAAGCAGCTCACTGCTTGCGGGAGCAATGACGGCTCCCGCAGGACACGGGGAGCTGACTGGGACCGCAGGGGCCTCCAGACTCCCCCCGCGGTCCTGTCAGCAAACGTCTTGCTTGTGTGCCGCTTTAAAGTAATTCTATGGAGAGACCATTGCAATAACAATAGCAATGGTCTCTCCATAGAATGACTTCAAGAAGACACACTAGCAAGATGTTTGGTTGGATTGTTATAGTTACGTTTTGATGCACAGCAGAACAGACTTACATTGTGCCTACTGATAAAGCTCTTGGACTGTCACTCAGTAGGTTGAAGGTTCAACGCTTGGTATCTCATGGCAGTGTGCCTGTTTATTTACTAGTGTTTTGAATGGTAAGCATTCCTTTTTATGAAAAAATGAAGTCTTTTGCCCGGCAAACTTTTTGGGGTGGATGTCATAGTAATGTCTGAAGAGGGAGCCAAACAAGAACAACTGGTCGTGTAGTAGTTAAGGTCTTAGACACGCACACCTGAAGGTTGGGGGTTCTAGTACAAGTGTTTATCTGTGGCCGTTTCCCTGCTTGAATTTTCTATCAACTTTAAATGTTTAAGGTACATACTGAAAGGTGATCTCACTCCTTTTAATTGACAAATAATTTTTTCTTTTTAATTTGTCTCAAAATATCTCATTCTAAGAATATCATTCATCAAAGTCTAGAAACTGTCTCTCTCTCTCTCTCTCTCCCTCTCTCTCTCAATTTCTCTCTGTCAAAACCTTCCTCTAAATGTCTACATCTCTCAATGTCTCACTTTCTCTTTCTCTCTCTTCCATCCCATAACGGGATGGAAGCGAAAGCAAGAGAGTTTGGTATTGCAATGTTCTCTTTATACAATGACTTCAAAGTGTCACATGTTTGGTTTGAATGTTATAGCTATGTTTTAATGAACTACAGAGTAGAGTCACTTGTGAGCTACTGGTAAAGCTCAGACTGACGCTCAGTCGGTTAAGGGTTCTAAGCCACCTATCACATAGTGGTGTGTCTGTTTACTCACTGGTGTTTTAAATGTTAAACATTTCTTGTGATGGAATATTAAAGTCTTTTTCCCAGCAAAATCTTTGGATGGCTGCCAAACCCCTATAATCACCAAACCCCAGGCCAGGCCCTGTGGTCAACCCATGCTGCACACAGCCAAAGGCAGTGTGTGATGCAGGGTTGGGTCTTTATATGGGGTTGTCTGTGGGGCCAGACCACAGGCCAGTGTGGCAGTGGTTGGATTAACATATTACTTTAAGTAAAAAAAACATTAAAATTCACTGAAAAAAAAAAAGGTTACAGGGATATTATAGTTAGGAAATATAATTAAAAAGACATAGTAATTCACTTATAAAACCCAATGTTACAGGGATGTTATAGTTAGGCTCACATTTTAAACATACAGAACCATAGAAATTCAGCAGTTATAGTTATTTCAACTAAATATAACTTGTGCCCTAAGGTAATGTCATGGTTCCCCACCATCCTGAATGGCTAGTCTTCATTTAATAAAAACCCCAACCTCCAACTCGTGCACCAGCACCTTTGTGTGTCAGATATGCATATGGGTTCATCGATTTGTACACATTGATTTGGAATGCAATGTTTGTACCTTGTATCTCGTTTCATGTTTGTATTGTGGGTGGCTTCAATATTGATAAGGGGGAAGCATTGTTCATGCACTAGCACTATGCATTGTAGCTCAGCCTGTTAGCATCTGAGCCTGTTTGTTATTGTTTACGCTGCAGGGACCACTGCTGAAGTTGCCGGGATCCCGCAAGACCACAGCAGCTCTCAGCTGCCACCTTGGGTTTGGTTTATCCATGTAAACCACACCAAGCAATCTGGAACATGCTTTACCTTGAGACTCTCGGTAAGTCAACATCTCTGCGCACCAGAAGAAACTCAGACCCACACTTACCTGTAAAGTCGTCCAGCAGCCATCATGGTTCCTTGCTCATCGCAGTAGGTTCCCAACAGTCAGCCTTCCTGGAATCCTAAAAAAGAGAAGAAACAAAGCAGCATAAACAAAGGTATCCAATGTAAGCAAGGGTATGCCACAAGCCAAGGCACCAGTTATTGACGTAGAGAACTGCAATTACATAAAGCAGAAGGTATTACCTAGACTACGCATTGCGTTACAGTGTGCTGTTGTATTTGTGTGTATTATGTGCAAAGGCACAAGTGAGTAGAGCTTCTGTATTATTGTGTATTATGTGCCAAGACATACATGAACCGAACTTGGTGAACAAAATTTGGGTCCTGGGAACATTTGCTGGAGAACAGTAGTTCTTTGGACATTTACTGTGTTAGAACATTAACCTTTCAGGAACATTAAGTTTTGACACTTCTTGAACAGTGTTCACGAACTAGAGAATTCTAGGCACCATCTCACTTCTGGGCAAGAGCTCAAAGGACGTTCGATCTACATGCATAGTGGTTAATGACAATCCCAGTACGTGCACTTTTGGTTGCACTTTGTGTGCAGCATTATATGTTAACAAGGGATTGTATGAGTCCTAACCTTGATTGAAAAAAATATGCTTTGTTTCCTCCTAGACCTAACCTTACTACAACTAACGTCCCATCCAGAGACAAATTTCAGTGGACAGTATCTGGTGCTACAGCTACACAACAAACGTCACGACTGAAATAGTTGATCAGAGGTAGGTGGGGGACTACTCACACTACAGGACAACACACAAGGGAAGCTATGAGGACAGACCCATTCACTATTCTCTGTGTTGTTTTTAAGGTTCGAGAACAATTCACAGGTATCAAAGATGACGTCCAGTCCAGGTCCTTCTCCTAGACAACCCATATCCTTTGTGGGAATTTGTATCATAGGCAGTAAGATAGGGCATGCACAGCTGGGACCCTGACGTCTCTTTGCAGCTGGCAGGTAACTATAACTCACGTTCGCACCAAGCACTACTAACTACCCGAGAAATGACAAAAGCTGTACAATTTGGGTACCTTATGTAGGGTGGTTTCGTGGTCATGTCTTGGGGTAGGCAGGCTGTGAGGCTGTTGGGGTGAACGCTGCATGCTACCATGTCCTTTAGGAAGGGGTCAGGTGGGACCCGGGTGCACTTACGTCTGCAAGTTCTCCCCATACTTACTAACAATGTAACCAATATGGGAACTCCACGTCATTTGTGAACAGCTGAAATGGTATTGTGCTTGGGGCACTAAGTCTGATGTGATGCTTATCTTTATAGTAGTAGAGACTGCACTACAAAATCCTTTCAAGACTGCCTTTCTGAACAGTCTAAAAATCTCTTGATTTCAGGAAATGTAATTAGAAATTTGATTTAAAAATGCACTTGGTAAAGAAGAATGTCAGGATCCAGGAAAGTAGAGAACCAGCTCATTCTTCCTCTGGAGTAGCACCTCTCTTGCAAAGCTTGCCTAAAGAGTGGCCAACCTAATCACTTCACCAAAAAGGGTTGTTTAAAATATCCCAGTGACATACACTCCTGAAAATAATTAGAGAACTCCAAGTATTATATAGCCCAGAAAAATTGCTGCAATTTTATTTTGAGGAATGATTGTGCTCTTAACTTGGCAGAGACATTTTTGTCACACCTGCATTATCTTGCATAATTCCAGCATTTCGTGTAATGCTGGTATAGAAAATGTAATTTCTAAATTGTGTAATTGCACCACGTCATGTAATTTCAAGTCTGTTTGGGTGAAAAAATGTTCATGGGAGGACGGTAACAGAGTGAACAAATAAAATGTGAGCGGCTGATGTTCACAGCACTTGTGTGTTTTGTGTTATTTTTTAGTGTTAACTGAGCCCTCAGGTCTAAAATGGACATGCTAAATGCTAGGTATCGAATTCACGTAATTTTTCAGAAAATTTGCATGATTGTGCACAAGGAAATCACCCGAATTTAGCGCACATGCTTTTAATTTGCTGGCTATTTCTTCTGCCTCTCGGGCCTCTTTAACAAAGTCCACAGTTGCTCCTGGCATACTCACCTACTCATTCGCTTATTGACTCTCACGCTGTCATCATACACACAAGAACACGCACAGTCATGATCTTTATCACACACTGAGGTTCTTTAGTTATCCTAGTCACTTTCTCAATAGCTCTCTCTTTCTTTATCTGTTATCTCGCTTTACCTCTCCTTTGTCTTCCAATTTAGCTGTTTTTCACGTTTTCTATCCCTCTTTCAAAATTTCTCATGCTGCCTCTTTCTCATACTTTCATTCATACATCCTTCGCTAACTCTTTTGACGTGCTGTAGGTCTCAAGCTTTCATGTTCCCCATATAATGACATTTCTCTCCCACATGGAGAGCAACAGATAGTGCGATGTCTCCTATTTGAACTTAATATTTAAACTTAAGACTCAGAGGACACTTTTTGTTGCCTTAAGTGAAAATTTCCCCCAGCGCCCTGTGAAACACTTCAAACCTTCCCTACCACATGGCGGGGGGTGCAAAGTGCTCGAGCTGCAGTGTTTTTTCTTACCCTCAAGGCATTTTTCAATCATATAAAAAGAAGGTTGTGTTATGAGGGGCTTCACAGTTTTTTTGCCCGAATACTGCAAAATCTTCTGACTCTGCAGGATTTAGGGAACTTAATTGAAAATAACAGAATGACACATATTTCTCTAAACGTAACCTTTATGCATATAAATTGGGATTGAATTCATGTAAGTGTGTGGATTTTTGTATTGCAAATCTCGTTATAATCCAGTTGTGTGATATATACTGTTTTCATGCCTATGTACTTGCTTGCATTTGCTTTTCATGTCTCTGTGAAGCTAACTACTTTTAAAGAACAGTAAGTAGTTACAAAAAAATAGTTATTTAGAATGAAAATTGAAAACATGATTACCTGCCATTCGGTGACGAAACAAATTTACGAATGAAGAGATTGCATTCTGAAGCAATGCACTTATGTTATCATTTATATTTCAAATTCACCAAGTTAATGTCAGTGAATGAATTACAAAAAAGTTTGACACCATGTAAAAGATTGATGATATATATATATTTTTTTACCTCTCTCAAGCACTCTGCTGACATCCTCATTATGTAAAAGCAACAAATCCAATACAAATTCAGATTTAAACATTCAAATGAAAATTTGAACTATTGTAAATATGTCAGGAATCAGGCTAGGGTTGCAGGTATTGCTCAGCATATCAGAAGGAACGGTGGTAAGGTGAGCTTCAATTTAACATCTATGCTTGCATATATTAGTCCCTGGAAAGATATAGAATATTGGAACTAGTTGGCCCTTCCAAGATGGCTGCTGTTTTATCTGAGAATAATCTAACCACATTGTGTGGGTTAGAACTCTCACGAGAATTCAGGCATGAAGGAAGTGGCTGGAGCAATATGCAATATGCTCTATGCAGTTCAATTTGACTTTGTGAGGAGAGGTTCTTCTCCTGGTTTCTCTTTGTCACGAATTATAACTAGTAAAATAAAACTTTCTCTGACCTCTTTTGTATCCTTAGAGCATTCTGTATTTGGCCTGCTCTATTTAGTTGACTCTCAGGGGCATATTTAAAAGCCCCTAGTGCCACCTTGCGCCACATTAGCAGATTTCTTTTTTTACGCTAATGTGGCCCAACAAGGCGAAGAATCGTTGCGCCATATTTACAAAGTGGCGCAATGCATACATTGAGCCACTTTGTAACCCTTTGTGCTACATTATGCCTGCCCAGGCATAATGTATGCAAAGGGGGCGTTCCCTCGTTGGGGGAGTGGGGTGAAAAAGTGCTGCAAGGAAATTTAAGAGATTTCCTTGCATCATTTTTTACAGCACTTTTAACTCCTTCTCAGAGCAGACGTTAAAAGGGGACTTCCATTATTCATAATTATTTATAATGGGTCCCTATGTACTCTGCAGGAGTAGTGCCAATGTTTTGGTGCTATTCCTGCAGAGTACATCAATAGCGTTAATAAAAAATGACGCTATTGCCCCCTACCCTGCGTCATGGTGTGCTGTGTGTTAGATACGGAGCACCATGGTGGCGCTAAGGGACACAAGGTTTTCTTAAATATGCCCCTCAGAGTCTGATAGAGTCTCTGTCAGCTCCATTCAGAAAGAACTTCCTGTGGAGGAGTAGCATCTTCGTTCTGTTAGCGCGTGGGTCCTTAATAAGTAAACTTACAAGGTGACGCGTACAGGTCGATGAACCTTTTGATTCGCTTGGAGTATCCTAGCTATGGTGAACACTGAGGCCCTCATTCTGACCCTGGCGGTCGGTGATAAAGCGGCGGCCAACCCGCCAACAGGCCGGCGGTCCAAAAAATGCAATTCTGACCCTGGCGGGAACCGCCAACACAGCCCACCGCATTAACACTCCGCCCGCCACGGCGGAACAAACAAACAGCGCGGCGGTCCCCGCCAACACCCAGGCGGCAGACAATGTACCGCCCACCCTATCACGACCCACCAATCCGCCACCTTTTCCGGGGCGGGAGCACCGCCGATAAAAACACGGCGGAAACAGACTACGAACGGGAAAACGCTCACCTCCACATACTCCACGCGAGATTCCGGCAGTATGGAACCCGAGTTACAGGTCATCCCCGCACTCCTATACCTGCTCCTGTACCAGGAGCACGCCCGGCGGCGCGGAAGACATCGGTGAGTACTGCACCTACGACACAGGGGAGGGAAAAGATTACCGGCACACACCCACCCACCCACACCCACTACAACACACACATCAATGCATTCCCACAGATCACTGTCACAACCCACAAACCCCCCCCCTCCGAAATAATGCAAAGACCAAAAGAAGAGATCTTAAACAGGCAGATATATTGAAAAATGGACAGCAGTAATCCAAATAAATAAATAAACTATGTACAAAATATATACATCTACTATATGTAGTCCAACCACTGTCCGTGGACCACAGGGGTCCTGAGCAAAGGGGCAAGGCCCAGTCCCACGAGAAGAACTCCACGGAGAGAACACTGCAGGGGCATCAGAAAGAAAAAAGGACAGGCACCTCAGGGGGAAGGGAAGGGGGGGCACCTCAGCCACTTGAGTACACGACGCCAGATCCACGAGGGGACTCCATGACCACTGGCCCATCCTGGGGAGAGCAAAGCCACAGTCCATACAGTCCATACAGTGGGTGGCCTGCCCACTGGGCCATCCTGGGGAGTGCAAAGCCACAGTCCATACAGTCCATACAGTGGGTGGCCTGCCCACTGGGCCATCCTGGGGAGAGCAAAGCCACAGTCCATACAGTCCATACAGTGGGTGGCCTGCCCACTGGGCCATCCTGGGGAGAGCAAAGCCACAGTCCATACAGTCCATACAGTGGGTGGCCTGCCCACTGGGCCATCCTGGGGAGAGCAAAGCCACAGTCCATACAGTCCATACAGTGGGTGGCCTGCCCACTGGGCCATCCTGGGGAGAGCAAAGCCACAGTCCATACAGTCCATACAGTCCATACAGTGGGTGGCCTGCCCACTGGGCCATCCTGGGGAGTGCAAAGCCACAGTCCATACAGTCCATACAGTGGTTGGCCTGCCCACTGGGCCATCCTGGGGAGAGCAAAGCCACAGTCCATACAGTCCATACAGTGGGTGGCCTGCCCACTGGGCCATCCTGGGGAGTGCAAAGCCACAGTCCAAACAGTCCATAACAGACTCCACTGCCACTGGAGGAGGCATGTTGGCAAGAGGACATCCTGCAGCCCTGCCCGAGACAGATCCTGCCCTGCCACGTCTGCCAAAGGGCCAGCGGTTCTTGCCTTGAAGGGCCCAGTTCAGCGGTTCTTGAGACGGCGGTCCCCAGCGGAGCGGTGCTGGAGACGGCGGGGCCCAGTTCAGCGGTTCTTGCCTTGAAGGGCCCAGTTCAGCGGTTCTTGCCTTGAAGGGCCCAGTTCAGCGGTTCTTGAGACGGCGGTCCCCAGCGGAGCGGTGCTGGAGACGGCAGGGCCCAGTTCAGCGGTTCTTGCCTTGAAGGGCCCAGTTCAGCGGTTCTTGCCTTGAAGGGCCCAGTTCAGCGGTTCTTGCCTTGAAGGGCCCAGTTCAGCGGTTCTTGAGACGGCGGTCCCCAGCGGAGCGGTGCTGGAGACGGCGGCCATTCTATGGCCAACTGCTCATTGCCTGGTGGTGCCCTCCTGGGCAGCGGGGATGGTGCTCCTTTAATGCCCACCTGGGCTGTGGGTGGTGGGGCCCTCCTGGCCAGCTGGGCTGGGTCCTCCCTGGGCAGCGGCTATGGGGGTGGTGGGCTCTCCCTGGGCAGCTGTGACGGTTCCTCCCTGGGCAGCGGCTATGGGGGTTGCGGGCTCCTCCTGGGCAGCTGTGACGGGTCCTCCATGGGCAGCAGGCCTGCTGCCTGACTTCTCCGCCTTGCTGCCCTTGCCCTCCTTAGTCGGGAGTCTGTGGCCCTTTCCTCCCTTTGGAGCTGTGGCTGTTGACGGTGGCTGGCTAGTGTCCTGGGGGGATATAGAACCCGGGCTCCTGCGGCGGCCCTTCCGCCTTCTGCTCCTCTTCCCAGGGGGTGGGCTGGCTGTCCCCTTGCTGCTGGGAGAAGATCCAGACCTGGGGGCTGGTGGGCTCCAATACCCCTGCACCCTTGTCAAGGGGGCTGCAGGGCTCGTGGTGGCTGAGGTGCTCTTCTTACCCCGACGAGAAGGAGGGGGGGGCTCAGGGTCAGGAAAGAAGGTAGCAGTAGAGAGATAGATTTTCCTGGGACAATGGATAGTGGTAGGTACAGTGGGTATGGGAGTGGAGGGAGAGGATGTGGTTGTAGGCGAGACAAGTTTGCTGTCTTTGGGTGCAGGTGCAGGAGCGGGAGGCTGTCGTGAGGTGGATGGCTGTTGGGTGGGTGGGTGGCTGCGTTTGTGTGGTGTGGAAGAGGGGGTGACAGACACAGTGGGAGAGGACACAGGGGACGTGTAAATGGCAGTGGGGGTGGTGACTGCACGTGTGCGGACTGTACTGGAGGGTGTGCTGGTGATGGAAACACTGGCTGATGGTGAGGTGAATGAAGCTGTGAGTGTAGACGTCACAGGGAGGGAGGAGGGAGACGAGGAGGTGGGGGTCACAGAGGTGGTAGTGACTGTTGGCATGTCTGCATCGGAATGTTGCTTGTGTGAATGTCTGCGTGATCTGTGGTGCTTATGTTTGGATGAGCTGCTCTTGGGTGTTGAGGTGTGTGCAGGCTGGTCTGATGGTGTGGGTGGGACAGGCAGAGGAACAGGAGACTGGGAGGAGGGAGTTAGTAGAGGGAGGCAGGAGACAGGGACAATGGCTGCCGTCAGTGCTGAGGCCAGAGCCTGGAACGATCGCTGATGGGCAGCCTGACCCGAATGAATGCCCTCCAGGTACGCATTGCTGCGATGAACCTCCCTCTCCACCCCCTGGATGGCATTCAAAAGGGTAGTCTGCCCAACAATGAGCGTTTGGAGGAGGTCAATGACCTCCTCACTGAGGGCAGCGGGGGTAACAGGGGCAGGGCCTGAGGTGCCTGGGGCGAAGGAGATGCCCGGCTTCCTGGCAGAGCGGGCACGGGGCAAACGCTGAGGGGCTGCTGGGAGGGCGGAGATGGTGCGCTGGGTGGCGGCTGTATCTGTAATGGCGGGGGGCACGGATGGTGCCACCCCCGCAAGGGAGCTCCCTTCTGAGGACGTGTCCGTGTCGCTGCAGGGTCCAGTCGTCCCCGTTGTGGAGCTCCCCTCGCCCTCCGTCTCACTGGTCCAGTCAGACTCTGTGGCATGGCCCTCCTGGGCCATGTGAGATGCAGCTCCCTCCTGCCCCGATGCCACTTCTCCTCCGCCTGATGATGCTGAGGCACACAAGCACAGAAAGACAAACAAAAAGGGGGGGGGAGAGAGAAATAAAGAGATTTTGAGTACATGGATCACCGGTACAGTTAGCGGACATGACAGACACAGATGCCCCCTGCACTAAGTTGCGCACTTGGGGTCCCCTACGCATTCCGTGGAACATGCCCTACACGCCTAGAGTTGACAACTGCACCCATGGATGACACGGCCCAGGGATGGCTGTACTGGCACACTACTGAGGGTGGTGGCTGGGGACACAGGGGCTTACGGGGGTGCCCAGCCTACAGATATCGCCCTGGCCTAGGGGGACCCACAGCCCTCCTCCCCCACCCAGACACCTCCACTGCGCGACAACAGAGTAGACTATGCTTGTACTCACCCCCTTGTGTCTGCTGT
Organism: Pleurodeles waltl; assembly: GCF_031143425.1. Taxonomy (NCBI): domain Eukaryota; kingdom Metazoa; phylum Chordata; class Amphibia; order Caudata; family Salamandridae; genus Pleurodeles; species Pleurodeles waltl. Next base: position 255,448,364 of record NC_090450.1, read on the forward strand.
GCTGCCCTCACGCGCCCATCCAAATCAGGGTAGGCCACCGCCAGGATCCGGAACATCAGGGGGGTCAGTTGACGGCAGGCACCCCGCCTACGTTGGGAGGCCATCCCCAGCAGAGACTCTGCGGTCTTCTTGGTCCCGCGGCGGATGTCCTCCCACCTCTTGCGGCAGTGGGTGCCCCGTCGATGGTGGACCCCCAGGGTCTGGACTTACTTGGCGATGGCACGCCAAATCCCGATCTTCTCATGGGCGCGGACCTATGTGACACGTACAGGGAGGGAGAAATACCACGTTCAAGTTTGTCTGCATTTTCGTTGCCAGTGGCCCAACGCCCCCCATCCCCGCCAGGCCCCCCGCCAGGCCCCCCGCCAGGCCCCCCCGCCAGGCCCAACATGCCCCCCATCCCCGCCAGGCCCCCCGCCAGGCCCAACATGCCCCCCATCCCCGCCAGGCCCCCCGCCAGGCCCAACATGCCCCCCATCCCCGCCAGGCCCCCCGCCAGGCCCCCCCGCCAGGCTCAACATGCCCCCCATCCCCGCCAGGCCCCCCGCCAGGCCCAACATGCCCCCCATCCCCGCCAGGCCCCCCGCCAGGCCCCCCCGCCAGGCCCAACATGCCCCCCATCCCCGCCAGGCCCCCCGCCAGGCCCAACATGCCCCCCATCCCCGCCAGGCCCCCCGCCAGGCCCCCCGCCAGGCCCAACATGCCCCCATCCCCGCCAGGCCCCCCGCCAGGCCCAACATGCCTCCTGCCCCGATGCCACTTCTCCTCCGCCTGATGATGCTGAGGCACACAAGCACAGAAAGACAAACAAAAAGGGGGGGGGAGAGAGAAATAAAGAGATTTTGAGTACATGGATCACCGGTACAGTTAGCGGACATGACAGACACAGATGCCCCCTGCACTAAGTTGCGCACTTGGGGTCCCCTACGCATTCCGTGGAACATGCCCTACACGCCTAGAGTTGACAACTGCACCCATGGATGACACGGCCCAGGGATGGCTGTACTGGCACACTACTGAGGGTGGTGGCTGGGGACACAGGGGCTTACGGGGGTGCCCAGCCTACAGATATCGCCCTGGCCTAGGGGGACCCACAGCCCTCCTCCCCCACCCAGACACCTCCACTGCGCGACAACAGAGTAGACTATGCTTGTACTCACCCCCTTGTGTCTGCTGTGCTGCCCTCACGCGCCCATCCAAATCAGGGTAGGCCACCGCCAGGATCCGGAACATCAGGGGGGTCAGTTGACGGCAGGCACCCCGCCTACGTTGGGAGGCCATCCCCAGCAGAGACTCTGCGGTCTTCTTGGTCCCGCGGCGGATGTCCTCCCACCTCTTGCGGCAGTGGGTGCCCCGTCGATGGTGGACCCCCAGGGTCTGGACTTACTTGGCGATGGCACGCCAAATCCCGATCTTCTCATGGGCGCGGACCTATGTGACACGTACAGGGAGGGAGAAATACCACGTTCAAGTTTGTCTGCATTTTCGTTGCCAGTGGCCCAACGCCCCCCATCCCCGCCAGGCCCCCCGCCAGGCCCCCCGCCAGGCCCCCCCGCCAGGCCCAACATGCCCCCCATCCCCGCCAGGCCCCCCGCCAGGCCCAACATGCCCCCCATCCCCGCCAGGCCCCCCGCCAGGCCCAACATGCCCCCCATCCCCGCCAGGCCCCCCGCCAGGCCCCCCCGCCAGGCTCAACATGCCCCCCATCCCCGCCAGGCCCCCCGCCAGGCCCAACATGCCCCCCATCCCCGCCAGGCCCCCCGCCAGGCCCCCCCGCCAGGCCCAACATGCCCCCCATCCCCGCCAGGCCCCCCGCCAGGCCCAACATGCCCCCCATCCCCGCCAGGCCCCCCGCCAGGCCCCCCGCCAGGCCCAACATGCCCCCATCCCCGCCAGGCCCCCCGCCAGGCCCAACATGCCCCCCATCCCCGCCAGGCCCCCCGCCAGGCCCAACATGCCCCCCATCCCCGCCAGGCCCCCCGCCAGGCCCAACATGCCCCCCATCCCCGCCAGGCCCCCAAGCCAGCCAGTGGCCCCAAATCCATATTGAATTAAACTCACTTGTTGGTCTGGAGGACCGTAGAGTAGCGCATACTGGGGGAGGACCCCATCCACAAGTTTCTCCAACTCTTCTCCAGTGAAGGCAGGGGCCCTTTCCCCAGGCGCAGCAGCCATTGTCCCTTCCAGAACGAGGTCACAGCAACACTTGCAGTATAGGTCCTCTCCTGTGAAAGTTCAAGTCGCGAGTGAATAAGTAGATAGAAAATGGCGGTCACGGCCGCGGCGGTGCGTACCGCGGCGGTGCGTACCGCCACCGCCGGCGCCCTTCGCCATTGGCTCCTGAAACCCATAGGCTTCAATGTTAACCAATGCGGCTTCGCGCCGCGGTCTTCGACCGCCGCGGTGTGCCACGCCAGCGCATTGACCTCACATCCCATTGTCACACTTCGCAGGTCAGGCAGCCGCCATTTCGAGGGTCCACATGGCTCAATTTCAACTGCGTCACACAGGCCTAGGCCTTGCATAGCCACTCAGACACGCCATTCACTGCATAGAGAATCGTTTACTGTGCAAGCTGTGAGTACGCACCTGTGGGTTGCTTGACTGTGTGCTCCATGTTGTCCTTCCTAGGCACCGTCCGCTGGGTTTGGCGAGGAGACGGATGAATCCTCCCGTGTACAGGCCGCTGGTGGACCTGTCGACAATGGAAGCACGCCACATTATCCTGACCTACCGGCTTGACCGTGCCACTATACATGAACTGTGTGCCCAGCTGGAGCCCGACCTGATGTCCCCCATCCGCCAACCCACAGGGATTCCCACTCTGGTGCAGGTCCTGTCAGTACTCCATTTCTTGGCAAGTGGGTCATTTCAGACAACAGTGGGAATTGCTTCTGGGATGTCTCAGCCCATGTTTTCGAAGGTGTTATCCAGAGTGTTGTCGGCCCTGATGAAATACATGAGGAGCTACATCCTTTTCCCTGAGGTGGGCGAATTGGCTGCAGTGAAGGGTGATTTCTATGCCCTTGGACATATTCCCAACGTCATTGGTGCCATTGATGGGACCCATGTGGCTTTGGTTCCCCCAAGAGACAGGGAGCAGGTGTACAGGAACAGAAAAAGTTACCATTCCATGAACATCCAGGTGGTGTGTTTGGCTGACCAGTACATCTCGCATGTAAATGCCAAATTCCCTGGGTCAGTGCATGACGCCTACATCCTAAGGAATAGCAGCATCCCTTACGTGATGGAACAGCTAGAGAGACACCGTGTATGGCTATTGGGGGACTCTGGGTACCCCAACCTGTCGTGGCTACTGACCCCAGTAAGGAATCCCCGGACCAGGGCAGAGGAACGGTACAATAAGGCCCATGGGCGTACTAGGAGGGTGATCGAACGCACCTTCGGCCTCCTAAAGGCCAGGTTTCGGTGCCTGCATATGACAGGTGGATCCCTAATGTACTCACCTAAGAAGGTGTGTCACATCATCGTGGCCTGCTGCATGCTTCACAACCTGGCTTTGCGCCGCCAGGTGCCTTTCCTGCAGGAGGATGGTCCAGATGGTGGTGTTGTGGCAGCTGTGGAACCTGTGGAGAGTGAAGAGGAGGAAGACGACGGGGATGAAACAGACAACAAGGACAGAATCATTGCACAGTACTTCCAATAGGACACAGGTAACAATTCAAACATAATTTTGTAAATGTAAAATACTCTCCTGCATCTCTGCTGCCTGTCTATTTGCCCCAGTGTATGATGACTGAGTTGTGGCTTTTCCCTCCCTATTTCAGATCTGGGGTCCCCACCACGAGTCCTGTGCTTTGTTTCCCCATGGACTACAGCTTTGTGGCAGCTGTTTGTTGACTTCACTATGTACAAGGACATATTTGCACTGTCATGTCAATTACAATATTTTGAATTCACAGCCAGACTCCAGATAGTTTTGTGCAAAATAGGTGTTTATTTCAGTGCTCAAAATGGGATGGGTGGTTTCAAGTGGGTGGGGGCTATGGTGAAGGAATGTCCATGGCAGAGTCCAGAGTAACAGTCACACAGGTGCATTGTCCATAGGCCTGTGGAGAGATGGAGCATGGGCAGTTCAAGGATGGACAGGGTGACAATGTGGGACAGTGGGATGACATCAGGTGGTATCCTTTGCTGGCGGGGGTCTTGACATCCTACTCTGTCTTCTTGCGAGATCTCAGGGCCCTCTTGCGGGGTGGTTCTTCTCCTGCAGGAGGTGGGGGTCTGGTGGGCTGCTGTTGTGCGGGGGCCTCCTGTCCACTAGCGCCGGCGGAGGTGGTTGGCTGTTCTTGGTCCAGGCTAGTGGCAGGGGCCCTTTGTTGTTGTTGAGTGTCCGTCCTGGTGTTGATGAGTTCCTGCAGCAGCCCTACCATGGTAACCAGGGTGGAGGTGAGGGCTCTGATGTCCTCCCTGTACCCCCAATAGTGTTCCTCCTGCAGTATCTGGATCTCCTGGAACCTGGCCAGTACCGTCGCCATCGTCTCCTGGGAGCGGTTGTATGCTCCCATGATGGTGGTGAGGGCCTCGTGGAGAGTGGGTTCCCTGGGCCCGTCCCCCCCTGTCGCACAGCTGCCCTCCGAGTTGCCCTGTTTCCCTGGGCCTCTGCCCCCTGGCCGGTGTGCCCACTACCACTGCCCCCAGGTCCCTGTTGTTGTTGGGGTGGTGGGTTATCCTGGGTGCCCTGTAGTGGTAGACACACTGCAGATTGACGCGCCCTGGAGACAGAGGCATGGGCCCGCTGGGTGGGAGCTGTGCTGGTGTTCCCAGAGGGGTTTGGGTCTGTAGTGGCCTGTGCCTGTGTGAGGGGAACCGACTGTCCAGAGGTCCCCGATGGTCCGGGCTGGTCATCAGTGTCCAGGTCGACAGAGCTGCTGTCATCGCTGACGGCCTCTTGGGTGGGGGGTGTGGAGAATTCTGGGCCCTCCGTGGCGGTGTGTTGGCGGTCAGGTCCTGCAGGGGTATAGAGGTATGGTTATAGTTTCAATGTGTGCCATATGGGTGTATCTGTGGGTTCCCGTGTCCCCAAGTGCTGGCATTCGTGTGTGGGGGCTTTGGTGAGGGTGGCTTGTGGGGGGGATGTGTATATGCATTGGGCATGCTTTGGTGATGGGTGTCCATGCTTAGTGGACGCATGCAGGCCTAGGTTTTGGGATGTGTGGGTTGTGATGGTGAGACATTGGCAGGGAATAGGTGTGCTGGGGGTGGGGGTGAGGATGGTGGTGGGGGTGAGGATGGTGGTGGGGGTGAGGGTGGGGGTGAGGATGGGGGTGGGGGTGAGGGTGGGGTTCGAGGATGGGGTGAGGGTTGGGGTATGATTTGGCATGCAGGTGGGGGGGAAGCAGTAGTGAAGCTTCAACTTACCAGAATCCATTCCTCCGCCGACTCCTGCGAGGCCGTCAGGATGCAGGATGTTCAAGACTTCCTCCTCCCATGTTGTAAATTGTGGGGGTTGAGGTGGGGGTCCTCCGCCAGTCTTCTGCACGGCGATGTTGTTCCTGGATACCATGGAACGCACCTTCCCCCGTAGGTCGTTCCATCGCTTCCTGATGTCTTCCCGATTTCTGGGGTGCTGTCCCACAGCGTTGACCCTGTCGACAATCCTCTGCCATAGCTCCGTCCTCCGGGCAATGCTGGTGTATTGGATCTGTGTGCCGAAGAGCTGGGGCTCTACCCGAACGATTTCCTCCACCATGACCCTGAGTTCTTCGTCTGAGAAGCGGGGTGTCTTTGGGGTGCCATGGAGTGGTGTGTATGATGTGTGGGGTGGAGTATGTGTAGTTAACTGTGTTGAGTGTGGTGGTGTGTGTTGTTTTGTGTGTGGATATTGTGTGGGTGATGGTGTTGTGTGCCTCTGTGTGATGGTGTTCTGTGATCGCTGCTGTGTCTCTCAGTGCTTCTTTTTGGATTTTGGTCGAAGGGGTTTGTGGGTGATGTGGGTGTGTGTTTTATATTGTATTGTGTGTGTGGGAGTGGTGTGTGTATGTGTATCAGGTGTGTGGAATTCAAATCGGCCAATGTGGCTGAGTTTTGTTCGTTTGTGTGTATTCTGACCGCGGCGGTGTGTACCGCCAATGGAAAACCGCGTTTGAAAGACCGCCGCGTGGATTCGTGGGTCGTAATGGCATGGGCGTATTTCTGTTGGCGTGACGGTGGAGGTTTGGTCACCTCCACTTTTCCGCCGACCGCTGGTCTGGCGGTCTGTTGTGGCTGTCGGATTTTCGGAGGTTTGGCTGCTGCGGGTCAGAATGACCGTGGCGGGTTACCGCGACCGCGGTGGAATTATGGAGGATTTCTGACCGGCGGTAGGCGCCTTTTACCGCCGAGGTCAGAATGACCACCTGAGTGTTCTCAGTAATCGATTCACAAGGTTCAATAACCATGAGTCAAAACATCAATCAATAGTCATTATGAGCAATAAACATCACACCATGACCTTTCAGCCATAAATAACCACACCTCAATATACGTTTTAGTAATATTATTTCCCTATTGATTACAATACTAAATCATGAGATTAATTCAAACGTAATTCAGTTTGATTAAAACCCAGCATCAATTTGTTAGAAGACTCGAAAACCATATACTAATCAAAGCTTGTATCAGAGTACATTCTATAGCATTAACATAGGTCAATAACAGAATCGCGGACAAATAATCCTTCCTAGTCATGAAGTTCAGCAAAGCAGTCCGTCAACCATTTATATAGGTATTCTGTCAATGTCATGTAAGGAAACCCTCAACTAACCCAGATTAGCATTGCATATGGGACTTCATGCAAAACAATTTATAAAACAAGAATTTAGGAAAAGCAATTAGCTAAAACGCTATTAGGCAGCGCAGTTGGTGCCTAGAAAGAAAAGGCACAAAAATGCATTTCAGTCACATTGTCATATCTACCTATCCACGGAATGGGTCAGCAACAGAGTCAGCCTTCGTCCTCAGGTCATCAGTTGATCAGCATCACCTTAGGCTCTCAATCAGAGAGTATGAGCCCAGTGACAGAATCTCAAATCTCTTCTTCGCTCAATATCGCTTCACAAAATCAGAATAAGGTCTGAAGTCTTTTCCCCCTGTCACGTTGTTATATTAAAGTCACCCAGACTATCCCCCAATTTCCAATTGGTCAATTAGTTGTACGTTATTTTCTTAACCAGTAATGTCTATGTACCAAATCTATGAATTCTAATATTTCTCAGTTCACATGTCGTTGATTGGTCTGCTTTACAGTGTTTTCATCATCGGGCTCGTCAGGTATCAAAAATGTTGCATCTTCTTCTCCAGTCACTGTCTTCATTGTTCGAGTCCTGGGAAAGTACATCTAGCACGCATTACACTCTTTTCAATACTTTCAGGAGTCATCATCTCCTGTCCGTCGGTTCTCATAGAAGCTCTAGTTAAACATTTTATTAAAACAATGAGCAGTTCACGGTCCGTTCATTTTGTCAGCATTTTTCCATTAGACGTTAAGAAATTCAGCTTTTCTGCCTGAGGCCTGGCAACATGAGGCCGAGACACTCGCTAAGTTAAGGCCTACAATTATACAGAACATAGGTTATAACTCTCAATATGACATATTGCTACATTAATCTAATACATTTTCAATATTTCATGTATTTTAATCACTCATTTAGTACAATTCGTAAATACTGCTGGCCATTCTCCGATGTCACAATTTTAAACGTGCACTTTTTCTCTACGTTATTCATTTTCTATCAAATTCATTATTCAGAACACACAAACATTCATTAATAATTTCTAACTAAGACATTTGTGTTAACAGTTTCTTACTGTCTCATTCCTGATTGAGCTCCGGGGAGTGTCTTTCCTCGACGCAGTCTTCAGCAGTCATCATTGGTAGGAGCAGTGTCTCCCTTTAACACAGCTTGTTTTTACGGCTTCACAGAGTGAGTGGTGTCTATTCCTGCCTCTGCCCTCAACTGATGATATTAGCAGGAAGAGAGCAGTGTTCTTCCAGGGAGCAGAATCCTAACTCTTCATTTGCCAGTGTTGACCAAGCTCCGTCTGATTGCTGTCAGGCAGTACACTGACCGAAAGGCTGCAGGGAAATAGCTAGTACTACCTTGTAGTGCCTCCACCAGTTTCATCATCAGCTGTAAGTTAAAACGCTTTCTAGTCAAGATATTTCTCTGCTGATAAGTTTCCAGAACTTCATAAGAAAAGTTAAAGTCAGTAAGCTATTCTTTATTTCTGCTTGGCAGTGAGACATTCCCCCACCCCCCCACTTCTAAACTCCCTTTGGTCGCTTGCCCTTCTTTTCTTCCTTGGGTTTATCCTTCCCAGTCCCTGTTTGCATATAGAAGAACCCAGTACTTCTTCCAAACGAAAAGCAAGAAAAATCTGTTTATTTGGATTTCAGCCAGCAGACTATTTAAGTTAAAAAACGTTGCATCACATGTTATGTATATGTGTATTCAGAGACAATGGGAATAGTTTGAGTTGCTAAAACTAAGAAAAAGAGTTTTGGAATTGACTGAATATGCTCAAGTCTGATAAACTCTTAAATGTGTATTAGAACAGTAGTAAACAGTTGTAGGGCTAGAAAATAATCTAAAATTCCAGTGAGAATTGGTAGGGTATAGGCCTAGTGGAATGCTTATTGGTTAGCAAATGTTTCCTTGTTAGGAAGATGTTTATGCTTTTGTTTACTTCTTGTGTGCATTAGATCCTTCCCGATGGAAATGGAGTATTCCACATCCAGTGAGTTTGCCTCTGCCACTTCCAAGAAATCCTTTGCATCTGGAGTTGTTTCTTCTTATCCCTATGCACTTTCCGCCTTGCTAGTGAAGCCTGTTTCATTAACAGGCTTTACTGGCAGTTGGGCATTGGAAACGCATGACCATTCTGCACCAGAGGAGAATCACGGGACCTGACATAAATCAGACATATTAATTTCACATGTAAAGGCATAAAAGCTAATACTTTGGCATTACAGCTAGAATCTCAACCATATATGAATAATAAAGCCATGCTTTAGTCGCTCTGACCTTGTTTAACATTTTTGTTTGCAACAATTAATCAATTATGTGATGAAAGAGTTTCCATCATTAAATGGTTCTATTGTGCCTTAGCTCTTGCCACCCTGGGCATATGTCTGGTAATGCCAAATTAAAGGGCTCAGCCTACTGGAGCCCTTGGGGTTTAGAGGGTGCCTAAATATGAAAAATATTATGGGGAGATTTTGGGGATTACCGAGTGATGTTTTGATAAACACAATACTGCAGAACATGGCGCAGGGAAGTGAGACAGGAAAGAGGGGTGGAGTTTGCCACTGAGAGTAATAGTGGCTTTCGTGTGAAACTCCGTGACATGGGATGAGACTGGAATAGTTTATTACATGCAAACAGCATTATCCTTCACTCCAGCAAGGACTATACTGATAGGAGTGCTAACGGCAGCCAAGGATTGCTTCCTTTCAACTAAAATTTAACACGCTTTGTTTAACTCCTATTCGTGCAACTTGTAAACATGAGACGCCTGTAGGAGAGAACACGCTTGTAAACAGAGCTGATTGAACTTCTTTTAAAGGAAGGGGGGGGGGGGGCGGGGAACCGGTGACAATCTGGAAGGAAAGATTAAACTTAAACTGTACGTTTTAATGTTGGCAGACACGCATCTCCCCTTTTAAAATTACCTTGTCACAAGTTTTATCCAATTGATTCATAACATCCTAACTCAACACTTCCTTATGGGTTTTCATTCCATAAGATGCACATGTGAAAGGAGATGTCCATAAACTGATTTATGGTCTGCATATTTTGAGATTAGCTTAACACTTTACTCCTTCTGCATACTTCCGATGCTGTCAGTCACATTTAAGCTGAACAGCACTGCACTGTTGATATGGCATTAAAGACTGGCGGTAAAATACCTGGATAGGAACTGAGAGGACTGTTACCTTAATTAACAGCTTATTGGGTTAGTAAAAATACTTACAGTCTCCTGAGATTCAGAATTAGTGTTGTAAAAACTTTCACAACCTAGCACACAATCTCTTAACATAAACCCAAGGTGATTGAAATAACTCAGTACCTAATCCTGGGAGGTAATGCTTTATGTCGAAATTCAACCACATCCAGCACTTGACATATAGTGAAGCTTTAAAGGCACCTATGTATAATACAACTACTTCTTTCAACATACCTAAATCTCCTGCTACTCCAACGACAACAATGAATACCCTTGCTAAGGAGCTTTTAGATATCAATAACTCAATATCAGTGGTTAATAATTCTGTGTCAGCATTTACTCAAGAAGTACAATCTCTCAGGGGTGAAGTTACTCAATTCCATTCAAACAGTAGAAGTGATAACTTTTGAGTTATAGGCCTGCCAGGACAATTGGAGAAGGATGACGTGATGCAAATTCCGTATTAATTTGATCCCTAACTTCAACTTTTCCCCCAATACTTGAATTTGAACTGTCACATCATGTATGTTCTTAATAACTCAACGCTCACTTCTCAGCCTCTTCACATCCTGGTGTGTTGCCTTCACCATCAGCAAGTGCATCATATCATAATGTCTGCAAGAAAACATGGTCCGTGCAATTAAAGGGCACACAGTTCATCATCACTGCTGACTTTTCCGCTCCTAACAATCTCAAGAGGAAACAATTTCTGACTCTCCATCCTAGGCTAAAGAAAACAGATATTAAATATGGACTCTAAGAACCAGCAACTATGTTTATAACTTATCAAGCTCAAAGCAAGGAGTACTTTGACCCTCATGCTCTAAATCTTTCTTGAATGATCTAGACGAGGGTGACTCAGGAATGGACTGCAAATCAACTTCTCCACCGATTCATCGGGACTTAACTAGCGTTTTGTCTCCAGATTCACAGGATCTTGGTGGCTAGGAATCTGTACCTCGAAAATGGTCTTCTGTTAGTAAGCTTATAACCGGAAAAGGCCAGCAACAAGAAAGAGATAAATCAAGATCACCATTGAAGACTTGACCATGTATTTGATAGGCATCCTTTTTGTTTTCCTTCTCTTTTTCTATTTGCTTTGCAAATAACACTAACTTCTCTTATCCTACTATAGGTACAAGAGGGGGAATAAATTGTCACCTTACCTTCTCATCTCCATCTTAATAACCTCCTCCTTTTCTTTCCCCTTTCTTTTTCTTTTTTTATTCTTCACTTTTCCTTTTTTTCTTTATCAATACTGCTGGCATTAGTCCATAACTAATCAACATACAAGATTTGAATGTTACAGTTATCAACATATTCTTTTTTCACAATATTTTGTAAGTGTAACATATTTTATACGGTATATCAGTATTGTTCATCTCTATGACTACTGGCCTTAAATTCCCTCGCATGGTATCCTCTTATGCGCTCTACCCCTTTTTAAACGTTTTGAAAGTCTACGATTTTGAAGCCTATACTACCTAGTCTGAACACTTGCTGTTGGACTTATTTCTGTTTATTGTGTTTTTTTAAATTATTTTTGTCACAGTATAAACTTTACCTATTGAATCATTCCAAAATTGGTTTTGCTGCTTCAAACTTATTTTATATTCATAGTAATGGTACATTAGTGTATATCCATATAAAGTCTACTTCTACTTACTGTGTTAATAATATCCCTTTTTCCCCATGCAACCCAGACCCAACAAAACCATTGAGAATCATCTCCTTAAACATAGTTTAACAAAACATATTAAACAGAAGAAAATCTGAACATATATTGATCACAATAAACCGGACCTGGCTTTATAACAAAAAACACATCTTATATCTTCAGAAGGTGAAACATCAAGACGTGACTGGGTGGGTCAAGTTATTTATGCGAGAATTGATACAAAACATTCTACTGATTCACACACGACACCAAGAAAATGCGGAGTTGCTTTTCTTTTCAACAAACACCTACCCTACAAAATATTACAAAACTGGGTAGACAATGAAGGTTGTTACATTTTTGCTACACTCAAAATACACAACTCAGTTCTGATAGTGGGATCAATATATGCTCATACAGACTCTAAAGTTACCTTTATATCCCAACTCAGCAGACTATTAACACTATTTGGAAACACGTGTACTGATTGGAAGAGACTGGAATGTTTCAATTGACCCATTTATTGATGGATCTGGTAAACTGGATCCACAACATGATTCGGATAGGGATATATTAAAAGACTTCATTAATGACTATTCCCTGCAAGACACATGAAAATTATTCCGACTGAGCGAAACTACACCTTTACTCCCTGCCCTCACGCTATCCGTACAAGAATTGATTATTTCCTGACATCCTCATCTGTAATACAGTTGATAACCAATGCACAGATTGTCACCTGAAGTATATCAGACCACAATCTTATTGACATTAGTATTGATCTAGGCCTTTCATGAAATCCAGATACTCAATGGAGACTTAGGGGCTCATTATGAACCCGGCGGTTCAGACCGCCATGCCGACGGCGGCGGAAAATACTGCCACCAGCATTGAAGTCTAAACTGCCATATATTGAACATGGGAGGGCCGCCACAGGCAGCCCTCTGCCACCGCCAGGCTGCTGCCGATAGGCAGCCTGACGATCCCTTTTTCCTCCAGCCTTTCCCTGGTGGGTTCCCCTGCCAGAGAAAGGCTGGCAGAAGGGGTGCTCCGGGCCCCCCTGGGGGCCTCTGCACTGCCCATGCACTTAGCATGGGCAGTGCAGGGGCCCCCATGCAGTGCCCCCTCGCGCAGGTCACTGCCCGAATTACAGGCAGTGGTCTGCGCGACGGGTGCTGCTGCACCCGCCGCACAGTGGCATTGACGGCAGCTCCATGTAGAGCTTTCATCAATGTCCCGGCCCTGCATTCTGCTGGGCTGGCGGGCAGAAACACTGTTTCCGCCGGCCGGCCCAGCAGAATGTCCATTATGCGGCCGGCGCGGTCTCAAGGGGGCTGGCAGTCTATGAAAAGACCGCCAGCATGAACACAGTGGGGTTTCCCGCCATGTTCATAATGAGCCCCTAAATCTCTCTTCATTTAAAACTCCACAAGAAAAACAAATAATAGGTTCATACAAGGAACAATTTCGAGTTTTTGAGAATGAACACTCGGTTTCCTCGTATTTACTCTGGGGTGCACGGAAGGCTGTATTAACAGGGATGATAATGAAATATGTTGAGCTTGCTACAAAATGTGCACATGCTTCCAGAAATTGCATTAGAAATTATCTTACACCTTTCCTCAAACTACTCTCATACACAACCCCCAAAACGTCTGCAAAAATTACTACCTGCACTATTTGATCTTAATAATCATTATGGCCCTCATTCTGACCTTGGCGGTCGGCGGAGAGACGGCGGTCGGACCGCGAACAGACCGGCGGTATTAAAAATGGCATTCTGACCGCGGCGGTCCCCGCCGCGACCGACCGCCACTTCTCCACTCCGACAGCCACGGCGGTCATGACCGACGGGCTGGAGTCTGCGCACTCCGGTCCGGCGGTCGACCCAAGACCGCCAACGGTATCATGACCCTGCTTACCGCCGCGGTTTCTGGCAGTCGGGAACCGCCATGCGAACCATGGCGGTAGGCACTATCGGGGCCAGGGAATTCCTTCCCTGGCACTGATAGGGGTCTCCCCCACCCCCCACTGCCCCCCCGAGTCCTCCCCCCACACCCTCCACCCCCCTGCCATCCCCCAGAGGTGTTACGAACCCCCTCCCCACCCCCACCCCGACATGCACATACACGCACCCCGACATGCACACACCCCCTACATGCACATATACACACCCCCTACACACACACATACACAACGGGGACACATACCCGCACACATACATGCCGACATGCGCACCCGCCGAACTACACACATTGCCCATGGGCACAGCAGCACTCCCCGCCCGCATGCACGCACTCACACACCCCCTCTACACACTCCCACGCACACCCCCATGCACGCGCACATCACACAACACCCCCCCACCCCCTCCCCTCACGGACGATCAACTTACCTTGTGCGTTGGTCCTCCGGGAGGTGACAGGAGCCATGGGGAGGTGACCGCCAACAGAAGACCGCCAACAGAAGACCGCCACACAGAAATGTGGGTCGTAATTCTGTGGGCGGTGTTCTGCTGGCGTGGCGGTGGAGGTTGACCAGTCTCCACTTTCCCGCCGACCGCCAGTGTGGCTGCTGGCGGTTTTCCGGCGGTACGCTCCCAGCGGTCAGAATGTGCACAGCGGCATACCGCCGCGGTCGGCGGTCTTCACCGCGGCGGTAACTCAGCGGTCTTGCGAAAAGACCGCCAAGGTCAGAATGAGGGCCTATGTGTCTTATGCAGAAAAGTGTTTGTTTCAAATTTGGCAATGTCATTATGAATGTGGGGAAAAATCTGGGAAATTATCAGCCTATCAACCATGTCAACATGGAAGCTCAAGAAGAATCCCCACCATTAGACATTCCGATGGTACTTCACTTATGCTCCCTTCAGAGATTCTTTCTAGATTTCAAACATTCTGTGAGAATTTATACACATCTATTGATTGCTTGGATTAATCCAAAGAAAATACATTTTTTCCAGTCTTAATCTCCTGAAATTGACATAGGAACAGAAACAAATATTAGAAGGGGAGATTACCAATGAAGAGGTTTTGAGGGCAACCAACTCTTTAGCTACTGGAAAATCACTGGGGGAAGATGGATTCCTGGTTAAATTTTACAAAATCAATAAAATACACATTGTTCCTTTATTGGTATCAATATTTAACTAAGCTTTAAAATTAGGACACTTACCGGCTGACTTTTCAAGAGCTCGGATTACAGTAATCCTTTAACGAGGTAAAGATCCTTCAGAATGGTCCAAATATAGACCAATTTCATTAATAAACTCTGATGTCAAAATTGTGGCTAAAATACTGGTGCATTGTCTAGGTTCAGTAATCACCTCTTTAAAACACCCCTCTCAAGTTGGTTTTGGAACTGGTCGATCATCCACCTTCGTACCATTTCTCACATATTATGGCAGCTACAAAATTGTGTGGAAGAGAGTGTTCTTCCTTCACTTGATGCCAAAAAATCTTTTTATAGAGTTAAATGGGGATACTTATTTCGTACTCTGGAAAAAGATAGGTTTTGGTATGGATTTTCTTACATTAACAAGTGGTATACTTACCCACTGCATCAGTTTCGTGTGGCGGATTCACTTCATAATATTTTAATATTCACCATGGCACCAGACAAGGTTGCCCTCTTTCCCCATTACTATTTTTCTTGGCATTGGAACCTTCAGCTATTGCTATAAGATCTAATATTGACGCCAAAGGAAATTAAAGCCTTTTATTATGCAGACAATATACCTTTAACTCTCTCACACCCCAAATCCTCTGCAAACGCACTAATCTCAGGTAAATATTTTCTTTAAATGTTCAGGTTACAAGATCAACTGGTCTAAATGTGAAGCCTTACCATTAAACCCGGTTACTACTATAGATACTATTGATAGACTCCCTTTCAAATGGTTACTTTCAAAATTAAAATATTTAGGAATCTTTGTAAATAGTGATCTTAATAACATGATTGCAGATAACTTAAATCCAATAATTGACCAAGCTAAAAGAGATTTCCAAAGCTACGCTAGACACTTTTGAATGTATCCTTATGGGGCAGAGTATAGATCATAAAAATGAACACAACTCTCAAGTTTAATAAGGTTTTAAGTATGATTCCACTCTCTATACATGGATTAACCTTTAAAATATGAACACCCACGATTTCCGGCTTTGTAAGGGCGGTGACAGGCCTCGTCTAAGTAGTTGTAAACTACATTCTTTGTCTGAGAATGGAGGCATGCGTCTCCCTCACTTGGAATTTTATTGGATAGTACAACACTTAGCCCATTCCATCATCTATGTGTTACCAACTCATAGGAATACACCGTTATGGGTTACAATAGAACACTCTATTCTTCAATCTGATCTGGATCTAGCAATCTTTTATACTAAAAAAAAATTAAACTACAAACTCCACTAACCCTATCATTTATTTGTCACAACAAGCTTGGTAGAATGCACATAAAGTCACAAATACTTACCCAGTCTCTATTATGAAGCTCCAATATAGAGCAATGCAGATAATAAACTGAAGTGTTCTAAACTGTACTGGCCCTTTTGGATCAAGCTCAAAATTTATTGAATATCAGATATGTTCATAACATCTCAGTCTCTTAAATAATTCTCCAAATTACAACAGAAATTTGAATTACCGTCATCATTCCTCCATGAATACACTCAGCTTCATTCAGCACTCACTTTACGTATGACAAAGAATATTGATGTAGTACCCCAATCCCTAATCGCATGTTATATTCACACTTTGAAATTCTTCAAGGGGACAATATCCGGTTTAACTCCTCATTTTGTATAGAAACCTCCATAACCTAAAATGATGGTGGTCTACACGTTTGAATGTGAATTTTGATAATGACTGTAACACTATTCTCGAAAATTGCAATAAGAGATTAAGGGATTTGCACCTTAATTGGTCCCCATTTCAGTTATATGCAGCTAAGTTAAGTCTAGATTCTCTTTGTTGGCGTTTTGGAATATCAGAATATGACATTGTTCCTATATTATGGGATTGTTTCTGTATCCTCTCATTTTGGTCTTAGACCAAAAATTACCTAAAAGCAATTTTTTTAACGTTTCTCTTTCAAATCATTTGTCATTATTACATGACAGTTCAGAGTTGCCACCTATGTCCCCACATTTTTTTAAATGGTGATCTACTGCATTCGGATGAGCAAAATTAATATTCTATGTTTTTGGAGATCCACAGTTACACCGGCCCTTAAATCTTGGCTTGAAGGTATGTTTGATGTGGTTAAATTTGAAAAAAATATTTATGATAATTTGGTTCAGTTCAGTCAAATATGGGATCATTTTATAGAGTCCTGTTAATCATACATAACCTCTTTATTCAAGTTGCTTATGGATATTGTTTAGGTATTTAATTATGAATGTAAATATTTTTCTTTTATTGAATATAGTTTTTATTGATATCTCAGTCGCTTTATCTTTGTTTAAACTTGTGATCACAGTGCTAAAATTATTTGCTGTTTTGTTTATGACACTCTCCTCTTATTTCCCTCATCTCCTTCAATTTCTGATTTTTCTTGTTTTTGTTTTGATTGTATATTACATTTCCATTTAATAATATACTATTGCTCTCCTTTTCTTCTTCAAATTTGTGAAAGTTCTAAAATGTTATTCTGTACTACTGTAAACATTTAAATCAAAGATTGCTATATAAAAATAGAGACAGGAAAGAAGCAAGCAATGAAAGTGTCATGTCTTTAGCCGTAACAGAAAGGAAGTGGTTGCAACATCATTGCTGAAGCTACCCTTTTCAACCCAGTTTTCCTAAAGGACCTTCTTCTCTTAATTAGGAATCTGTGAAATTTGTAGAATTTGTATTTGCATAATTACCGGAAATTATGTGTAGTTACATGAATGCAAAACCAGCATTTGATTTGATGTTTTAGTACACAATTCTTTCTTTCATCTGTTGCGGACACCAGGACATATTTGGTGCTAAATAAGTAGTCCAAAAACACAAGTAAAGCAAACAGCAGCATCTTGCTTCCCGTAAGGAAGCTTTCTCAAAGTACCTGTGTGCTTGTGTAGTTTTTCATCTCAGTTGGTGCATTATTATTAATAATTTTGGAAATTTTGCATGTAATACATAGTGTGAAATTACTTAAATTATGCAAGATTGCACCAGAACAATAGGATGTTTGCCAGGGCCTACTTATAATCAACAGCAGCAAAAATATTTGAGGCTATCTCATGTGTAGACAGTTGACTTCTATTTATTGGAAGTGCTACCAAGTTAAAGCTCTGCAGCCCAATTGTAGAGACAGTAAAGGTATAGAGTACTTCCAAAAAGGAGTTTCTTTGCAACCAGTACCTCCTCATATGTACGAACTGAGATGGTAGTCAAGGATAAACAAGGAAAAACGAGAATATGATGATGTTTCTGAATACCCACATCTGATAAACAAAGAAACACCTGAGAATTGGTTGGGACATGGTGAAAAATATTTTGAATGTGAAGGACAGTCTGTTCTTGGGCTCCCTAGAGTGATGGTAATATAAGTGTCTGAGAGAGATAACTTGAAATGCAGGTGTTCGATTTCACAGACTATCCACATAGTCCACAGAGGTTCCTGGGTGCTCCTCTAAACAACATTTCACGCCTGCTCAGAAATGTTGGTTCCCTCCTTATCATTGCAGTAAGAACATGTATTCAGAGCCTTGCAGTACCCTCCAAATTAAAGCACTGAAAATAATTATCAATCTGTGGTTGAACTGCCCCAGGTTGTATTTCAGAAGTTTCAAGGAAACTCTACTTTCTTGAGTATTGTTATAGGATTAGGACAATAGAGTCTGAGAATCTTAGCAAGTTAAAAAACATGCATAAAGTGTTTTCTTCAGATTCCACATGACCAACACCATTTTCCACCAAAGTTTTCTGGCTGGGCTTTGTAACAATGCCCAATCAGCAATCTGAAGGCAACTGGTTTATGGAAAAAGACACAAAAGCACTGAATGCGTCTGGGATGGAAAAGGGTGCAATATGTGTCACAGCCAATCTATCTCCACACCACAGGTTTTTTAATTTATTGGGTTCAATATGAGGCACCTAAATGATATAGCCATAAAATGTGGCTTAACATGCAGAATTTGGTGCTTACAGAATCAAAATATGTAAGTCCCATTATTTACTGGTTATTTTTGCCCTGGTAAATTATGGCAGTTTTGATCTTTAAAAATGTTCCCCCGGAAAAATGCAAGGTTTGTGATTCTTATTGTACAACTCATAAGGGCAATATATGCTGTAATAGGAGTTACTGTAACTTTCACAATTAAGCAGGCTGACTATCAATGGGACCATAATATGTTTATTAGAGCTTTTCTGTGTTGCAACCCATGTTACACGTGTTAGTAAATCCATGAGATTGTGGACAAAGGTCGCTGCCCACTGTATCCAATTTGGCTTTCTAGTAACCCCTGGGTATGTCTCTAGATCAAATAAAGCCTTGTCTTTTGATGTAGGATGGATCAGGTTTTTGCTTTCATCGTGCAAGAAGACAATGCCATGATTTCTGTGGATTAAATTGTCAGAAATGCATTTTCTCATTCTTGACAAAGTTCCCCTTTAGCCAAGCAGTGCAGAGTGTAATCTTTCTAAGTAATAGTAATAGGAGTGGTGGGGAGGCAGAACAGTATTTGCACAATTGGAGATTTTAAGAAACTGTTCCCATCTGAGCTCATTGATTTCATAGCTCCTCTCCACAGTATACATTTAGGAGTTGCACTGATTTACTGTCCACACATCAGTGCATATGTCAGGACAGTTAAGAGAAAAAAAATCATATCCCTAGGTGGTTTCCCAGTGTCCTAGCATACCTATAAACAACTACTGCAATTAAGGAGCCCCATCAACACATGGACGTCTATGTGAAATAAACATCACTGGTTCATGAGGGGATGTTGCAGGGTATGGGAATGACTGAGTTGAGCAGCAGAGATATTGCTTAGGCTTCATTCACAATGGACACAAGGACAACCCAAACCATTCCAGGGCTCAGTAAGGTAAGGTGGTTAGCTGTATTTGTGTGAGGGTTGAATAGCAGGGTTATGTTTTGTGGAGTATGCTTTTGAAGCCTTGGTCAGCAATGGGGTATCACAGGGGAGTGTAGTGACATCCCTATCAACCTTCTAGAAGCAGTATGTAGTAAGACTTGCATGCTAGAGTTCCACAAGGGAAAACATACAACTGTATGAGTAATGAGAAACTCCTAAAAGATTCCTTGTTGGTTGTGAAAATTCCAACTTGGATATCTTTAGAATGTTTATATTTATGTACTAAGTATAATTCAGCACAAAAGTGTGCATAACTCTTTCCTATAATTATTATTTATCGGTTAAAGTGACCAGTGTTAAAATCCATTTGAGAAGATAGTGAAGCAGTTGACAGTACTTCTTTTCAAATGCATTTCAAGGTGGACCAATGTTTAAATTTTATGAGAGTGGTGCTTAGTAGTGAATGATAGAATGTACCATTTGTACAAAAACGTGTTTGGTTCTTGGCTTGCTCCTCCAATGGCCAAGTCAAATTCTGTGTTGACACAAAATCCATGAAGCTTAAGTGCAATATATATCTATTCCTTGTCTTCTCCTATAAAAAAAAATAATTGTAACCATTTGTAAATTTTCAACATTTCTATTATATTTGTTTTTTAATGCAATATAATTAATCATCAAACATTACATCATTAAGAAATTATTAATTCAACATAAAAACATTATCTCCTGATTGTGACATCTTGTGTCCATAGCTACTCATTTCCGTAGCACCTGTAACCTACACCTTCTATAGTATTGTAGATTAATTATTTACATCTGCAAATATATTTTAAAATACATAGTGTAATCTAGTTTAATATAGTGATTGGCCATAATGAAAAAATAAACATATGTTCATTAAATAGTTCTAGAATCCCTGTTTTATGCTGACTATCAATATGTTTGTCTTATTATAAACAATGCAATAATTGCTAAGAAATTTATACTTAAAATGTGCCATAGACATTCATATAGGCCGGTCCAAAGCCTCAAAAGCAAATATTGCATAGATTACAAGTGATTCCTCTTATAGCTCAGGCTTTAAGATCTGGAATAGTCTTTCACTACAAGAAATGGATGGAATCTTCATGATGTGGATTTTACTGTTGTGTGATCTGGTGAAAGGGCAAACTTTGAGCCCATTTTTGTTGGTTTTACAGAGCTTTTCCCTTTCTTTAAAAATGAAAATTATACGACATCTTAGCTACACTTAGCATTAGTGCTCTTCTTTTTGGTTCACAATGTTACTCCAAGTTACTGCATGGGCTGTAGACAGCACAGCTAGGAGACGGGCAACGTCAACCACTGCTTCCTACTTCTGAGCAGTGTGGTCTGCAGCTCATGCATTAACTCTGAAAATTTACAAATAATGCATATGCCCTTTAAGGAGTTCAATATCTTAAAAGCTTTGCTCAACACCAGCACAATCCTTCCTGATACAGCTTCAGTTGTATTTAAAAAGTATCTTTTTAATGGTCCTGTCCTAGGATCCCTCCTAATGTGCTTCAGAATGTCAAACATCTATTCCCATAAATATTTTCCTGTGTAATAGATTGAGTTCTATTTATTTTGTTAATTCACATACACATCCTTGGTAAGTCATGGAAATTCATGACAGAAATATGTTTCTACAGAGACTTTTATCGAACAGTGTTTGCTTATGCAAATCTTTTACTGTATGGATAACCCACACCAAGAAGTCAGGCACAAATGTCTTTTAAACTTAAGATGTTTTCTGTGGCTATTTCCTCCTCAGGAAAAAAAAATAATTCCTTGGGAAACTCTTTTTTCTGTAGCCTGAAAAATGCGGGGTTTTTCTGAACTTTTCAATTCTATTTAGAACTTACTTTGCCCTTTTATGGAATAGTTTATAGGTTTGTAAAGGGGATGAGAAACTTCACAGGAAATGTTTATAAATACCTATTTAATTGTTACTTTTAAATTACAGGTTTCGTTATCACAAACCAGACTCACCAGGGGAGCAGAGCCATTTGCATAGGAGCATGAGATTCAAAAGATACAGAATAAATGGTAAAAGATATACAGTTTACTTATAGAACATAATTAAGTTGAACATTGTGCCACAAACAGCTATACAGGAGTGAGTGCTATTACACGAGGATGCCAAAAAGTAAAGCATGCATATCTTATATAGTCAGAAATAATGTGCAACATAAATAGTGTGTCCTGAATGTCATTTAGAAAAGTATCTTCCTCATGGGTGTAGATTTTCTATAAATAACTATCTGAAATTTTTGTAGGAATCAATATTTACATCGGACAGGCTACGATAATCTGGTACCACAGCTCATATTGGATAAGGCGCAGAGTCACTCTTTTAGTCATGGCAAATTGTTGAGCCTAGAATTAGTCTTATTTTCATAGTGAGAAGAGTATAGGCCAGTAAAGAACCGTGTATTATCCAAAAATAGGCCTGGGTTATCTCTAGAACCATTCAACAGGGTTCTCAGTTTTATCCAGAAAGTTTAGCATTATGTCACACATCTCTACAATTTATTGAAATCAGGTATGTATTTGGTCATATGTAAAAGCGTTGGTAGAAAAATAAATCTTTGAGATGGTCCATTATGTTTGGAAGAAAATGGTCTGCCTAAATAATGAGTAAGATTGAGTTTCATATCTTGGGAACACTCCCTTAGTGTCCTTGTGTTTTTTCAAAGAAGAATTTTCCAGAAGGAGTAGTTCTGCACATCAGAGACAGTGTGAACATACTGGGATTACTAATTTGTGAGCCAGTTGGTTAGTAGCTCTTCCATGCATAGCCATATGAACAAATAGGCCATTTTGGATACACTTCTGTCCACAGTGCAGTGCCATTATAGAAAGATTAGGATTGGGGTAAAGTGATCCACTCTTCTAGCACCAGATACTAGTGGAACCATTGCGTTGAGGGCTGCTTTTAAAGGGGCAAGATGAATTCTAGGTGTAAAATTGACACAATCAAGCCTTGAGAGGACCAGTGATTCAATACATATCTTGGCCTTTACACCATTTTCATTTGCCATCCCTGTCTTCATGTAGTGAAAACACCAATGTTCCTGCCTGTACGAAAAATCCTATCCCTAGGGAAAATATGCTGTTCTTTGTCATTTTAAATTTCCACTATTCATGATTTTGTGAATCACTGTTTGGAATTTAGAACCTCAAATAGCCTTTTTGTGGCAACTGTTTTGCAATTAGGTGTGCAGAAACAATTGTAATCTACAGCCTAATATCACAAACAAACTCAAGAAGGCAGCCTACATGCATCTTTTTATTTCATTCATGCACTTACATTTTCGTATAGTTCCAGTGTGTAAGGGGTTCGATTCTGTCCACCAACCAAATCATCATACTCTGTCTTTCCTGTCAAGGGAAACGAGAATGGAAATTAATTATGTTAATTTGGTCATTCAGACTCTAACAACTGTGCCAGCTAATTGAAACCACCCAGCATTGGGGATCAGAAATGAGGCTGTCAAACAGCACAGCTCACACTTTCCCAGCAGCATACCTCCTTTGTTCCTGTTTTTGTGTGTGGAATATGTGAACTAGTTCACTATAAGTGTCTTCTACATCATTACTCCCCAATGAATTCAGTCTTTTTCCTGTCTTTTCACTCTAATTTTCTATCTTCAAAATGAAAAGATATCTGATGATCCTGTAAACCTCATAATTAGTTTTAATATCCAGGCTTCCAGTTTATAGGTGTTTTACATTTACTGCAATAAAAGTCATTTTATATGGAAGAATTTGCGATCACCCGTAGATAGGTTGACTAATTAGCCAAGCTAAAGGCTTATTTTGTTACATTCTTCCTGTGACAATTTAGAACACAGTTATCACCAGTGAAAAATAATGTTACCCTTTGTCAGGGTTATATGAACAACTGTAGTCTAAGCAGCATCTAGAGAGAAATGTTTTGTTGTTTTCTGTGTTGGCTTGATCTGATGTGGGTGCCCTGCAATAAAATTACCACACAGAGGGTCAGATTTAAGAAAAGTGGCGCTCCACCAAGTGCAGCACCACTTTTCTTGCGCCCCACTCACGCCACCATGTGTGCTCTGTATATAAGATACAGCTCACCATGGTGGTAGTTAGGAAACTAGCCTTTTGATGCTATTTCGGAGCTTTGCAGGTTTAGCATCCAAAATGTTTACGCAAACCCTGCAAATCCCATTGAGGCCCATTGTAAACAATGTTGTGCCACCTTTTAACACCTGCTCTGAGCAGGTGTTATAAGTGCCCAAAAAAATGTTGCAAGGAAATCTCTTAGATTTCTTTGCGTCATTTGTTTGGCCCCCTGAATGGGGGAACCTCATCTTTGCATACATTATGCCTGGCGCAGGCATAATGTAGCACAGAGGGTTCCAGAGTGGCCCAATGCATGCATTGCGCCACCTTGTAAATTTAGCAAGGCGATCTTGGCCTCTTTGGGCCGCATTAGTGTAAAAAATGACACTAATGTGTTGCAAGGAGGCGCTAGGGGCTCTTAAATCTGCCTCCAAATGTTTTTGGTTCAAAACTATGTAGTTGGCTTAAACTGTTAAATAGTAAATGCTCTTAAGTAATTAGGTGCCATCCCTCTTTACTAAATAATAACAGGATGATTATGGGTGCGGAAGTACTGTAAAGTATAATAATAACCTACTGTGAAATACTGTTAATACACAGTATTGAAGATAACTTTGTGCTTAATTATATTTGTGCCTTAAACAGGGAAAAGGAGGCAAACCTGACAATTTAGACTGTTTTTGCACTTATTACCTCTACCATATGTTTTACATGCACACATTGCTGCAAAGTGTAAAGCCGAGCTCACCAGCCAAGTATCTACCAACCGTTTACAGATGATTTTACATTTAGCACACCACTCAGAAAACTTCGAAGATATGAACTGCATGAATTCGGATGGCGATATTGATTCCAGCTGAGTGCTATCTGAAATGTAGGCCTTGATGCACAAGTGTGTAAGCATCAGTAGCCTTTATCTACTAATCCTAAAAAGTGTTTCTCTGCTTCTATAATAAAAATTGCTTTACAGGCTCATTCACAAGGAAAATGGTTTTAAAGTTGCAGGTATGAAAACAGCACAAGCATTTTCAGCACAAACTAGTCCTCACAAGAAAATATTGCTGGTTTACATCGTGAGCTTCTTCCTGAAGGCTCCTATCCCCCATAGTATAGTAACCTCCTATGTAAATCCACATAATTTTTATCTGTGGGGAAATCAAAGCTCTTCCACTGTACCACCAGCCTATTTTGGGGTGATCTACTCCTCTTTCCATCTGGGAACGATGGTTACAGCAAACTTCAGGGAGACTGGGAATCCCCCTGATAATGCATCATTGCAGGAATTTACACACTTCCAAGGCAAATCATGCCTTGGACTACCCACTTCCCACCTTTTGGGTGGGATTTTACTACTGTGAACTTTTCCACACTTGCGAAGTTTGGTTGTAAACTTTGTTTATTGACCAAATTTACCTTAGTGACTAGAGCCCATAATTTTCAAAAATAACTTTCCAACTCTATGAAAAATGCAGATACAAATCTGCGCAGATTTCAGCTTGTTTTTATGAAACAGAACTGAAACAGTCAAAACATTGCTACAAACACCTGTGAAGCAGTAACACCTACCTATTTCAGTATGCATGAGCTGTAGATGATTGAACCCCACTGGTTATAACAGCACACGCTCCTCATCCTTACTCTGTGCCACACTTGCTATTCATTGTCATTGAGCTTAGTTTATTTATTTATTAACAGAAGGTCCTTACTCCTCAG
The DNA here is from genome assembly GCF_031143425.1 of Pleurodeles waltl. Taxonomy (NCBI): domain Eukaryota; kingdom Metazoa; phylum Chordata; class Amphibia; order Caudata; family Salamandridae; genus Pleurodeles; species Pleurodeles waltl. The sequence continues at coordinate 255,473,822 of NC_090450.1, forward strand.
CTACTGCGTTGTTTGATGTGGGTTAGATCTCCAATGCTTCTTCTATACCTCGTTAAATGATCTTTCATCGGTTTTAGGTTTCAAAAGAGTAGCTAACAGCCTGCTTGGGGTACTTGCTCTCTGTTTTTAAGCACTTTTGGGCATATTTATTAGCCCCTAGTGCCACCTTTCACCACATTTGTGGTATTTATTTAGACTCAAATGTGGGTTTAAGGTGGCATTTCCTCCACGAACAATGGAGCCACAACAGTAGTTTGCATTCTGTGAACATGTAATGGGTCAGTGTGATTTGTCCAGTATGTGCCTATTTCTCCTGTGACGCAGCATTATTCCATAGGGCTGCCCCTTCCCCCCGGATTGGCGTCTGCCTGTCCTGTGTGGATGGACTGGTGGAAGTGAGGTCATTCCGCTGCTGTTGTGCGCCGTGGCGGGAGGCGGTCGGGAACCGCCGTGCAACTCCTCATTGGTTAATATTGGGCCCTATGGTTTACAGTGGCCAATGGTGATCTACGCCGGCAGTGATCGTATGCACCGCTGTGGAGATGACCGCCATTTTCTATCATAACCTTCACTTGTTACCTGACCTTCCATAGGAGAGGACCTACACTGCATGTGCTGCTGTGACCTGTGTCTGGAACCTACCATGGCCCGTGTGACCGAGGAAAGGGCCCCAGCCTTCAATTCAGAGGAGATGGAGCGACTGGTGGATGGGGTCCTACCCCAGTACGGACTGCTGTATGGGCCTCCAGACCAACAGCTGAGTACACTGTGGGCAGGATGCATGTGGCATGGATTCATGGAGATGTGTGTGAAGACACTGTGTAAGGGGGGATTATCTGTTGGTGAACATGTTGTAAGCTGGCCTATGTATGTGCCAATTGTGATGGAAAGGGGTATGGTGGGCCATGTGTGTGACTGGCTGGACTATTTGTCTAATAATGTTCTCCTGTCTGTAGTACCTCTGCAGGTCAGCGCCCATCAAAAGAAGGGTATATGGTGTGATATCGCCAAGGAGGTGCGGATCCTGGGGGTCTATGGAAGGCGGAGCACCCACTGTCACAATCGGTGGGAGAACCTGATACGCTGGGCACGGAAGACCGCAGAGACCCATCTGGGGATGGCCTCCCAACGAGGAAGAGGTGCCTGTCGAACCCTGACCCCCCTGATGGCCCGCATACTGGCAGTGGCCTATCCAGAGCTGGATGGGAGCTTGAGGGAGCACAGCAGCCACAAGGGGGTGAGTACAGTGGCTATCATTATAGCTTACGCCTGGTAGGGTGGTATCTGGGTGGTGGGTGTGTGTGAGTGGGTCCCCCTAGGCCAGGCCAGACATAGCAGTGTAGGTCCTCTGGTGGCCAGGGGTCTGAATGGAAAATTATAGCTACCTAGCTTGTTAGCATCAACTACTGGCCAGAACTGTGTGGGTCCCAGGTACGCTGCAGTTGGTGGTGTGTGCCCCTTCTCATGCCTTGGTGGCTAGCAGTATCACTGGTAGTGCAATGCATAGTGCGTAGGCGTGTTCCCTGTGTGTGAGGGTGCTATGTACACCAACGGTGGTGTTGGTGCAGTCATTGACCCAGTGTATCCTTTGTCTCTCTCCCTCCCTTTCTTGTTTTGTCATCCTGTACTTATGTGCCTTAGCGTCATCTGGCAGAGGAGCAGAGGCACTGGCGACAAAGGGAGTTGCATCCCACAGGACCCAGGAGGCAGAGTCCTCCGAAGCTGAGGGCACCAGTGGGAGGGAGGGCGAGGGGAGCACCACCGCAGAGACTGGGGGGGACAATACAGACTCTGATATCTCCTCCGCTCGGAGCTCCCTGGTGGTGGCAGACACCTCTGTGACCACCCCAGCTACAGCCACCATCCCCGTACCAGCACCGGCCTCCCAGCAGCCCCTCAGCGAGTTGCCCGTGCTCCCTCACCCAGGAGGGTGGGCATCTCCTTCGCCCCAGGTACCTCAGGCCCTGCCCCAGTGAGCCCTGCTGCCCTGAATGAGGAGGCTATTGACGTCCCGAGACCCATCTCTGTAGGGCAGTCAACCATTGTGAATGCCATCTAGGGGCTGGCAGCCCAGATGCAACAATCTAATGCATTCCTGGAGGGCATTCACATTGGATTGGCAGCCCAACAGAGATTGCTTTAGGCTCTGGCCTCCTCTCTGACGGCAGCCATTGTCCCTGTTTCTACCATCCCCCCTCCATTTCCACTTCCCAGTCCCATTCTCCTCAACCCCAACCCATCCTAAGCACACAACCTGATGAACATGCACACAGGACAACACCCAAGAGTGTCACAGGCAACCACAAGCACCACACTTCAGCCCACAAGCACTCACACAAACACCATCCAGTTGCAGACACAACAATATCCACTATTTCCACTGTCTCCCCCCTTCCTCCTCCTCCACCTCCCACCCAGTTATGTCCACACTCACACCTGCATGCACTACATCATCATCAACTACCTGCATCATCACCACACCAAGCAGAACACACACCTCACTTGCAGACACCTCCACAACATCCATGCACAGGTCCTCTGTGTCCTCTCCCACTGTGTCTGTCCCCCCGCTAAGGTACACCATTGCACGCACTCAGATACCCAACAGCCATCCACCTCACAACAGCATACAGCCCATGCACCTGCACCCAAATCCAGCACACAAACACCTCCAACAACCACTCCTTCATCCTCCGCTCCCATTACATCTCCCTCTTCCCACCCCAATGTCCCTAAAAAGCTTTTCCTTCTCCACCAGTGACCCTCCCCCTCCACCCCATCCTGCACGTATGGCCAGGGTATCAAGAACCCAGCCAAGCACTTCAGCCACACAGTCCAAGGGCTCACTTCCATCCACACCTACTCGTGGTGGAAAGGATTCTAGGCCACAAATACTGAAGGGGAAGGAGACTGAACCAGCCAGTGGAAAGGGAAAGGAGCCTGCACCAGCCAGCAGAAAGGGGAAGGAGCCTCCACCAGCCAGCAGAAAGGGGAAGGAGCCTGCACCATCAAGCAAGAAGGGGAAGGAGCCTGCACCAGCCAGCAGAAAGGGGAAGGAGCCTGCAGCAGCCAGCAGAAAGGGGAAGGAGCCTACACCATCAAGCAAGAAGGGGAAGGCGCCTGCACCAGCAGCTGACACAGAGTCCCTACCACCAACTGTGGGTGTGCAGCCATCAGTAAGTGCAGGGGTTGAGCAGGAGCCTTCCACTATCTCCACCACCACCACAGTGCAGCCATCGCAGGGTGCAGGGGCTGAGCAGAAGCCTCCCACTACCACCACCACCACCACAGTGAAGCCATTGGATTGTGCAGGGGCAGAGCAAGAACCTCCCACTACCACCAGCAGCACAGTGCAGCCATCGCAGGGTGCAGGGGCTGAGCAGGAGCCTCCCACTACCACCACCACCACCACAGTGCAGCCATCGCAGGGGCTGAGCAGGAGCCTCCCACCACCACCACCACAGTGCAGACATCAGAGGGTGCAGGGGCTGAGCAGAAGCCTCCCACTACCACCATCACAGTGCAGGCATTGCAGGGTGCAGGGGCTGTGCAGGAGCCTCACACTACCACCACCACAGTGCAGCCATCGCAGGGTGCAGTAGCTGAGCAGGTGCCTTCTACTACCAACACCACAGTGCAGCGATCAGTGGGTGAGGGGCTGAGCAGGAACCTCCCACTACCACCACCAGTGCAGCCGTCACCGCCGGCGGATGCAATATGATCCAGCCTCCATGGGCTGTTGTGCGGCTTATCCCCTCCAGAACCAGTGGGCCACTTGAGAGGCTGTGGCCTTGCACTCCCCAGAACAAAGCATAGGGCATGTTGCCCCCTCCAGAACCAGTGGGCGAGTCACCCAATTGAGAGACCGTGGCCTTGCACTCCCCAGGACCAAGCACAGGGCATGTTGCCCCCTCCAGAACCAGTGGGCAAGTCACCCACTTAAGAGACTGTGGCTTGCACTCCCCAGGACCAAAAACAAGGCATGTTGCCCCCTCCAGAACCAGTGAGCAAGTCACCCACTTGAGAGACTGTGGCCTTGCACTCCCCAGGACCAAGCACAGGGCATGCCGCCCCCTCCAGAACCAGTGAGCAAGTCACCCACTTTAGAGACTGTGGCCTTGCACTCCCCAGGACCAACCACAGGGCATGTCGTGCCCTCCAGAACCAGTGGTCTTGTTTCCGCATACGGCTGAGGTGACCCCCTCCCCCTGAGGTGCCTGTCTATTTGCCAACTGATGCCCCTGCAGTGTTCTCTCCAAATTAATGCAGGTAACAAGTGGGGCCTTGGACTTTGCCCTGTGGCCATGTGGCCCACGCTAACTCAGGACTGGGCAGTGTCCCTTTTTTGTACATAGGTACATATCTGTTGCATTGGTAAGATTATTATTAATACTGTGTTGATCTTATTACAATCAGTTTAGTCAATTCCTGTTGTCCTTGCATTATTCAGCCGATTTACGGGGAATAACTTGTTTTCTTGGGCAGCTGGTTGTGTGTATGGTGTGTGTGTCGGGTGTGTGTATGGTGAGTGAGTGTGTCAATTTCGTTTTCCTCCCCCCTCCATTGTGTGCTAGGTGGCTGTACTCACCGTCGTCGTCTTCGCCAGCATTAGTGTTCGTGGTGGAGCATGACGTAGAATATCATCGTGAAAACTTGTAGTTCTGGTTCCATGGTGGCGGGTTCTTCTCTATGTCTCCAATGGTGAGCCTTTTCACTTCTGTGCAGTGTTTCTGCCAGGTTTTTGATGTCGTTGGTACCGCCCCGGAAAACTTGGCGGATTGTCTTGTCATAATATTGTGGGCAGAACTTTGACTTCGTCCTGGCTGTAGGCGGCTACCGCCGTGGTGCCTGTTGTTTCCGCCCTGGCGGTCGGTGTGGTACATTGGCTGTCTTCCGGAGATCTTTCCGCCATGGTCATAATGTGGTGGTAGTTACCGCCGGTCTGTTGGTGGTATTACCGCCACTTTGCCACCGACAGCCAGGGTTGTAATAAGGGCCCATGCCTCTGAGTTCTGAAATGGCTGCCACAACTTATTGGTCAGGTTGTGGCCTGCCAATCAGGGCTGACTAGTCCACTTTAAAGTGGCCAGTCTGAGTCTAGCTGGACACCTATTGTCCAGTTTTACCTATATTCTTAACTCCTTGCTATCCACCACAAGTACATCTTTAAATGCACATTTCTCGAAAACAAGTAAACAGATTTACACCAAATAACAAAAAGAATGCTTTCTGAGTAACATTCAACTTTACATCAAATTAGGGGTGATTCCGTTCCACATTTTGTTCTATATTGTTTCCAAATATTTCCTATGAGAATTAGCATGGGAAATGACTGGTTTTGGGCCCCTCTTTTTTTGACCTACTCGTCGCAGATCACCAAAACTTTCCAGGAAGGAGCTGAAGTGGGTGCACATTTTTGGAAAGGTTCCTGAAGATTTGCGAAACAGCACTAACGTTATTAATGAAACAAATTATTCTATTCCTATGGAAGCACCATACCCACACATCGGCTACCTCCATTGTGTAATATATATATTTATATTTCATACCATGTGACTGTGTACACTGTTGAATCTAGGGATTCTGGCAACATCATCATCATAAACCATCAGGCCAAATGCTGAGTGGGTTGTCAGTGTCACCACAACCTCAAGAAGACAAACCAGAATTATAAAGCACATGTAAATTATGTATTTTTTTATTTTATGTTTCGTTCTCACTGAGAACCATTAGTGTGAATACCAGATTCTAAATCAGTGGCAAGTAACAAAAATTGTTTCCAACTAATACTTCATTATCAAGGAATAGAAGACTGCACTGACATGGCTCTTCGGGGAGCTTGTTAAAGAACTGCTATCTCTCTGGTCCACTGGAAAGCAGAAAGCACAGCTTTGTGAGGGGAGGAGGAGATAGGGAAAGAGGTAGGTGTCTGTGGATGGAAGCAACCCAGTATTTCTTTTTTCACATTTTGAACAAGGAGGAGAGGTGATGTTATGTTTGGCTTATATTACTCCTCTGCTTCAGCATAGCAGCTAAAAGCAAGTGAACATGATTTTGGTTACCATATATTGCATACAAATATAAATGGCTCAAAAGTGAATAACAGAAATGTTTTTAACCTTTGGTTCTCAGTGCATCATAAACAACTCTGCCATCACTCTTGTTATCTATTTGATCTTATTCAGAACTAATCAGTGAAAAACATCCCATTTATTCACTGTTACCCATATATAATTATATATCTCACTTGTTTCTTTTGGGCTAATTAGCTTGGAAATGATGATTGTATTGCTCAATATTAGTGTTAGCGCTTCAGACCTTATTGAGTGAACTTATAAATGACCGCGAGTAGTTCCCACCATGGAACCCTGTACCAATACAAATCAATAATAATAACAATTACGTCAATAATCAATAGGAGTCAGTAATTTCCACATACCATGACCTCGCGGCCATGAATAACCACACCTTAAAGTAAGAATGTTTATTTCCCTATATTAACATGCTAAAGTCACAATATCAAATGATAAGCATACACAAAGAATACTGACTGACCAAAGCACATAAAGAATCGCAATCTGATCAAAGCTTGAGTCGCTACACATTCTAAGGATACAGTACAAATTAATAGCACAAATAACTGGAAAAACATCTAACTATGGCTCTATCAAAAGTAGTGGTTGGCACCTAGTGGAAAAAGCAAATAGACATAACAATCAGGAACATCATCTTATACCTTGCTCAGTATGGTTCAGCAAGCTGTGACATTCTTTGCCAATTAGACATCAGTTGGGTCACCAAAAAATCAGAATTCAGCATTAAAGTTCAGGAAAAGCAAAGTCTCTTCATGCAGTTCGGAATAATAACTAAACGTTCAAGACAGTTAAGAAGACTATTGCGGAATGGCCTCTTTCCTCTTGGTGCAGACTGGCTAAGTTGGATTTCTCAAAACTACTTACCACATCATCATTGGTCAAAGAATTGCATGTTTGCATTTAGTCCAATAAAAGTAAAACCCCAAATCTATGAATTTACTATTACACAGTTCACATGTCAATGATTGGCCCCTTTTCTCCTTTTCCGATCGTTGGGCTTGTCAGGTATCAATAGTGTTTCGGCGTATTCTCCAGTCAGTGCATCCATTGTCTTTTCTTGAGAAGGTCATCTTTACACACACTAAGTTATACATTGTATCCCTAACTAGTACAACATACTCTAGCAAGCAGTTCTCATGAGAAAGAATTTCAGCTACGAGCATTTGGTCAGTACAGTGGAAAATCACAATTTAATTCTCTAAGGAGCCATTTTATAGGTCGCCTAAGAAATGCAGCTTGACATGAGGCCGTGCAACTAGGTCCAATAACTCGCTAAGTTAAGGCCTACGATTAATAAAGCTAATACATAATGCATAACTGCTACATTAATCAAACATAAGCTCAACATTTTACATGATTGAGCCATTTATACGTACACAAGTAGGCGCAACTTCAAATGCGTGCATTATTTCTTTTTAAGTTAATTCATTTTCTATGCAAATTCAACACCCAGAATAAATGAATATTCATTAGTAAAACTCAGCGTTAACAATAGGTTGTCTATTTATGTTCAGTGGTGGAAATATTGTAATGTCATAAGCAGTGAATCGGTGGTTGATTCATGGTTTTCATTGCAGCGACGGAAGATAGAGTTTGTGTAACTAACGATCACTGGGCAGTTTCAGGGATTTTTAGGCTTTATTTCATGACCATAACTGCATGGCTTTATGAATAAAAGAAACATTACCTTTTCTTCAACAAGTTTTTTCCAGCATTTGTTTTAAATATGGTACACTACAACTTCTATGAAAGCAAGCAGTGCTTGCATGTCCTTGGCTGTGTGGAGAGCAGGTGGCCATGGGGACAGGCAGATGCCCATAACCTGCACCTAACCCTTCACAGATGGTCAACCCCTGAGGCCCACAGCTTTTGCACGTAATGTTGAAAACCCTATTGATGTTGCTTAGAGTCCCATTGCATTGCAGGGCATGAGTGTCATCATAAAACTCATTAAATCTGGGCCCAGTTGAAGTTAAACACTGCCCTCTGAATAACCTTCAGTGTATGTGCCCTGCCTACAAACCACAATGCTGTGTTGGTCCCAAAAGGTAGGTGGCTCCAATTTGTCTTACCATGACATCCTGTCCCTACTGATACCAGTAGCGCAGAAAGATACAATGATATAGCTGTTCAAGGAGGAAGGGGACTCCCAGCTTTTTCAGCCTAGAATATTGATTACTCCTAGAAATAACAAGCATTTGCAATGCAAAAGGTCTCGCATTTGCTCAAGTTAGAGCTATTAGCATTGTAAATTCCTAACTGGACTTTTCTTGCCACACAAACTGAAAATAAAAAGTAAAACAGTTGACATAAGCAAGCCGATTCAAAGTGCCGCTGTGAACGCAAAGAGTGAGACTAAAGGAAAAAGAAGTTTGCTCACAGTCAAAATTATCGGCAAAAGTGCAATTATCCATGTAACAGGGTCGATAGCCAAGGAAGTAACAAAACCGCCCTAAGGAGGGACAAACGTAAAGCAGTTACCAACAAAAACAAAGGATTTTTGAAAGGCAAGCCCAAGAATGAGTGATAGTGATGGGCGTGCAGTGGGCGTGGTTAAAAGCCCAGATACATGCAAACACGTCAGAAATGCTTGACCCAAAAAAGTAACTGGACTTTAGAGCTGTTAGAAATGGGGTCTTTGGTTGGCAGTCAGGTTACCCCCTGTCCAAGCAACGACCCTCACTCTAGTCAGGGTAAAAGAGAATCACCCTCAGCTAACCCCTGCTTATCCCCTTGGTAGCTTGGCACGAGCAGTAAGCTTAACTTCAGAGTGCTAGGTGTAAAGTATTTGTACCAACACACACAGTAACTTAATGAAATCACTACAAAATGACACAACACAGGTTTAGAAAAATAGAGAATATTTATCTAAACAAAACAAGACCAAAACAACAAAAATCCACAATACTAATTCAAGTTATCAATTAAAAAGAGTCTTCATGTAGTTTTAAACACACACTAACACTGTTAGCGTAAAAATGTACCTTGGGTGCGTCAAAACTAACCCTCAAGGGTGAGTGTGCGTCAAAAAGGGCTTGCGATGCATCGATTCCACTGACGAGCGGGACCTTGCGTTGTTTTTCCTTTTGCCAGATCAAGGTGCGTCTTTTCTTCTCTCCGCAGGAGAGCGATGCGTTGATCCGGTCAGCACTCTCAGGTCCGGGTAGGCCCTGCATTGTTTTTACATGCCCAGAGAAACAGCCGCACGATGATCCAAAAACCACACAGCGCGGGTTGCGATCTCCCCAGCCTCCGTCAGCGATGCTGCGCGTCGTTTCTCCAGCTCCGTGCGTCGATTCTTCGGTCGCATTGCAGGCGAGCGTCGATTTTCAGCCTCACAGCCGGCAGTGCGTCGATTTTTCAGCCGCCAATCGGAGTTGCGTCGATCTTTTCCCCGCTCAGTGTTTTGTGCGTGGATTTCTTCCTCTTAGGCTGCCAGCTTCTCCTTTCAGGTTCCCAGGAATTGGATGGGCATCACAGGGCAGAGTAGGAGTCTCTCCAGAGACTCCAGGTGCTAGCAGAGAGAAGTCTTTGCTGTCCCTGAGACTTCAAACAACAGGAGGCAAGCTCTAGATCAAGCCCTTGGAGATCTTCACAAGATGGAAGGCACACAAAGCCCAGTCTTTGCCCTCCTACTCTGGCAGAAGCAGCAACTGCAGACTATCTCCTCAAAGCACAGTCACAGGCAGGGCAGCTCTTCAGCTCTTCTCCAGGCAGAGGTTCCTCTTGGTTTCGAGAAGTGTTCTAATGTCTGTGGTTTTGGGTGCCCTTCTTATACCCAATTTCTCCTTTGAAGTAGGCCTACTTCAAAGTAAAGTCTCTTTTGAATGTAAAATCCTGCCTTGCCCAGGCCAGGCCCCAGACATTCACCAGGGGTTTGGAGACTGCATTGTATGAGGACAGGCACAGCCCTTTCGGGTGTAAGTGACAACTGCTTTCCTCCCTCCTAGCACAGATGGCTCATCAGGAAATGCAGACTACACCCCAGCTCCCTTTGTGTCACTGTCTAGTGTGAGGTGCAACCAGCCCAACGGTCAAACTGACCCAGATAGGGAATCCACTAACAGGCAGAGTCACAGAAATGGAATAAGAAAGAAAATGCTCACTTCCTAAAAGTTGCATTTTCAAACACACAATCTTAAAACCAACTTTACTAAAAGATTTATTTTAAATTTTGAGCTCGGAGACCCCTAACTCCACATATCCATCCGCTCCTAAAGGGAATCTACACTTTAATCAGATTTAAAGATAGTCTCCATGTTAACCTATGAGAGGGACAGGCCTTGCAACAGTGAAAAACGAATTTAGCAATATTTCACTGTCAGGACATATAAAACACATTACTATGGCCCTCATTCTGACCCTGGCGGTGGGTGATAAAGCGGCGGCCAATCCGCCAACAGGCCGGCGGTCTAAAATATGCAATTCTGACCCTGGCGGGAACCGCCAACACAGCCCGCCAACTTAACACTCCGACCGCCACAGCGGTACAAACAAACAGCGCGGCGGTTCCCGCCAACAGCCCGGCGGCAGACAAAGTACCGCCCACCCTATTACGACCCACCAATCTGCCACCTTTTCCGGGGCGGGAGCACCGCCGATAAGAACACGGCGGAAACAGACTACGAATGGGAAAACGCTCACCTCTACGCACTCCACGCGAGATTCCGGCAGTATGGAGCCAGAGTTGCAGGTCATCCCCGCACTCCTATTCCTGCTCATATACCAGGAGCACGCCCGGCGGCGCGGAAGACATCGGTGAGTACTGCACCTACGACACAGGGGAGGGAAAAGATTACCGGCACACACCCACCCACCCACACCCACTACAACACACACATCAATGCATTCCCACAGATCACTGTCACAACCCACAAACCACCCCCCTCCGAAATAATGCAAAGACCAAAAGAAGAGATCATAAACGGGCAGATATATTGAAATATGTACACCAGTAATCCCAATAAATAAATAAACTATGTACAAAATATATACAGCTACTAAATGTAGTCCAACCACTGTCCGTGGATCACAGGGGTCCTGTGCAAAGGGGCAAGGCCCAGTCCCACGACAAGAACTCCACGGAGAGAACACTGCAGGGGCATCAGAAAGAAAATAGGACAGGCACCTCAGGGGGAAGGGAAGGGGGGGCACCTCAGCCACTTGAGTACACGACGCCAGATCCACGAGGGGACTCCATGACCACTGGCCCATCCTGGGGAGAGCAAAGCCACAGTCCAAACAGTCCATACAGTGGGTGGCCTGCCCACTGGGCCATCCTGGGGAGAGCAAAGCCACAGTCCATACAGTCCATACAGTGGGTGGCCTGCCCACTGTGCCATCCTGGGGAGAGCAAAGCCACAGTCCATACAGTCCATACAGTGGGTGGCCTGCCCACTGGGCCATCCTGGGGAGAGCAAAGCCACAGTCCATACAGTCCATACAGTGGGTGGCCTGCCCACTGGGCCATCCTGGGGAGAGCAAAGCCACAGTCCATACAGTCCATACAGTGGGTGGCCTGCCCACTGGGCCATCCTGGGGAGAGCAAAGCCACAGTCCATACAGTCCATACAGTGGGTGGCCTGCCCACTGGGCCATCCTGGGGAGAGCAAAGCCACAGTCCATACAGTCCATAACAGACCCCACTGCCACTGGAGGAGGCAAGTTGGCCAGAGGACATCCTGCAGCCCTGCCCGAGATAGATCCTGCCCTGCCACGTCTGCCAAAGGGCCAGCGGTTCTTGCCCTGAAGGGCCCAGTTCAGCGGTTCTTGAGACGGCGGGGCCCAGTTCAGCGGTTCTTGAGACGGCGGGGCCCAGTTCAGCGCTCCTTGCCTTGAAGGGCCCAGTTCAGCGCTCCTTGCCTTGTAGGGCCCAGTTCAGCGTTCCTTGCCCTGAAGGGCCCAGTTCAGCGGTTCTTGAGACGGCGGGGCCCAGTTCAGCGGTTCTTGAGACGGCGGGGCCCAGTTCAGCGCTCCTTGCCTTGAAGGGCCCAGTTCAGCGGTTCTTGAGACGGCGGGCCCAGTTCAGCGCTCCTTGCCTTGAAGGGCCCAGTTCAGCGGTTCTTGAGACGGCGGGGCCCAGCGGAGCGGTGCGTGAGACGGCGGGGCCCAGCGGAGCGGTGCTTGAGACGGCGGGGCCCAGTTCAGCGGTTCTTGCCCTGAAGGGCCCAGTTCAGCGGTTCTTGAGACGGCGGGGCCCAGTTCAGCGGTTCTTGAGACGGCGGGGCCCAGTTCAGCGCTCCTTGCCTTGAAGGGCCCAGTTCAGCGGTTCTTGAGACGGCGGGCCCAGTTCAGCGGTTCTTGCCCTGAAGGGCCCAGTTCAGCGGTTCTTGAGACGGCGCGGCCCAGTTCAGCGGTTCTTGAGACGGCGGGGCCCAGTTCAGCGCTCCTTGCCTTGAAGGGCCCAGTTCAGCGGTTCTTGAGACGGCGGGGCCCAGTTCAGCGGTTCTTGAGACGGCGGGGCCCAGCGGAGCAGTGCGTGAGACGGCGGGGCCCAGTTCAGCGGTTCTTGAGACGGCGGCCGGTCTATGGCCAACTGCTAATTGCCTGGTGGTGCCCTCCTGGGCAGCGGGGATGGTGCTCCTTCACTGCCCACCTGGGCTGTGGGTGGTGGGGCCCTCCTGGCCAGCTGGGCTGGGTCCTCCCTGGGCAGCGGCTATGGGGGTGGTGGGCTCTCCCGGGGCAGCTGTGCCGGTTCCTCCCGGGGCAGCGGCTATGGGGGTTGTGGGCTCCTCCTGGGCAGCAAGCCTGCTGCCTGACCTCTCCGACTTGCTGCCCTTGCCCTCCTTAGTCGTGGGCCTGTGGCCCTTTCCTCCCTTTGGAGCTGTGGCTGGTGACTGTCTCTGGGTGGTTACCGGGGGGGATGTAGAAGGCGGGCTCCTGCGGCGACCCTTCCGCCTTCTGCTCCTCTTCCCAGGGGGTGGGCTGGCTGTCCCCTTGCTGCTGGGCGAAGATCCAGACATGCGGGCTGGCGGGCTCCAATACCCCTGCACCCTTGTCAAGGGGGCTGCAGGGCTGGTGGTGGCTGAGGTGCTCTTCTTACCCCGACGAGAAGGAGGGGGGGGCTCAGGGTCAGGAAAGAAGTTAGTAGTGGCGAGGAAGAGCTTCTTGGGACAATGGAGAGTGGTAGGTACAGTGGGAATGGGAGTGGAGGGAGAGGATGTGGTTGTAGGTGAGTCACGTTTGCTGTCTTTGGGTGCAGGTGCAGGAGGGATAGGCTGTCGTGAGGTGGATGGCTGTTGGGTGGGTGGGTGGCTGCGTTTGTGTGGTGTGGAAGAGGGGGTGACAGACACAGTGGGAGAGGACACAGGGGACGTGTAAATGGCAGTGGGGGTGGTGACTGCACGTGTGCGGACTGGAGTGGAGGGTGTGCTGGTGATGGAAACACTGGCTGATGGTGAGGTGAATGGAGGTGTGAGTGTAGACGTCACAGGGAGGGAGGAGGGAGATGAGGAGGTGGGGGTCACAGAGGTGGTAGTGACTGTTGGCATGTCTGCATCGGAATGTTGCGTGTGTGAATGTCTGCGTGATCTGTGGTGCTTATGTTTGGATGAGCTTCTCTTGGGTGTTGAGGTGTGTGCAGGCTGGTCTGATGGTGTGGGTGGGACAGGCAGAGGAACAGGAGACTGGGAGGAGGGAGTTAGTAGAGGCAGGCAGGAGACAGGGACAATGGCTGCCGTCAGTGCTGAGGCCAGAGCCTGGAACGATCGCTGATGGGCAGCCTGACCCGAATGAATGCCCTCCAGGTACGCATTGCTGCGATGAACCTCCCTCTCCACCCCCTGGATGGCATTCAAAAGGGTAGTCTGCCCAACAATGAGCGTTCGGAGGAGGTCAATGACCTCCTCACTGAGGGCAGCGGGGGTAACAGGGGCAGGGCCTGAGGTGCCTGGGGCGAAGGAGATGCCCGGCTTCCTGGCAGAGCGGGCACGGGGCGAACGCTGAGGGGCTGCTGGGAGGGCGGAGATGGTGTGCTGGGTGGCGGCTGTACCTGTAATGGCGGGGGGCACGGATGGTGCCACCCCCGCAAGGGAGCCCCCTTCCGAGGACGTGTCCGTGTCGCTGCAGGGTCCAGTCGTCCCCGTCGTGGAGCTCCCCTCGCCCTCCGTCTCACTGGTCCAGTCTGACTCTGTGGCAAGGCCCTCCTGGGCCATGTGAGATGCAGCTCCCTCCTGCCCCGATGCCACTTCTCCTCCGCCTGATGATGCTGATTCACACAAGCACAGAAAGACAAACAAAAAGGGGGGGGGAGAGAGAAATAAAGGGATATTGAGTACATGGATCTCCGGTACAGTTAGCGGACATGACAGACACAGATGCCCCCTGCACTAAGTTGCGCACATGGGGTACGCTATGCATTCCGTGGAACATGCCCTACACGCCTAGAGTTGACAACTGCACCCATGGATGACACGGCCCAGGGATGGCTGTACTGACAAACTACTGAGGGTGGTGGCTGGGGACACATTGGCTTACGGGGGTGCCCAGCCTACAGATATCGCCCTGGCCTAGGGGGACCCCCAGCCCTCCTCCCCCACCCAGACACCTCCACTGCGCGACAACAGAGTAGATAATGCTTGTACTCACCCCCTTGTGTCTGCTGTGCTGCCCTCACGTGCCCATCCAATTCAGGGTAGGCCACCGCCAGGATCCGGAACATCAGGGGGCTCAGTTGACGGCAGGCACCCCGCCTACGTTGGGAGGCCATCCCCAGCAGAGACTCGGCGGTCTTCTTGGTCCCGCGGCGGATGTCCTCCCACCTCTTGCGGCAGTGGGTGCCCCGTCGATGGTGGACCCCCAGGGCCCGGACTTCCTTGGCGATGGCACGCCAAATCCCGATCTTCTCATGGGCGCGGACCTATGTGACACGTACAGGGAGGGAGAAATACCACGTTCAAGTTTCTCAGCATTTTCCTTTCCAGTGGCCCACCGCCCCCCATCCCCGCCAGGCCCCCCGCCAGGCCCAACATGCCCCCCATCCCCGCCAGGCCCCCCGACATGCCCCCCGCCATGCCCAACATGCCCCCCATCCCCGCCATGCCCCCCGCCAGGCCCAACATGCCCCCCATCCCCGCCAGGCCCCCCGCCATGCCCCCCGCCATGCCCAACATGCCCCCCATCCCCGTCATGCCCCCCGCCAGGCCCAACATGCCCTCCATCCCCGCCAGGCCCCCCGCCAGGCCCAACATGCCCCCCATCCCCGCCAGGCCCCCCGCCATGCCCCCCGCCAGGCCCAACATGCCCCCCATCCCGCCAGGCCCCCCGCCATGCCCCCCGCCATGCCCAACATGCCCCCCATCCCCACCAGGCCCCCCGCCATGCCCCCCGCCAGGCCCAACATGCCCCCCATCCCCGCCAGGCCCCCCGCCATGCCCCCCGCCAGGCCCAACATGCCCCCCATCCCCGCCAGGCCCCCCGCCAGGCCCAACATGCCCCCCATCCCCGCCAGGCCCCCCACCAGGCCCCCAAGCCAGCCAGTGGCCCCAAATCCATATTGAATTAAACTCACTTGTTGGTCTGGAGGACCGTAGAGTAGCGCATACTGGGGGAGGACCCCATCCACAAGTTTCTCCAACTCCTCTCCAGTGAAGGCAGGGGCCCTTTCCCCAGGCGCAGCAGCCATTGTCCCTTCCAGACCGAGGTCACAGCAACACTTGCAGTATAGGTCCTCTCCTGTGAAAGTTCAAGTCGCAAGTGGATAAGTAGATAGAAAATGGCGGTCACGTTCGCGGCGGTGCGTACCGCGGCGGTGCGTCCCGCCACCGCCGGCGCCCTTCGCCATTGGCTCCTGAAACCCATAGGCTTCAATGTTAACCAATGCGGCTTCGCGCCGCGGTCTTCGCCCGCCGCCCGCCGCGGTGTGCCACGCCAGCGCATTGACCTCACATCCCATTGTCACACTTCACAGGTCAGGCAGCCGCCATTTCCAGGGCCCACATGGCTCAATTTCAACTGCGTCACACAGGCCTAGGCCTTGCATAGCCACTCAGACACGCCATTCACTGCATAGAGAATCGTATACTGTGCTAGCTGTGAGTACGTACCTGTGGGTTGCTTGACTGTGTGCTCCATGTTGTCCTTCCTAGGCACCGTCCGCTGGGTTGGGCGAGGAGATGGATGAATCCTCCCGTGTACCGACCGCTGGTGGACCTGTCGACAATGGAAGAACGCCACATTATCCTGACCTACCGTCTTAACCGTGCCACTATCCATGAACTGTGTGCCCAGCTGGAGCCCGACCTGATGTCCCCCATCCGCCAACCCACAGGGATTCTCCCTCTGGTGCAGGTCATGTCAGTACTCCATTTCTTGGCAAGTGGGTCATTTCAGACAACCGTGGGAATTGCTTCCGGGATGTCTCAGCCCATGTTTTCGAAGGTGTTATCCAGAGTGTTGTCTGTGCTGATGAAATCCGTGAGGAACTACATCATTTTCCCTGAGGTGGGCGAATTGGCTACAGTGAAGGGTGATTTCTACGCCCTTGGACATATTCCCAACGTAATTGGTGCCATTGATGGGACCCATGTGGCTTTGGTTCCCCCAAGAGACAGGGAGCAGGTGTACAGGAACAGAAAAAATTACCATTCAATGAACATCCAGGTGGTGTGTTTGGCTGACCAGTACATCTCGCATGTAAATGCCAAATTCCCAGGGTCAGTGCATGACGCCTACATCCTCAGGAATAGCAGCATCCCTTACGTGATGGAACAGCTACAGAGACACCGTGTATGGCTAGTGGGGGACTCTGGGTACCCCAACCTGTCGTGGCTACTGACCCCAGTAAGGAATCCCCGGACCAGGGCAGAGGAACGGTACAATGAGGCCCATGAGCGTACTAGGAGGGTGATCGAACGCACCTTTGGCCTCCTAAAGGCCAGGTTTCGCTGCCTGCATATGACAGGTGGATCCCTAATGTACTCACCTAAGAAGGTGTGTCACATCATCGTGGCCTGCTGCATGCTTCACAACCTGGCTTTGCGCCGCCAGGTGCCTTTCCTGCAGGAGGATGGTCGAGACGGTGGTGTTGTGGCAGCGGTGGAACCTGAGGAGAGTGACGAGGAGGAAGACGACGGGGCTGAAACAGACAACAGGGACAGAATCATTGAACAATACTTCCAATAGGACACAGGTAACATTTCAAAGATAATTTAGTAAATGCTAACTACTCTCCAGCATCTCTGCTGCCTGTCTATTTGCCCCAGTGTATGATGACTGAGTTTTGGCTTTTCCCTCCCTATTTCAGATCTGGGGTCCCCACTACGAGTCCTGTGCTTCGTTTCCCCATGGACTACAGCTTTGTGGCAGCTGTTTGTTGACTTCACCATGTACAAGGACATATTTGCACTGTCATGTCAATTACAATCTATTGAAATCACAGCCAGACTCCTGATATTTTGGTGCAAAATAGGTGTTTATTTAAGTGCTCAAAATGGGATGGGTGGTTTCAAGTGGGTGGGGGCTATGGTGAAGGAATGTCCATGGCAGAGTCCAGAGTAACAGTCACACAGGTGCATTGTCCAGAGGCCTGTGGAGAGATGGAGCATGGGCAGTTCAAGGATGGACAGGGTGACAATGTGGGACAGTGGGATGACATCAGGTGGTATCCATTGCTGGCGGGGGTCTTGACATCCTACTCTGTCTTCTTGCGAGATCTCAGGGCCCTCTTGCGGGGTGGTTCTTCTCCTGCAGGAGGTGGGGGTCTGGTGGGCTGCTGCTGTGCGGGGGCCTCCTGTCCACTAGCGCCGGCGGAGGTGGTTGGCTGTTCTTGGTCCAGGCTAGTGGCAGGGGCCCTTGGGTGTTGTTCAGTGTCCGCCCTGTTGTTGACGAGGTCCTGCAGCAGCCCTACCATGGTAACCAGGGTGGTGTTGATGGCTCTGATGTCCTCCCTGTACCCCCGATAGTGTTCCTCCTGCAGCACCTGGATCTCCTGGAACCGGGCCAGTACCGTCGCCATCGTCTCCTGGGAGCGGTTGTATGCTCCCATGATGGTGGTGAGGACCTCGTGGAGAGTGGGTTCCCTGGGCCTCTCCTCCCCCCCCTGTCGCACAGCTGCCCTCCGAGTTCCCCTGTTTCCCTGGGCCTCTGCCCCCTGGCCGGTGTGCCCACTACCACTGCCCCCAGGTCCCTGTTGTTGTTGGGGTGGTGGGTTATCCTGGGTGCCCTGTAGTGGTAGACACACCGCAGATTGACGCGCCCTGGAGACAGAGGCATGGGCCCGCTGGGTGGGAGCTGTGCTGGTGTTCCCAGAGGGGTTTGGGTCTGCAGTGGCCTGGGCCTGTGTGAGGGGAACCGACTGTCCAGAGGTCCCCGATGGTCCGGGCTGGTCATCGGTGTCCAGGTCGACAGAGCTGCTGTCATCGCTGATGGCCTCTTGGGTGGGGGGTGTGGAGAATTCTGGCCCCTCCGCCGCGGTGTGTTGACGGTCGGGTCCTGCAGGGGGTATAGAGGTATGGTTATAGTTTCAATGTGTGGCATATGGGTGTATCTGTGGGTTCTCGTGTCCCCAAGTGCTGGCATTCGTGTGTGGGGGCTTTGGTGAGGGTGGCTTGTGGGGGGGATGTGTATATGCATTGGGCATGCTTTGGTGATGGGTGTCCATGCTTAGTGGACGCATGCAGGCCTAGGTTTTGGGATGTGTGGGTTGTGATGGTGAGACATTGGCGGGGAATAGGTGTGCTGGGGGTGGGGGTGAGGATGGTGGTGGGGGTGAGGATGGTGGTGGGGGTGAGGGTGGGGGTGAGGATGGTGGTGGGGGTGAGGGTGGGGGTGAGGATGGGGGTGGGGGTTGGGGTCTGATTTGGCATGCAGGTGGGGGGGAAGCAGTATTGAAGCTTCAACTTACCAGTATCCATTCCTCCGCCGACTCCTGCGAGGCCGTCAGGATGCAGGATGTTCAAGACTTCCTCCTCCCATGATGTGAATTGTGGGGGTTGAGGTGGGGGTCCTCCGCCAGTCTTCTGCACGGCGATGTTGTGCCTGGATACCATGGAACGCACCTTCCCCCGTAGGTCGTTCCATCGCTTCCTGATGTCTTCCCGATTTCTGGGGTGCTGTCCCACTGCGTTCACCCTGTCGACAATCCTCTGCCATAGCTCCGTCCTCCGGGCAATGCTGGTGTATTGTATCTGTGTGCCGAACAGCTGGGGCTCTACCCGAACGATTTCCTCCACCATGACCCTGAGTTCTTCGTCTGTGAAGCGGGGTTGTCTTTGGGGTGCCATGGGGTGGTGTGTATGATGTGTGGGGTGGAGTATGTGTATTTAAGTGAGTTGAGTGTGGTGGTGTGTGTTGTTTTGTGTGTGGATAGTGTGTGGGTGATGGTGTTGAGTGGCTGTGGCTGTTATTTTTTGAATGCTGGTGTCTCGCTCTTGACGAATTTTTTAGCGTAGGGGTTTGTGGGTGATGTGGGTGTGTGTTTTATATTGTATTGTGTGTGTGGGAGTGGTGTGTGTATGTGTATCAGGTGTGTGGGATTCAAATCGTCCAATGTGGCTGAGTTTTGTTCGTTTGTGTGTATTCTGACCGCGGCGGTGTGTCCCGCCAATGGAATACCGCGTTTGAATGACCGCCGCGTGGATTCGTGGGTCGTAATGGGATGGGCGTATTTCTGTTGGCGTGGCGGTGGAGGTTTGGTCACCTCCACCTTTCCGCCGACCGCTGGTCTGGCGGTCTGTTGTGGCGGTCGGATTTTCGGAGGTTTGCCTTCTGCGGGTCAGAATGACCGTGGCGGGTTTCCGCGACCGCGGCGGGATTATGGAGGATTTCTGACCGGCGGTAGGCGCCTTTTACCGCCGAGGTCAGAATGACCACCTATATGTCCTACCTTAACCATACCCTGCACCCTGCCCTTGGGGCTATCTAAGGCCTACCTTAGAGGTGTCTGACATGTAAGAAAATGGAATGTTTAGGCCTAGCAAAGTTGAATTTACAGTTACAACTGTACACACAGACACTACAGTGGCAGGTCTGAGACATGATTACAGAGCTACTTCTGTGGGTGGCACGACTAGTGCTGCAGGCCCACTAGTAGCATTTTATTTACAGGCCCTGGGCACCTCTAGTGCACTGTACTAGGGACTTACTAATATATGAAATATGCCAATCATGGATAAGCCAATTACATACAGATTTTGTAAAGGAGCACTTGCACTTTAGCACTGGTTAGCAGTGGTAAAGTGCTGAGAGTAACAGAAACAGCTAAATCAGAGTCCAGCACGCATCAACAACCTGGGAAACAGAGGCAAAAAGTTAAGGGAGACCACACCAAGGATGAAAAGTCTAACAGGAGCTTATTGCAAAGCAATCCCAAGACACAAATGAAGAGCAAGCAACAGAAAGAAAGAAAGAAAGAAAGAAAGAAAAAAAGAAAGAAAGAAAGAAAGAGAGTTTTAGAGAGAAATGTTTGGGTGATTGCAGGAGAAAGTGACTGTGCAAGAGCTAGCACGACAGCGAGAGTACAGGGAGAGGAAGATTTTGGTTGCACTACTTCTTCCTCCTTCTCTCACTGACACAGGATATAACTTTAAATCACAGGTCTAGTTTTCAGTGGTTCATCAGGAGCATTGTCAAAGGGGCCAAATGGTTTCAGGCCCATTGCACCTCACTTATGACTGTAAATTAAATCCCAACCAGCACTGGGAACAGTGGCCAATGTTTTTGTTTGCACTAGAGCCATTGACACATTTGTTACATTCAACTTCCAGACTGGATCTCCCACTGAAGACTGAATTACTTTTGTTTTGTGTTTAGGTTCAAGCCTACCAGACAGCGCAGGTGTCTGGTTTGCAAACAACTTATGGGCATCCAAAAAGCATCCCTTGGAATGCATTCTTCCCATAGGGGAACTCTACTCTGCCTCACTTCACTCTGAAACAATGTACTGCATGCCATTGCACTCAGCGCTACTCCACTCTGTGCCACTACATTCTATGCCACTGCATTCTATACCACTGCACCACTCCACGATCCACCACTCTACCCCACACCTCTGCACTCTAGTCTAACCACTGCCCACTTTGCCAATATACTCTACACCACTTCACTTATAACCAATGCACTCTAAGCCACTGCACTTTACATTGATCTACTCCGTACCACTGCATTGTATTCCACCATACTGAACACTGCAACACTCTATGTTACTGCACTGTACACCATTACACTCTATGTCACTGCAGTCTATGCCACTCTATTATACTCCGCACCACTGCTCTCTATGTCACTGTACTCTGCACCACTGTACTCTATGCCACTGCACTGTATGCCACAGCACGCTACGTTAGTGGCCCCACTGTACGCTATGCCACTCTGTGCCACTACACTCTATGCCACTCTAATCTGCATTACTCCACTCTACGCGACTGCACTCCACGCTGCACCACTCCACTCTACCCCTCTTTGGCTCTGCAACAGTGCACTCTCTGCCATTGAGCTCTGTGGGTCTCTACTCTGCACCACTGCAATCTATGCCACCGTGCTCTACTCTATGCCACTCTACTGCACTCCATGCCACTCTACCCTGTATACTTCCACTCCACGACACTGCATTCTACACCAATCCACTTTAAGCCACTCTAATTTACTCTGCAACACTGCACTCTATGACATTACAGTATGCCACTACACTGTATGCCACTTCACTCTACTCTGAAGCAATCCACTGTACGCCACTGCAGTCTACTCTGCGCCACTTCATGCTTCACTGCTCTGCACCACTCCATTCTATGCCACTGCACTCTATGCCTTTGCAATCTACACCACCTTACTCAAAACCAATACACTCAATACCACTGCACTTTATGCCAGTCTACTCTGCATTGTTGCACTGTATGCCAATGTGATCTACTCTGCATCTCTAGCCTATGCTACTGCACTTTGCGCCAGTCCACTCTACACCATGGTGCTCTATGCCATTGCACACAGTAGCTTTGCACTCTATGGCCCTCATTCTGACCTTGGCGGGCGGCGGAGGCCGCCCGCCAAAGTCCCGCCGTCAGATTACCGTTCCGCGGTCGAAAGACCGCGGCGGTCATTCTGACTTTCCCGCTGGGCTGGCGGGCGGTCGCCTTCAGACCGCCAGCCAGCCCAGCGGGAAAGAGGCTTCCACGATGAAGCCGGCTCGGAATCGAGCCGGCGGAGTGGAAGCTGTGCGACGGGTGCAGTTGCACCCGTCGCGTATTTCACTGTCTGCGCAGCAGACAGTGAAATACATGTAGGGGCCCTCTTACGGGGGCCCCTGCAATGCCCATGCCAGTGGCATGGGCACTGCAGGGGCCCCCAGGGGCCCGCGACCCCCCCTACCGCCATCGGGATCCCGGCGGTCCGACCGCCGGGATCTGGATGGCGGTAGGGGGGTCGGAATCCCCGCGGCGGTGCAGCAAGCTGCGCCGCCGTGGAGGATTCAATGGGGCGGCGGTACACTGGCGGGAGCCCGCCAGTGGTGCCGGTCCGACCGCGGCTTTACCGCCGCGGTCGGAATCCCCATTGGAGCACCGCCGGCCTGTCGGCGGTGCTCCCGCGGTCCTCCGCCCTGGCGGTCAAAGACCGCCAGGGTCAGAATGACCCCCTATGTCTCTGAACTGTACACCACTCTATTCTACTCTGCAGCACTGTACCCTATGCCACTATTCTCTACACCACTGCACTCTACAACACTCTACTCTACAACACTGCACTCTCTACCA
Organism: Pleurodeles waltl; assembly: GCF_031143425.1. Classification (NCBI taxonomy): domain Eukaryota; kingdom Metazoa; phylum Chordata; class Amphibia; order Caudata; family Salamandridae; genus Pleurodeles; species Pleurodeles waltl. Next base: position 255,496,599 of record NC_090450.1, read on the forward strand.
CTGACCTATATATCACTCTGCTCTGCGCCACAGCATTCTACTCCACACCACTCTACTCTGCACCACTTTACCTTATGCCAATATAATCTACTGTGCACCACTTCACTCTGACACTGCACTCTACGCCACTTCACTCTTACTTCACTACTTTACTCTACACCACTCTACTGTACCCCAATGCACTCTATCCCTCTGTAGTATGCACCACTGCACTCTTCGTCACTGCACTCTATACCACTCCAGTCTAAGCCACAGCCATACCACTGAAAATGTGTAATTTATATACACTTTATTTTATTAATGCAAAGATTTGTTTAGGTGGCACACATGTGTTTGCAGTTTTCTAGAATCCTTTCACAGTTAATTACCAGCAGCGTGCTTATTGCTTGTTATGGTTAGAGACTTTTGGCGCTTTTTTGATTGATATTTCCCCAGATCCGTACGCCTCCCCTCAGCATCAGTCTGCCGACCAGAGACAGAGACCAAGCACAGGGCTCCTGGTGTCACATGCATTGTACATAGAACTTTAGATGGATAACCATCAACGGTGGGCATGTGTTGTTTTTTTAAAAGTATTTGTGTACATTTTTTGTTAAATGAGCTAGATAAGGCTTATTTGTAAATTAATTAAGATATGTCTTTCTTAATTGCTCAGAGATGGGTATTTTGTTTTGGGTTTGTTCTTTGTTCATTATCTAGTATTGGTGTTGTAGAATTAATTTTCACTTTGTTTGTGATGTAAAATACTTGGGCGGTCATTACAACATTGGCGGTAAAAGTGGCTGACCGCCGTGCAGAAGACCGCCAACACACCGCCGCGGCCGCGGAATTCCGCCACAGCTATTACGACCCACATCTCGAAATCCGACAAAATCCAGACACCCACACAAGTCCGCCACACCAAAGGTCAGTGATAAACTAGCGAAAACAAAACCTCCACCGTCACACCAACAGAAATACGCCCACACTATCACGACACACGAATCCACGCAGCTGTCTTTCAACCGCAGTATTCCATTGGCGGTACACACCGCCGCGCTCAAAATACACACACATTTACAAAACACAACCACATTGGACAATTCGAAATACACACACCTGATACACATACACACACCACTCCCACACACCCAATACAATATAAAACACACACCCACATCACCCACAAACCCCTACGACAAAAACACAGAAAGAAGGCCAGAGAGAGACACTACAAACTACTACCAAGCATCCACAGGCACACCAGACCATCACCCACACTACTTCCACGCACAAAACACCACACACCACTGCATATCACCACACTTATCACCAAATACACCACCCCACACATCACCTACACCACCCCATGGCACGGCAAAGACACCCCAGGTTCTCGGAGGAGGAGCTCAGGGTCATGGTGGAGGAAATCGTCCGGGTAGAGCCACAGCTATTTGGAGCACAGGTGCAGCACACCTCAATTGCAAGGAAGATGGAGCTATGGCGTAGAATAGTCGACAGGGTCAACGCAGTGGACAGCACCCAAGAAATCGGGACGACATCAGGAAGAGGTGGATGACCTACGGGGGAAGGTGCGTTCCGTGGTCTCAAGACACCACATCGCGGTACAGCGGACTGGGGGCGGACCCCCACCTCCTCCCCCACAACTAACAACATGGGAGGAGCAGGTCTTGGCGATTCTGCATCCTGAGAGCCTCGCAGGAGTCGGTGGAGGAATGGACTCTGGTAAGTCAAATCTTAACTGTCATATCCCCCATCCTACCTGCATGCTATCACAGACCTCCACCCTTGCCCCCTCCCCTATCACTCCAACTCCTCACAAATGTACTAATAACACAAACCACACATCCCAACACCAAGCCCTGCATGACACAACAAAGCATGAACACCCATCACTAAAGCATGCCACTGCACATACCCATAACACCCCCTCAACCATCATCACACAAGCCCCCACACAGGAATGCTAGCACTGGGGTACACGGTCACCCACACATTGCACACCATGACACACACAGATGCAATAATCATGCTTTTACACCCCTGCAGGACCCCTACCCAACGTCACCAGACAGGAGGGTCCACAGATCTCCACCCCACCCACAGAAGAGGCCCACAGTGATGACAGCAGCTCTGTCCAACTGGATCCAGATGACCAGCCCGGATCATCGTGGGCCTTGGGACAGTCGGTTCCCAACACCCAGTCACAGGCCACCACAGAGCTTCCACCCTCTGGTAACACCAGGACAGCACCCACCCAGCGGGCCCATACCTCCGTCCCCAGGACACATCAATCAGCTGTGTGTTCACCACTACAGGGAACCCAGGATAACCCGCCACCCCAACAACAACAGGGACCTGGGGGCAGTGGTAGTGGGCACACGGTCCAGGGGACAGAGGCCCAGGAACACAGGGGAACTGGGAGGGCTGCTGTGCGACAGGGGGCGGACAGGCCTAGGGAACCCACTCTCCACGAGGTCCTCTCCTCCATCATGGGAGCATACCACCACTCCCAGGAGACGATGGCAACGGTACTGTCCAAGTTTCAGGAGACCCAGCGCATGCAGGAGGAACAGTATTTGGGGTTCAGGGAGGAACTCAGAACCATCAGCTCTGCCCTGGGCACCATCGTAGGGGTGCTGAAGGAAATACTCAACACCAGGAGGAACACTGTGGCACTACAAGGGGCCCCTGACACTAGCCTGGACGATGAACTGCCACCACCTCCGCCGGCGCTAGTGGACAGGAGGCACCGCCTCAAGACCACCACACCAGCACCCCACCCCCTGCAGATGGAGAACCACCCCGCAAGCGGTCCCTGAGATCCAGGAACAAGACAGAGCACGATGCCAAGACCCCCGTTAAGAAATTAGACCACCCTGATTGTCATCCCACTGTCCCACTTTGTCACCCTGTCCATATTCAAACTGCCCCAGCTCCACTTCCTATGCCCATATGGGCAATGCACCTGTGAGACTAATAGACTGGACTGTGCCATGGACATTCTTCCACCATCACCCCTCACCATATTACAACCCCCCTCCAATATTGAGCACTTCAATAAACACCCTTGCAGCACAAAACAATCTGGAGTCAGTCTGTGATTTCGAATATGTGTATTAGCAATGACAGTGACAAAATGCGTTTTCAAATGTAATGTCAACATACCTATGTCACACATCTCAAGTCCATGAGGAATCTAAGCAGATGACACACGTTGGAAACCACACCTGTGAAACCGTAAGGGAAATGTACAACTCAGTTACCATATACTGGTTGAAATCGACAGACAGGATAGAGGTAGAAGTGTGAAAGTACTTGTAGTAGGCAGGAATGTGTTCTCACTTGTGTGTCACAGGAAATATTGCTGGATAACTGAGTCCCTGTTGTCAATGTCTTCTTCCTCTGCTTCCTCCCCATCACTGTCCACAGGCTCCACAGCTGCCACAACACCGTCATCTGGACCATCCTCCTGCAGAAAAGGCACCTGTCGTCACAAAGCCAAGTTGTGAAGCATACAGCAGGCCATGATGATCTGGCACACCTTCTTTGGTGAGTAGAATAGGGATCCACCTGTCATATCCAGGCACCTGAACCTGGCCTTCAGGAAGCCGAAGGTGCGGTCGATCACCATCCTAGTCCGCCCATGGGCCTCATTGTAGCGTTCTTCTGCCCTGGTCCTGGGATTCCCCCACTGGGGTCAGTAGCCATGACAGGTTGGGGTAACCAGAGTCCCCTAATAGCCACACCCGGTGCCTCTGGAGTTGACCCATCACATAAGGGATGCTGCTATTCCGCAGGATGTAGGCGTCATGCACAGAGCCAGGGAACATAGCAATTTACCTGGGAGATGTACTGGTCTGCCAAACATACCATCTGTACATTCATCGAATGATAACTCTTCCGGTTCCTGTACACCTGTTCACTCCTGTTTGGGCGGGGACCAGAGCTACATGGGTCCCATTAATGGCACCTATGATGTTGGGGATATGTCCAAGGGCATAGAAGTCACCTTTAAATGTAGGCAAATCCTCCACCTGAGGGAAAACGATGTAGCTCCGCATGTGTTTCAGCAGGGCAGACAACACTCTGGACAACACGTTGGAAAACATAGGCTGGGACATCCCTGATGCCATGGCCACTGTTGTTTGAAATGACCCACTTGCAAGGAAATGGAGCACTGATAGCACCTGCACTTAAGGGGGGATCCCTGTGGGATGGCGGATTGCTGACATCAGGTCAGGCTCCAACTGGGCACACAGTTCCTGGATTGTGGCACGGTCAAACCTGTAGGTGATGATCAAATGTCTTTCCTCCATTGTCGACAGGTCCACCAGCGGTCGGTACACCGGAGGATTCCGCCATCTCCTCACATGTCCCAGCAGACGGTGCCTAGGAATGACAACAGCGACCACAGAGTCAAACAACTCAGAGGCATGTACCCACAGTCTACACAGAACACCATTCATACACAAAATGTGGCCTGTATTTGTGTTGTGCGACAAGGCATAGGTCTGTGTGACTCAGTTGGTAATTAGGGCATGTGGGCCCCTGAAATGGCGGCTGCCTGACCTCTAAAGTGGGACAATGGGATGTGAGGTAACTGCGCTGGCGTTGTACACCGTCGCGGTAGGCGGTCGAAGACCGCGGCGCAATTCTGCATTGGTTAACATTGGACCCTATGGGTCCCAGGAGCAAATGACGATGTACGCCGGCGGTGATGGTCGAAGACCGCCGCGGACGTGACCGCCATTTTCTATCTGTTCAGTCACTCGATACCTGATCTTCGACAGGAGAGGACCTACACTGCAAGTGCTGCTGTGACCTCGGTCTGGAAGAGACAATGGCTCGTGCATCTGGGGAAAGGGCCCCTGCCTTCACTGCAGAGGAGTTGGAGAAGCTCGTGGACGGGGTCCTCCCCCAGTACACGCTATTCTACGGTCCTCCAGACCAACAGGTAAGTACACAGGGAGCATGTTGAATGGGCTATGCCTGTGTGGAGAGGGCTGGTTGTAAGAATGAAGGGGGCACAGGTCTGCGTGCATGAAGGACTGTGAATGCATGTGCCACATGGCAAGGGTAGGGATGTGGACCACTCACTTAGACGGTGCAGTTGTTAATGACTTCTCTTCTTCCCCTGTACATGTCATGTAGGTCAGCGCCCACCAGAAGAAGGATATTTGGCGTGCCATCGCCAAGGACGTCCGGACCCTGGGGGTCCACCACAGACGGAGCACCCACTGTCGGAAAAGATGGGAGGACATTCGCCGCTGGAGCAAGAAGACGGTGGAGGCTCAGCTGGGGATGGCCTTCCAACGTGGGAGGGGTGCCCGTCGAACCATGACCCCCCTGATGTTCCGGATCCTGGCGGTGGCCTATCCTGAGTTGGATGGGCGCTTGAGGGCATCACAGCAGACACAAGGGGGTGAGTACAACATCATTCAGCGGACTTTGCGCGCAGTGAAGGAGTCTGGGTGGGGGAGGAGGGCTGTGGGTTTCCCTAGGCCAGGGCGAGTTCCGTAGGCTAGGCCCCTCCGTAATGCAGGCCATGTGGCACCCCACCCCACCTCTGTAGAGTGCCAAGTACAGGTATTCATGTCCCTGTGTCATCTATGTGTGCAGATGTCGACCATAGCCATATAGTCCATATCCCAGGAATTGCATCTGTAGAACCCAACAGCGTAGTGCAGGGGGCTGCTGTGTCTGTATTGTCCGCCAACGGTAGCGGTAAGCCATGCACTCAACCTGTCTTTCTTCTGTCGTCCCCCCCCTTTTTGTGGTCTCCCTGTTCTTGTGTGCATCAGCATCATCAGGGGGAGGTACAGTGGCACCGGAGCACGAGGGAACTGCATCCCACATGGCCATGGAGGCCCACACCACAGACTCAAAATACACCAGTGGGACGGAGGGCGAGGGGAGCACCGTGGCGGTCACAGGATCTGCAACCAGCCACACGGACTCGTCCTTCGATGGGAGCTCCCTTGTGGTGGTGGCAAAATCTGTACCCCTCACTTCTACAGGTACAGCCGCCACCCCCTCTACCAGCTCCGCACTCCCAGCAGCCCCTCAGCCTTCGCCCCGTGCCCACTCACCCAGGAGGGTGGGCATCATCTTCGCCCCAGGCACCTCAGCCACTGCCCCTGTCACCTCTGCTGCCCTCAGTGAGGAGGCCATTGACCTCCTCTGGTCCCTCAATGTTGGGCAGTCTACCATTTTGAATACCATCCAGGGTGTAGAAAGGGAATTGCAACACACAAATGCATTCCTGGAGGGCATTCATTCTGGTCAGGCTGCCCTTCATCGAACACTGCAAACTCTGGCCTCAGCACTGATGGCAGCCATTGTCCCTGTGTCTGGCCTCCCCCCTCCAACTTCCTCCACCCCGACCCAATCCCCTGTACCTCAGCCTATCCCAAGCACACCTCCAGACCAGCATGCACACATGTCAACACACAAGGGAAGCTCAGGCAAACATAAGCACCACACATCCCACAGGCACTCACGCAAGCATCACAAACATACAGACACACCAACATCCACTGCCTCCACTGTATCCCCCTCCTCGTCGTCTCCCTCCCAGTCTCGTCTACACTCACACCTGCATGCACTACCACTACAGTCACTATGTCCCGCACCAGCACACCCATCACCACACCCCACTCACGTGCACTCACCACCCCCACTCCCATTTACACGTCCCCTGTGTCCTCTCCCAGTGTGTCTCTGACGCCCCCTCCGAAGATACACAAACGCAGGACCACACCCACCCAACAGCCATCCACCTCACTACAGCCTCCAGCCCATGCACCTGCACCCAAATCCACAATACTTACACCTCCTACAACCACCACCTCTTCCTCCACTCCCAAACCCCCTCCATCTACCCGTCCCAGTGTCTCCCAAAAACTTAACCTATTCCCACCACCTCCGTCCAACTCATAGGTCCCGTACTAGCACCTCAGCCAAAAAATCTCCATGACCAGTGGTGCCTGTTGTTACAGGTATGTGGAGTGCACCGGCCACCAGGACAGCCAGTGTGGCACGGAGCCACAGCACAGCCAGTCCCCCCCCTGTGAAGCACCAGAAGTTGGACAGTGCCCGGCGGGAGAGGGGGAAGACTCCAGCCAGCAAAGCCGCTCACAAGGGTCCCGTGGGGACTGTCGACTCAGCTGTGACTCCTCCCAATGTGGGGAAGGGGCAGAAGAAATCTCCAAAGTCTGGGAGGAGCAGCACGGTGGAGAGGACCACCATCATCCCCGCTGCCCAGGAGGCCACCGCCAGCCCTATCGTCACTGGCCAGGAGGCCACGGCCAGAGTCACTGCTCAGGAGGCCAGCCCCATCGTCACTGGCCAGGAGGCCAGCCCCATCGTCACTGCCCAGGAGGCCACCGCCAGAGTCACTGCCCAGGAGGCCAGCCCCATCGTCACTGGCCAGGAGGCCACCGCCAGAGTCACTGCCCAGGAGGCCACCGCCAGCCCCAGAGTCACTGGCCAGGAGGCCACCGCCAGCCACAGCCCAGCTGGCCAGGAGGGCCCCGCAAGCCACAGCCCAGCTGACCCATGAAGGACCGCCAGCCACAGCCCTGCCAGGCAATGAAGGACCGCCTTGGCAAGCACGCTGAACAGACCAGGGACCGCTGTACAGGGCAAACACCGCCATGGAATGCACCGCTGAACAGGTCTGACACTGGCAACGCAAGCACCGCTGAACAGGCCAGGGACCGCTGAACAGGGCAAAGACCGCCATGGAATGCGCCGCTGAACAGGTCTGACACAGGCAATGCAAGCACCGCTGAACAGGCCAGGGACCGCTGAACAGGGCAAAGACCGCCATGGAATGCACCGCTAGCCCTTTTGCGGCAGGGGCAGTGACGCAACTGGGACCGTCACGGGGTGTGTGCTGCACTCTGGGCACCAGTCCCCCTCCAGAACCAGTGGAGACTGTTATCCACTTGAGAGACTGTGGCTTTGCACTCCCCAGGATGGTACAGTGGGCAACCCACCCACTGCAGAGACTTAAGAGACTGTGGCTTTGCACTCCCCAGGATTGAACAGTGGGCAAACCACCCACTGTAGAGACTTGAGAGACTGTGGCTTTGCACTCCCCAGGGTGGTACAGTGGGCAACCCACCCACTGCAGAGACTTGAGAGACTGTGGCTTTGCACTCCCCAGGATTGAACAGTGGGCAAACCACCCACTGTAGAGACTTGAGAGACTGTGGCTTTGCACTCCCCAGGATGGTACAGTGGGCAACCCACCCACTGCAGAGACTTGACAGAGAGAGTGGCTTTGCACTCCCCAGGATTGAACAGTGGGCAAACCACCCACTGTAGAGACTTGAGAGACTGTGGCTTTGCACTGCCCAGGATTGAACAGTGGGCAAACCACCCACTGTAGAGACTTGAGAGACTGTGGCTTTGCACTCCCCAGGATGGTGCAGTGGGCAACCCACCCACTGCAGAGACTTGAGAGACTGTGGCTTTGCACTCCCCAGGATTGAACAGTGGGCAAACCACCCACTGTAGAGACTTGAGAGACTGTGGCTTTGCACTCCCCAGGATCGAACAGTGGGCAAACCACCCACTGTAGAGACTTGAGAGACTGTGGCTTTGCACTCCCCAGGATGGTACAGTGGGCAACCCACCCACTGCAGAGACTTGAGAGACTGTGGCTTTGCACTCCCCAGGATTGAACAGTGGGCAAACCACCCACTGTAGAGACTTGAGAGACTGTGGCTTTGCACTCCCCAGGATACATCAATGGGCATGGAGCCCCCTCGTGGATCTGGCGTGGTGCACTCATCCGGCTGAGGTGCCCCCCCTTCCCTTCCCCCTGAGATGCCTGTTGTATTTCTATCTGATGCCCCTGCAGTGTTCTCTCCATTTTGATCAGGTATCTTGTGTGGGCCTCGCCCATGCATTTTGGGCCCAGTGGTCCACGGACAATGAATGGTGCATTACCTGCACTACTAATCGTGGTGTATGTTTTGTTTAATGTGTATATATATATGTATATATTTGCTTACTGTATTTTGATATATTACAATGTTCAACTCATTTCCTTTTGTCTTTGCATTCTTCCGGGGGGGGGTTGGGGGGTGTTACTGTAATGTATAGATATGCATTGGTGTGTGTGTTGTAGTGGGTGAGGGTCGGGGTGGGGGTTGGGATGTTGGTTGTGTGTGTCCCTGTGTTTTTGCCTCCCCCCTCCCCTATGTCGTAGGTGCAGTACTCACCGTGGTCTTCGCCGCCGGCTTTGATGATCCTCGTATAGGAGCAGGAAGTCTATCGCTGGCAGAATATTGAGTTCCGGCTCCATGGTGTCGTCGTTCCTCTTGGAGTGTGTAGAGGTGAGCGTTTTCCCTTTGAAATGGCTGTTTCCGCCGTGTTTTTATCCACGGTGAATCCACCCCGGAAAAGGTGGCGGATTGGTAGGTTGTGATACTCTGGGCGGTACATTGTCCTCCGCCTGTCTGTTGGCGGTGACCGCCACGTTGTATGTCTGTACCGCCGTTGCGGTCGGAGTGTTAAAGTGGCTGTCTTTGTTGGCGGTTTCCGCCACGGTCATAATTCAATTTTTTTTACCGCCGGCCTGTTACCGGTTTTACCGCCGCTTTAACACCGTCCGCCAGGGTTGTAATGACCACCTTAGTGTTTATTTCAACTTTTCAATCACATGACAAAGGTAGAGTATTGCCGCAGTAATATGCCTGATCCACATTAGGGCGAGTTAGAAGGTCATGGTCACTTTAAGGACTTGAAAAAAGATACTATTGTAACAGTACTCTTGTAAAGATGTAACGGGAAACACAATTTAGTGATACGAATAGTCAGGGTACACATATATCATGTATAGTGAAACACAAACTGCGCCAATCGTGTACAAATCACATCTATTTGCTGCAAAGGAGTTGTTAGACCAGGCATCCTTGTTAGACCTGGCATCCTTGGCATGGTCTCCCCTAACTTATTGTCTGTACTGCTCAGGTTATTGCTGTGTGCTGGACTCTGTTTTTGCTGTTTTTGTTACTCTGGGCTCTTTACCACTGCTGACCAGAGTGAAAGTGCAAGTGCTCCCTATGTGAAATTGTGTGTGTAATTGGATTTTCCATAATTACCATATTTGCTTTACTAGTAAGACCCTAGTAAGGTGCACTAGAGGTGCGTAAGGCTGTAAATCAAATGCTGTTAGTGGGCCTTCAGCTCCGTTTGTGCCACCCACACGAGTAGCCCTGTAAACATGGCTTGTACCTGCCACTGCAGTGTCTGTGTTTGCAGTTTTAAACTACCAATTCGACTTGGCAAGTGTACCCACTTGCCAGGCCCAAACCTTCCCTTTTTATACATGTAAGGCACCCCTAAGGTAGGCCCTAGGTAGCCCCACGGGCAGGGTGCAGTGTATGATAAAGGTAGGACATGAAATTTGTTTTTTTTACATGTACTAGCAGTGAAATATTGCCAAATTTGTTTTTCACTGTTGCAAGCCCTATCTCTCTCATAGGTTAACATGGGGGCTGCCATTAAATATCCTTAAAGTGCAGTTTCCCTTTGAGAGCAGATAGAAATTCGGAGTTTGGGGTTTCAGAACTCACAATTTAAAAATACATATTTTAGTGAGGGTAGTTTTTGGATTGTCAGTTTGAAAATGACACTTTTAGAAAGTACTGTAATAGAAAAGGGGTATGGCCTATAAAACAGCGAGGCTAGGCCAATCAAACTACACAAAAGAAACAGGAGCCAACACTGTAATTGACTTGGAAAAAAATATTATTTACAATGAGAAGGCAAAAACAATTACCTCTTCCTAGTATTAATACATGGCATTTATCCAGAACAATTGTAATTGAATCACCTTTATCACACACAGAAGAACAAATACAAAGGCAAGCAATTACCTCATATAAAAAAGTTTTTGGGCACTGCACACACATTAAATACATCAAAAACATATGATAATATACAAATTGAAAAACACAAATTGACACAAAAAATCAACCTAAAATTCAGGTTCTGCACCAGTTTGAAAGAGAGGGAACTCAGGGCCTAACTCATTCTCTCTGAAGGCCATATCTTCTTTAATAGCGCTCACTGCTGCTCCTTATTGTCAACGCTTTTCGAACCCACTGGATTCAAAGGTTCTCTTCAGGACACAGAACACAAAAAACTCAACTGTTGACAAAAAAACAAAAATCACATATATTACTAAAAGAAAAACGAAAATCACATACACTACTAAAAGAAAAAGTGCCAACAGATCTCATCACTGTGCCCATAACACATTCCATTATAAATACCTGGCCAGAGGGAACTGCCATTTTATGAATGGCTTACCACCAAAGCAGGGGTCTCACGATTCTGTGTAAAAAATGGCTGGAAAAAAACCGGCTGAAAAAAATAGATGAAAAAAATGGATGGCCTCACTGTCACTCATTATGACGTAATACTGATATTGTAGCCAATCATGCGTGTTTTCAACAGAATTCACTCAATTGAAAACACCAGTTCAAAACATAGGCCCTCATCATGACATTGGCAGTAAATGCCGCTTACCGCTGTGGAGACAGCTGCCAACACACCGCCACGGAGGCAAACATCCGTTCAACAAATTATCACACACACACACACACACACCAATCCGACAGAATACTGCCACATACACAAATCCGCCAGCCCAAAGGTCAATGCTAAAGTGGCGGTACCAGCACTCATACCCTTACGTCAACTAAACAACTCCCACCACATCATGACCCACGAATCACCACGGAAGACATTCAGTGGCGGTAAACCATTGGAGGTACACATTGGCGCGCTCAGAATGGACACCCAAATACTAAACTACACAACATTGGCAAATACCAAAAACACACACCTGACACTAATACACACACCACACCCACACACCCACAGCACTATAAAACACACATCCACAACCCTTTATGAAAACAAATTATTGCCACAAGACTGCGACAACTAGACACACATACCACATACACCCATGCATCCCTCATGCACCCCACTTCACACACCCAACCATAGTACCCAACAACCAAACACCTACACATACCACACAATACCCATGTCCCCACAAAGGCACCCTCGTTTCACAGATGCGGAGTTGCGAGTCATGGTCGAGGAAATATTCAGGGTAGAGCGACAGCTGTTTGAAGCACAGGTACAGCAAATATCCATTGCAAGGAAGATTGTGCTATGGCCGAGAATCGTGGACAGGGTTGGACAGCATCCAAGAACAAGAGACGACATCAGGAAGAGGTGGAACGACCTGCGGGGAAGGTACATTCCATGGCAGCAAGGCACCAGCTCGCCATACCGAGGCCTGGAGGTGGACTCTCACCTCCTCCCCCACAGCTCATAGCATGGGAGGAGCAAGTCTTGGCAATACTGCATCCTGAGGGACTCACTGGAGTTGTCGAAGGACTGGACACTGGTGAGTCGAGATTTACTACTTATCACCCCCCATACCTGCATGCCTTCTCGCCCCCTTACCCTCACTCCCATCACTCCACTCCATCCCACACACCGCACCTACAGATATGGCTAACCCCAATGCCAAGCCCTGCATGCTATACCAATACATGGACAGACCTCCCAGCCCTGCATGGACACCCATCACAAAAGCATGCACAGCTTAGGGGAAATAACAATCCCACAATACGCCAACATACACAAGCAAAAGCTGGCAGGGTAACAACAAGCATAGAGCGGAAGCTACAGAAGTATAAATGTCATACACTTGAATCATAATACATCATTTACATCCCCACAGGTACCCCGGACATTGTCACTGGAGAGGAGGTGCCACCACTATCCAGTACCCCCACAGACGAGGCCCCCAGTGATGACAGTAACTCTGGACTTCAGGATCTGGAAGACCAACCTGGCCCATCAGGGACCACTGTACAGTCGGGTCTCCCAAGCACAATCACAGACCACCACAGAGCCTCCCGATCAGGAACCAACACCACAGCACCTACCCACACCTCTGTCCCCAGGACACATCAATCAGCAGTGTGCCCACCTCTACAGGGATCCCAGACCACACCTTGCCCACAAGACAATCAGAGACCTGGGGAAACTGGGAGGACTGCTGTGTGCCAGGGGGAGGACAGGAGCAGGGAACCGACTCTCCAGGAGGCACTCTCTGAGATACTGGGAGCCTGCCAACATTCCCAGGACACGATGGGCCAGATCCTAGACAACGTGCAGGATAACAGGGGGCTGCAGGTGACAGTATCAGGGGATCAGGGAGGACTTGCAGGCCATTAACCACAACCTGATCTCTATAGCAGGGGTGATGGCAGACATGGCCAACATCATGAGGGAGGCAACAGCACACCACCGGGCCCCTGCCACTAGTCAGTTATCTGAACAGCCCTGTACTTCCGCTGTCGCTCGTGGCCAGGAGGCCCCGCCACAGGACCAACAGGCCACCAACACCCTTCCCCCTTCAGAAGGTGAACCACCCCGGAAATGTTCCCTGCGGGCCAGACAGAAGCCAGAGACACTTGCCAAGACCACCACCAGGAAATGAGACTCTCCTGATTGTCCCCCTTGTGTCCCACTCAGTCACGTTGTCCAACTTGAACTGCTATTACTCCCCTTTCTATGTCCACATTGACAATGCACCTGTGCTACAAATAGACTTGAACAATATCCTGGACTTTCCTTCATCATCACCCCATTCCATTGCACTTTCCCCCCTATATTTTAGCACAACAATAAACACCCTTGGATAAAACTCAACTACTAGTATTTCATATATTTCAAAATTGTATATTGATTGAAACAGCTACAACCACTGCAGATGAAGTGGAAATAGCATGAACATAAAATTAATGACCTGTTGCTGGCTGTTGTGATCAAATCAGGACAATGTTGTCATATCACCAATATCTGTAAAAGAATATCCATAGGTAACAGTAAGTAGGGAAAATAAGTGGGTAATGCCAGCATGTCAATGCCACACAGAATACACCAATATTCATAGAAATGTGAAGAAGCACTGTCTCACCTGTGTGTCATTGAAAGTACTGATGTATCACCAATGTTCTGTTGTCCACATCCTCATCCTCTGCGTCCTCATCCTCACTGTCCTCAGGGTCTACTGCTGGCACAGGGGCATCTCCAGTCTCCTCCTCCTGCAGAAAAGGTACATGGCGTCTGAGGGCCAGGTTGTGAAACATGCAGCATGCCACTACCATCTGGCAGACCTTCTTGGGTGAGTAGCACAGGGATCCACCTGTCAGATGGAGGCACCTGAACCTGGCCTTCAGGAGGCTAAAGATCCCCTCAATGATCCTTCTAGTTCACCCATGTGCCTCATTATAACATTCTTCTGCCCTTGTCCTGGCATTCCTCACAGGAATCAGAAGCCATGATAGGTTTGGGTAACCAGAGTCACCTGCAAATATTGAGGGACAACATTTAGCCACACACTATCCTATATGGCCGACAGCATAGGCATACACCAACATATACTGGGTGGAAACCAAGTTTCACCTATTAGCACCACCCTGTGCCTCTGTAGTTGGGACATCACATTTGGGATGCTGCTATTCCTTAGGACAAAAGCATCACGCACCGACCCTGGATACTTAGCATTGACATGGGAGATGTACTGGTCTGCCAGGCACACCATCTGCACATTCATGGAGTGGAGACTCTTACGATTCCTGAACACCTATTCATATTTCATTTTGCCGGGGGGGGACGACAAATGCAATATGTGTTCCGTCAATCACCCCAGTTATATTGGGGGATATGTCCCATTGCATAAAACCCAGCCTTCACAGTGGCCAAATCCTCCACCTGGGAAAAAGCAATTTAGCTGCACATGTGTTTATCAGGGCAGACAAGACTCTTGCCAGCACCATTGAGAACATTGGCTGTGACATTCCTGCTGCCAAGTCCACTGTCACTTGGAAAGAACTGGTTGCCAGAAGATAGAACTTGCACAAGAGGGGGGATCCCAGTCGAATGACGGGTAGCTGAGATCAGCTTAGGTTCCAACTGGGCACACAGCTCTGTGATTGTGGCCCTGTCTTGTCTATAGGTGAGGATAATGTGCCTGTCCTCCAGTGTAGCCAAATCTAAAAGGGGTTTGTACACGGGGGTATGTCTCAACATCAAGAGTGAGTCGGCTGTCACAATTTAAACAACTATACCACAACAGCAGTCCACATCGTGCAACCATGTTTTGGGACAGTGGAATTTAATAGTATGTGCCTATTTATCCTCTGACGGTAGCGTCACGCAACAGGGCAGGAGCCCTTTAAATTATCTTCGCGCTCCCGCCGTCGCGGGTAGCGCTGTCACAGCCGGGAGGAGAGTCACGCAACAGGGCAGGAGCCCTTTAAATTATCTTCGCGCTCCCGCCGCCGCGGGTAGCGCTGTCACAGCCGGGAGGAGAGTCACGCAACAGGGCAGGAGCCCTTTAAATTATCTTCGCGCTCCCGCCGTCGCGGGTAGCGCTGTCACAGCCGGGAGGAGAGTCACGCAACAGGGCAGGAGCCCTTTAAATTATCTTCGCGCTCCCGCCGTCGCGGGTAGCGCTGTCACAGCCGGGAGGAGAGTCACGCAACAGGGCAGGAGCCCTTTAAATTATCTTCGCGCTCCCGCCGTCGCGGGTAGCGCTGTCACAGCCGGGAGGAGAGTCACGCAACAGGGCAGGAGCCCTTTAAATTATCTTCGCGCTCCCGCAGTCGCGGGTAGCGCTGTCACAGCCGGGAGGAGAGTCACGCAACAGGGCAGGAGCCCTTTAAATTATCTTCGCGCTCCCGCAGCGCGGGACGCGCGCGGGCGGCGCCCGGGCGAAGCCCGGGCCAAGGGCGGGCCCGTCCTTAGCCCGTCAGAGACCGGAGGAGGCTGGGCTGGGCCCCATCTCTTTCACCTGTAGTAAGAGAATTACTTGTTATCTAAGAGTTGTTTAAGAGAGTACAGATTATAGCACCATCCTACTATTCCTAAATTGAGAAGCCTATTCTTCACTCAGCCCTTCCCCCATTAATTCCTCCTCTAAGCTACCCCATTGCGGGCATCTTCCCAATATGGGGAAAAGGAAGGCTATAGATTTACCAGCACAATCCAAGGGTACTAAAATCGCAAAAAAACGCCCAAGTAGACCTTTGAATCCAGCTATACCCAATGGGTTAAACCCATTGGATGAAATAGATCTCCTAGTTAAAGAAGTTGAGTCTATGTTAGGTACACAAACAACTCTAGGGGCAACTAATTTAAAGAGAGGCCCCCCTAACGATAGGAAAATCCCAGAGTTATTTAAAAAGAAGGGGTCAAGGGATCCTACAGATACTATAATAGGGGTAGATAGAGACGGGGGCCCGCATAATTGCAAGGGCCCCCTACCGTTACCCACTTATAACATAGCGAGTTCCCCAGTATCCCAGCTGGGTCTCCCACACGTACCACATACACCAACCCTTCTACCATTGACTCCGGTGATCAAGGTGGTCCCTAGCCTATTCTGTACTAATCGTTTTGAACCTCTATTGGTAATAGAGGGCTCGCCCGTGCCCACGAGTGTGCCCAAGTGCAAGTCAGTAGTTGGAAAACCCAACCCTAGTGTTATTTCACCGATCCCCCAGCTCGAGCCAGAAGGCAAAGAACCAGCAGCTAGTAGAGACAACCTGGCTACAGTTCTCCAGAGAGTTGATGAAGTTAAGGGACTGGTTTTAGTATTAATAGATCTTATGAAGAGCAATCGTGCTTGTGCTGGACTTTGTAAAGTCTGTGGGGAGGTCAGGGGGGAAGAAGCCTTCCCATTATCTGCCCCACCAATGGGGACGGAGCTAAGGGACAATTGTTGTCTCCCCACTAGAAGGGGGGCAGCTCTTCTAGGGAGGGAAGACTACCATTGTGATCCCAATATCGACAACATGAGACCCAGGAGGTCTACAAATGTACCTAGGCACAGAGACCGTCAAGGTAGTTGGTCAAGTAATCTTATTAGTGACAGGGCCAGAGGTAGGACTAGCAAATCCGACCCACCGGAAACTGTCCAAGATTCCAGCCTTACACAACCCCCCAACAAGTCACATAAGACTCCCTCTAACAACATCACTCTCTCCCGATACAATACTGAGAGTATAGTTAATAAAGAACAGGACCTGTTTATAAGTCAGGGAACAAATAAAATCTATTTGACTAATGTTCCAAAACTATCGCCAGGGTTAGCTGAGAATCAAGCTTCCTTGATCAACAAAGTCATACATTGGATACGTTCCCGACGAAGTTGTCTCTCTGTTATTCGTTCTGACATAATATCGGCCAAGAGAAGCAGCATCACAGGGACCAATCTTGACATAATAACTATCTATTTTGAAGACAAGTATATGGTGACACAATTAATGGATTTTGATCGTCGTACCCACTTGGAATATGCAACAACCAGGGAGGGAATTAGACTCATGTTACACCCACAAAATACTGGACAAGCCATGGGACTGGCAGGATCTGATGGTTTAACTAATTCCCGCGGAGGTGCTGCACGAAAGGAAGTTAATCCCAGGCTGTTGCCCAATCCTGTATGACTGACTACTGAACTAGTAACTAATGTGACGGCCTGCTCCAAGGCCTTACATTTTACGGGGGATGACAAAACATTATCACCAAACACCTGTAGTACTGACTCGAGTGTGGTAGACGCTGGATGCACACCCGTGGTGACAAACCAAGATAAATGTACATTAGAACTTATGTCATGGAATGTTGCCGGCCTGGCAAAGAAACTAGATGATGGTGAATGGGCCTCTTTTATTAAAAAAACGGACATATGTTTGTTTCAGGAAACTTGGGCGGAGGATGCCACCAACATAGATGGATTTCTCTCATTTAGTGCACCTGCTATACCTCCAGAGAAGGGGAGGGGCCGGGCAAAAGGTGGGCTCTTATTACTTGTTAACAAGAATTTGCAGTGTGACTACAAGCTTTTGGGAATTGATTCTGTAGATCTAAAAGCCATGTGTATTACGTTTAACAGAAGATTATCAATTGTTATTGTTAATGCTTATATATGATCGGTCCCAAATGGCTCCGAGTCCCATACCCTGGTTATTCTGTCTGAATTTGTAGGCAGCCTCCACCCCTCAACTATTCTAATCATAGCTGGAGATTTTAACTGTACCTTCGAGCCTTCTATTCTCACAAGTGGTTTAACTGATGAAGAAGATGAGCAGTGGGGGATCCCACAACTATCTATTACCCAGCCTTGCAAAAAATCTCGGGTGGCCATGCAATTAGCCACATTATGTTTAAATCATGGCCTTAGGGCCTGTAACGGTAGAACTCCATCTGATATGAACAGCGCACCTACTTTTAAAAGGGGCATGTCGACAAGCACTATTGATTACTTCTTGGTCGATGTTAGGTTGTGGCCCCAATTGGTAGATATGAAAATAGAAGTAAGATGTGACAGTGACCATTTCCCCTTGCTCCTTACTCTTTCTGGAGAAACGTTCAGGAGAACACTTAATAACCATGTCACAATCATTCCGCCATCTTGTTGGAATAACAAATTCACCAAGATTACATGGCCAAAAGTGGTGTCCAACCCTCATCATATCAGAGCAATATATCAGATTTTTTTAAATAATTTGGCAGAGTATGAAGACCAGGCAGTGGGGAATATTCCGATTCTCAAAATACATGACAACATGTATACCCAACTACGGTCTTTTTTTTATAAAACAAGGCGGTCAAAGACACATGAAGGGAAAGGGGCAAGCAAGGGATGGTTTGATGAGAGGTGCTCAAAGGCTAAGTCTGGGTTAAGAGTTGCAGTAATGTCTGGTTCCCAGGGGGAAATTAAACAAGCCAGGTCCCTATACAAAGCAACTTTGTCTTATGCTAAAAAGCAGTGGGAGGATTCCCTGTGGCAGGAATTATTAGATGCTTCCAGAGAGAAGAACAATAAGCGTTTCTGGGAGCTTCTGTCTAAAAGGGAAAATGGAGGTAGGAGTTGTCCCAGCAACCATATCCAACCAGAAAGCTGGGTAGAGCATTTTACTACTCTCTATGCCCTACCAGAGGGCCCAATGGACACCAATGTGGTCCACTCTCCAACAGAATTGTTGGAACCAAATTCCCGTATGGCCCCCCAAGTGGAGTCTCAGTGTGCCCCTGAGCGTTGCCTCATTTTTAAAATAGAAGAGACCCTTGAGGCTATAAATAGCCTAAAACCTGGCAAAGCACCTGGACCAGATAAGCTTCCTGGAGATCTTTATAGATCAGAACCACATATCTGGTCCTGGTATATAAATGCCATCTCAAATAGTATAGCGGCAGGGGGGCAAATTCCAGGTACATGGAAGGGGGCAGAGATCATACCCATTTATAAAAAAGGGAATGCTAATCTCCCAGCCAACTACAGGCCAATTAGCCTTATAGACAACCTACAAAAGATCTTTGCAAAACAAATTTTACAGAGGTTAATCAATTGGGTTGAGGAGTACCAAATCCTTTCCCATCTACAGGCAGGGTTTCGTGCAAAAACAAGCACGATAGACCAGGTTTTTCGATTGCCCATATTGCATTGGAAATATGTACTTGTGGCCAAACAATGCCTGTATGTGGTATTTATAGACTGCGATCGGCTTTTGATTTGGTCCCAAGAGCCAAACTGTGGGAAGTGCTGGGTAGATTGGGAATCCCAGAGGATCTATTACTCCTGTTAAAACGACTGCATGAGAACACTTATGCCCAAGTGAGGTGGGGTGAACAAGGCGAACTGACAGAACGGATTCCAATCAGAAGAGGAGTTCGCCAAGGTTGCGTGTTAGCCCCCCTACTGTTTACTATATTTATTAACGAAGTAGTAAAGGCTGTGTCCACAGGCCAGAATGATGCCCCTTCCCTGAATACACAAAAAATCCCTATCCTGCTCTTTGCCGATGATTCACTCCTCATTTCTAAGACACCAATGGGGTTGCAGACCCTTGTTGACCGGTTTAACCAATTCTGTAGCGATTATGGGCTGGAGGTTAACATTAACAAAACAAAATTGATGGTCTTATCCAAGGGACCTAGGAAAAGATGTTCCATCCACATTGAGGGAGTACCGCTGAAGGAAGTAAGCTCTATAGATTACTTGGGAGTTAGGTTAACCAGTAAACTACTATGGGAAGAGCAGATTACGAAAAGTGCAGGGCTCCTTCAACATAGAGCCTCATCCATATTGCGTTTTTATCAAAGCTCCTTTACAAAGGTTGTTTCCCCAGCAATAAAAATTTACACGGCTAAGGCTCAAAGTGCAGCCCTGTACGGAGCGGAGGTATGGGGTTACGCTAACTGCAATAAGATCAGTGTGGGGGAAAACAACTTTGCAAGGGCTTTAATTGCATGTCCACGCACTACACCCTTGCTTCCATTATTTCTAGATCTGGGGTTAAGCCGAGTAGCAGATCTAGCTACTCTAAGACCTCTCCTTTATTGGATTAGATTATGGACAACCCCCGAACTAGATATATATAAGACCGCATTACTCGATTTACTGAAATGCCAAAATGCTAATACTCTTCCCTGGATTCGCCATGTGGCCCATTGGCTTAGGCTTTTGGGCTTGGGCGACTATTGGGAAAATCCCCACAAATTAGAGAGACGGCACAAAAATGTTTTAAAGTTAACCTATTGGTCTTATGTTAAGGACAACTACATAATCCATAAATCCCATGGTCGCTTAACTAATTCCTTTACTGATATTAAATGGTCCCCAAAGTTTGAATCCTATTTGGATGTGATACCGGACTTGCAAGGCAAGAGTTTATACGCAAGGTTTCATTTTGGCTCACTGCCCCTGATGTCATTGATTCATAGGTGGGGGTCGATTAATCTTCCCGATACATGCCCTGCCAGTGGCAGTATTTTTGAAACCATTGAGCATTTTATGTTCTTCTGCCCAGCCTATGCGATTCCGCGAACAAAATGGATCCGCAAGATTTGCAGGGACATGGGATTCAAGAATTGCTCCTTGGCTCTACGGGTTCTAAAAAGCCATAATTCAGCTGACGTAATTCTTTCAGTAAGTAAGTATTTAGCAACAGCTTGGCGCATACGTTGCCATCTTCAAAAAGTTATTTAAGGTCTTATCTCTATATAGGTAAGATTTAGAGCCATATGCGCAAATCAAGTTATTGTTTTAATATTTTACACCTATTTACAGACATGTACTTATTTATTTACTTAAGAATTATTATATTCTGTTTTATGTGCTTTATGGTCATTGATGAACTAAGTTGATGATGAAGATGATCTGGATGAAGTGGGTTGGATAGGGCTTGGAATAGATTTTTTAGACATTATGTAGGTAATCATTATGTGTTTCTGCCATTTTAACACTAGTTTTAGCCATAAAGAGCTATTTTTTATGCATCTGTCTGGTACTCGTGCCATTTTAACATGAATCCGATAACCATTTTAAGTTAATATATAAGCTTTTTATCACACTGTGCTTGTGTCTTAACGATTTGACAGTGCTTAAATTTGCCAAATGATTGTGCCGGTAGTAGGCTCTCTTTGTTAAAGTATGCCATCTAAATTATTAAGGAATTATATTATTATGTAACATCAAATCAGCACTTTAAATTTTTACATCTTGGGTCGGATAGTTTGTATTTATCTTGATGATGATACCATCTGGGAAATATGTATTTTGAAATCACCCCATATTGTTTTAAGAGTTTTAAATATTTGTACTATTTTAACGTTATGAAGCAATTGTCTCAGAAACCCTGGTATCTAAATGTTAAGTTATGTATCGGGATCAATGGTGGATTATAGTAGGCCATTGCCTATAGAAGCTTTTCCTATTCTAAACCTTACTATTTTCAGCCAGTGTAAAAGTATAATGAAGAAAACGTACCTTTTTTGTACAATTTAATATGTAACTTTTATGACCTATGGTCGAATAAAGTATATGATGATGATGATCCTCTGACGCAGCATTTATCAATAGGCCCTGAAATGGCGACCGCCTGTCCTGTGTAGAGGGACAGGTGGAAGTGAGGTCATGCAGCTGACGTTCTGCACCGCGGCGGTAGGCGGTTGTGAACCACCGTGCAATTCCTCATTGGTTCATATTGGGCCCTATGGGGTACAGTGGCCAATGGGGATCTACGCCAGTGGTGACGGTATGCACCGCCACAGACATGACTGCCATTTCATTTCATTTTCCTCACTTGTTTCCTCACCATCCATAGGAGAGAATCTACACTGCATGTGCTGCTGTGACCTGTGTCTAGAACCTACCATGGTCCGAGTGACCGGGGAAAGGGCCCCAGCCTTCACTTCTGAGTAGTTGGAGCGACTGGTGGATGGGGAACTACCCCCGTACGGACTGCTGTATGGGCCTCCAGACCAACAGCTGAGTACACTGTGTGCATGATGCATGTGGCATGAATGCATGGAGTTGTGTGTGAAGGTATTGTGTAAGGGGGGTGAGTGGATGTCTTCTTGGCGGTGTACATGTTGTGGGCTCGGCTATGTGTGTGCGAATGGTGATGCAAACAGGTATGGTGGGCCATTTGTGTGACAGGCTGGACTGTTTGTCTAATGGTGTTGTCCTGTCTGTATTGCCTTTGCAGGTCAGTGCCCATCAAAAGAAGGGAATATGTCATACCATCACCAAGGATGTGCGGACCCTGGGGGTCCATGGCAGGTGGAGCACCCACTGTCACAAACGGTGGGAGTACCTGAGACGCTGGGCATGAAAGACAGCAGAAGCCCAGCTGGGGATGGCCTCCCAACGAGGAAAGGGTGCCCATCGGACCCTGACCCCACTGATGGCCTGCATACCGGTGATGGCCTACCCTGAGCTGGATGTGCGCTTGAGGGCATCACAGCAGCCACAAGGGGGTGAGTACAGTGGCTATCATTACAACTTACGGCTGGTGTGGTGGTATCTGGGTGGTGGTTGTGTGTCAGTGGGTGCCCCTAGGCCGGGTCAGACATATCAGCATAGGTCTTCTGGAGGCTAATGGTTTGATTGGTAAATACTGCTTACCTAGATTGTTAGTATTCACTTCTGGGCAGGACTGCATGGGTCCCTGGTGTGCTGCATTTGGCGGTGTGTGACCCTCCTCATGCCTTGGTGATTAGCCATTTCACTGGTAGTGCAATTCATAGTGCGTAGGCCTGTTGCCTGTGTGTGAGGGTGCTGTGTACGCCAACGGTGGTGTTGGTGCAGTCATTGACCCAGTGTATCCTTTGTCTCTCTTCCCCCTTTCTTATTTTGTCATCCTGTCCTTATGTGCATTAGCATTAGCATCAACTGGTGGAGGAGCAGAGGCACTGGCGACAGAGGGTGCTGCATCCCCCAGGACCCTGGAGGCAGAGTCCACCGACACCGAGGGAATCAGCAACAGCATCCAGCCCATGCACCTGCACCCAAACACAGCAGACAGGAACCTCCTACAACCACTCCCTCTTCCTCCACTCCCAAACCTTCTCCCTATTCCTGCCCCAATGTCCCTAAGAAGTTATTCCTCTCCACCATTGACCTCTTTCCTACTCCTCCCCCTGTCCTTCACTTCTGGCCAGGGTGGCAAAAACCTAGGCAAGCACCTCAGCCACCCAGTCCATAGGCCCAGTAGTCACCACAGCCACTCGTGGTGGGAAAGGATCCAGGGCACCAGGCAGCCTCAAGGAAAGGGTGCCTGACCCAGCTGCTGCAGGGAAGGGCAAGGAGCCATCCCCAGCTGCTGCCAGGAAGGGAAAGGAGCCATCCCTAGCTGCTGCCCATAAGTTCAATGAGCCATCCCCAGCTGCTGCCAGAAAGGGCAAGGAGCCATCCCCAACTGCTGCCAGGGAGGGCAAGGTGCCTGCCCCAGTTGCTGCCAGGAAGGGCAAGGAGCCAGCACCAGCAGGCAGGAAGGACAAAGGGCCTGGTGCAGGGACTCAGACAGAGACCCCACCACGTACCATGGTTGTGCAGCCATCCGAGGCTGCAAGGAATGGGCTGGAGCTTCCCCCCACCATTACCAGGAGAAGCAGCAGCAACACTACCACCACCAGCAGCAGCACCACCACCAGTGGGCAGCCATCCAAGGCTGCAGATGATAGGCTGCAGCCTCCCCCCACCAGCGGCTGCAGCAGCAGTGCACCATCATTGAGCAGCCGTCATCGCATGGCAGATGGTATGTAGTCCTGCCTCCATGGGCTGCTGTGCGGCCTGTCCCCTGCAAATCCAGTGGGTATGACACCCAGCTGAGAGACTGTGACCTTGCACTCTCCAGGATCAGAAGAACAGGGCACGGTGGCCCCTCCAGAACCAGTGGGTAAGACATCCACCAACCCCAGCCTTCCCAGGATCAGAAGCACAGGGCACGATGCCCCCTCCAGAACCAGTGGGTAAGACACCCACCAACCCCAGCCACCCCAGAATCAAGAGCACAGGGCACGAAGCCCTCTCCAGAACCAATGGGCAAGTCACCCACTTGAGGGACTGTGGCCTTGCACTTCCCAGGACCAAGCATAGGGCGTTTTGCCCCCTCCAGAGCCAGTGGGCAAGTCACCCACTTGAGAGACTGTGGCCTTGCAATCCCCAGGACCAAGCACAGGACATATTTCCCCCTCCAGAACCAGTGGTGTTGATCCATCTGCCGGCTGAGGTGCTACCCCATTCCCCGTCCCCCTGAGGTGCCTGCCCATTTTCCAACTGATGCCCCCGCAGTGTTCTCTCTGTGTTGATGCAGGTGACAAGTGGGGTCTTGGACTTTGGCCTGTGGCCCTGTGGCCCACGCACAATATGGACTGGGCAGTGTCCCTTGAACTGTACATATGAATATACCATTACGTTGCATTTTCGTATTTCTACTGTGTTGTTATTATTACACTCATTTTTGCACACTCCTGTTGTCCTTGCATTATTCCTCAAGGGTACAAGTTAAATATGATTGTATGTATGGTGTTGGGGGTGGGGGTGTATTTTGTACGTGTGCATGTCACTCTCTTTTTCCTCCCTCCCTCCCCTGTGTGCTAGGCGGCTGTACTCACTGTGGTCGTCTTCACCGTCATTGGTGTTCGTGGTGGAGCACGTTGTAGAAAATCATTGGGAATGTTTGAATTTTAGGTTCCATGGCGGGGTGGTTGTTCCCTGTGTCTCCAAAGGTGAGTCCTTTGACCTCTGTGCAGTGTTTCTGCCAGGCTTTTGATGTCATGGGTACCGCCCCGGAAAAGGTGGCGGTTTCCAGGGTCTTAATATGGTGGGTGGAACATTAACTTCCGCCTGGCTGTAGGCAGCTACCACAGTGGTGGCTGTTGTATCCGCCCTGGCGGTGGGTGTGGTAAAGTGGCTGTCTATCTGAGTTCTCACCACCATGGTCATAATTTGGCGGTAGTTACCACCAGCCTGTTGGCGGTATTACTGCCACTTTGTCACCGACCGCCAGGGTTGTAATGAGGGCCTATATATTGCTTGGCATGATAAAGGCGGTCATCACAACATTGGCGGTAAAAGCCACTTACCGCCGTGCAGAACACTGCCAACACACCGCTGGGCCCGCAGAAATTCGCCACAGCTATTATGACCCACAGCACGGAATCCGCCAAAATGCAGACACCCACACAAGTCCGCCACACCAAAGGTCAGTGATAAACTGGTGAAAACAAAACCTCCACGGTCACGCCAACAGAAATACGCCCACACTATCATGACTCACGAATCCACGCGGCGGTCTTTCAACCGCGGTATTTCATTGCCGGTATACACCGCCACGCTCAAAATACACACACATTTACAAAACACAGCCACATTGGACAAATCGAAATACACACACCTGATACATATACACACACCACTCCCACACACCCAATACTATATAAAACACACACCCACATCACCCACAAACCCCTACGACCAGAATCACTGAGAGAAGGCCAGAGAGAGACACCACCATCAACAAACTAGCATCCACAGGCACACAACACCATCACCCACATAACTTCCACGCACCTCACACTAACCACAACTACATATCAGCACACTTATCACCACACACACCACCCCACACATCACCCACACAAAACCATGGCAAGGCAAAGACACCCCAGGTTCTCGGAGGACGAGCTTAGGGTCATGGTGGAGGAAATCGTCCGGGTAGAGCCACGGCTATTCGGATCACAGGTACAGCACACCTCCATTGCCTGGAAGATGGAGCTATGGCGAAGAATAGTGGACAGGGTCAACGCAATGGGACAGCACCCAAGAAATAAGGATGACATCAGGAAGAGGTGGAACGACCTACGGGGGAAGGTGCGTTCCGTGGTCTCAAGACACCACCTTGCGGTTCAGCGGACTAGCGGCAGACCTCCACCTCCTCCCCCACAACTAACAACATGGGAGCAGGTCTTGGTGATTCTGCATCCTGAGGGCCACGCAGGAGTAGCAGGAGGAATGGACGCTGGTAAGTCAAATCTCTCACTATTTCATCCCCCACCCAACCTGCATGCCATCACATACCCCCACCCTCACCCCCATCTCTCCAACTCCTCACAAATGTCCCAATATCACAACACCAAGCCCTGCATGCAACAACAAAGCATGGACAACCAACACCAAATCATGCCCACTGCACAAACCCATACACCCCCCTAAACCATCCTCACACTAGGTCCCTCACAGGAATGCAAGCACTGGGGTACACGGTCACCCACCCATTGCACACCATGGCACACACAGATGCAAGAATCATGGTTTCACACCCCTGCAGGACCCCTACCCAACGTCACCGCACAGGAGGGTCCAGACATGTCCACACCACCTACAGAAGAGGCCAACAGTGATGACAGCAGCTCTGTCCAACTGGATATAGATGCACCAGCCCAGCCCATCGGGGACCTCAGGACAGTCGGTTCCCATCACACAGTCACGGACCACTACAGAGCTTCCCCCCTCTGGAAACACCAGCACAGCACCCACCCAGCAGGCCCATACCTCTGTCCCCAGGACAAGTCAAGCAGCAGTGTGTCCACCACTACAGGGAACCCAGGCTAACCCACCACCCCAACAACAACAGGGACCTGGGGGCAGTGGCAGTGGGCACACCATTCATGGGACAGAGGCACAGGAACACAGGGGAACTTGGAGGACTACTGTGCTCAGGGGGAGGACAGGCCAAGGGAACCCACTCTCCACGAGGCCCTCTCCAACATCATGGGAGCCTACCACCACTCCCAGGAGACGATGGCAACGGTACTGGCCAAGTTTCAGGAGACCCAGCGGCTGCAGGAGGAACAGTATCTGGGCTTCAGGGAGGAACTCAGAGCCATCAATTCCACCCTGGGCACCATCGTAGGGGTGCTGAAGGAAGTACTCAACACCAGGAGGGACACTGTGGAACAACAAGGGGCCCCTGACACTAGCCTGGACGATGAACTGCCCACCACCTCCGCCGGCACTAGTGGACAGGAGGCACCACCACAGGACCACCACATCAGCACCACATCCCCTGCAGAGGGAGAACCACCCTGCAAATGGTCCCTGAGATCCAGGACAAAGACAGAGAACGATGCCAAGACCCCTGCCAAGAAATGAGACCACCCTGAATGTCATCTTTCTGTCCCACTTTGTCACTCTGTCCATCCTCAAACTGCCCCAGCTCCACTTCCTATGCCCATTTGGGCAATGCACCTGTGAGACCAATAGACTGGACTCTGCCATGGACATACCTCCACTATCACCCCTGCCCATTTTGCAACCCCCGTTAATATTGAGCACTTAAATAAACACCCTTGAAGCACAAAACAATCTGGAGTAAGTCTGTGAGTTTGAATTAGTGTATTATCAATTACTGTGGCAAAAAGCTCTTACAATTGTAATGTCAACATACCTATGTCACACAGCTCTAGTCCATGAGGAATCAAAGCAGATGTCACACAGTGGGACCCACATCTGTGAAATCGTAAGGGAAAGTGACAACTCAGTGACCATTCACTGGGTGAAAACGACAGACAGTAGAGAGGCAGTAATGTTAAAGTACATGTAGTAGGCAGGTTTGTACTCTTACCTGTGTCTCACTGGAAATATTGCAGGATCACCGAGTCCCTGTTGTCGATGTCCTCTTCTTCTTCTTCCTCGTCTTCACTGTCCACAGGCTCCACAGCTGCAACAACACCGCCATCTGGACCATCCTCCTGCAGAAAAGGCACCTGTTGTCGCAAAGCTAAGTTGTGAAGCTTACAGCAGGGCACGATGATCTGGCACACCTTCTTTGGTGAGTAGAATAGGGATCCACCTGTCATTTGGAGGCACCGGAACCTGGCCTTCAGGAGGCCGAAGGTCCGCTCGATTATCCGCCATGTTCGCACATGGGCCTCATTGTAGCGTTCCTCTGCCCTTGTCCTGGGATTCCTCACTGGGTTCAGTAGCCATGACAGTTTGGGGTAACCAGAGTCACCTGTAAATGGCGAGGGACAACTGGTAGACACACACTAACCTGTAGGGATATCCCCAGACCCAGACAACCATTCCCACTGACTTGCTTCCAGGTGCTCACCTAATAGCCACACACGGTGCCTCAGGAGCTGACCCATCACATAAGGGATGCTGCTATTCCACAGGATGTAGACGTCATGGACTGAGCCAGGGAACTTGGCATTAACATGGGAGATTTACTGGTCTGCCAAACATACCATCTGCACATTCATGGAATGATAACTTTTCCGGTTTCTGTACACCTGTTCACTCCTGCGGGGGACCAAAGCCACATGTGTCCCATCAATGGCACCTATGATGTTGGGGATATGTCCCAGGGCATAGAACACACCTTTCACTGTAGGCAAATCCTCCACCTGAGGGAAAACGATGTAGCTCCGCATGTGTTTCAGCAGGGCAGACAACACTCTGGACAACACGTTGGAAAACATAGGCTGGGATATCCCTGATGCTATGGCCACTGTTGTTTGAAATGACCCACCTGCAAGGAAATGGAGTACTGACAGCACCTGCACTTGAGGGGGGATTCCTGTGGGATGGCGGATAGCTGACATCAGGTCTGGCTCCAGCTGGGCACACAGTTCCTGGATTGTGGCACGGTCAAGCCTGTATTTGATGATCACATGTCTTTCCTCCATTGTCGATAGGTCCACCAGCGGTCTGTACACTGGAGGATGCCGCTATCTCCTCACATGTCCCAGCGGGAGATGCCTATGAAGGACAACAGCGAGCACAGAGTCAACCAACTCAGAGGTACCTACCCACAGCTTACACAGAACACGAATCATAATCCGAAAAGTGGCCTGTATGTGTTTTGAGTCTAGACCTAGGTATGTGTGAAGCAGTTAAAAATTAAGCCATGTGGGCCCCTGAAATGGCGGCTGCCTGACCTCTAAAGTGGGACAATGGGATGTGAGGTAACTGCGCTGGCGTTGTACACAGTTGCGGTAGGCGGTCAAAGACCGCGGCGCAATGCTGCATTGGTTAACATTAGACCCATGGGTCCCAGGAGCCAATGACGATGTACGCCGGCGGTGACAGTACGCACCGCCGCAGACATGACCGCCATTTTCTATCTGTTCAACCACTCGATACCTAATCTTCGACAGGAGGGGACCTACACTGCAAGTGCTGCTGTGACCTCGGTCTGGAAGAGACAATGGCCTGAGTGTCTGTGGAAAAGGCCCATGCCTTCACATCGGAGGAGTTGGAGAAACTCGTCGAAGGGGTCCTCCCCCAGTACACGCTACTCTACGGTCCTCCAGACAAACAGGTAAGTACACTGGGAGCATGCTGTATGGGCTATGCCTGTGTGGAGAGGGGTGGATGTAAGAAGGAAGGGGGGAGAGTGTGGCGTGCATGAAACGACAATGAGTGCATGTGCCACATGCCAAGGGTAGGGATGGGGGCCAATGACTGTGACGGTGCATTTGGTAATAAGTTTCTCTTCCCCCTGTACAAATCATGTAGGTCAGCGCCCACCAGAAAAACGATATTTGGCGTGCCATCGCCAAGGACGTCCGGACCCTGGGGGTCTACCACAGACGGAGCACCCACTGCCAGAAAAGATGGGAGGACATTTGCCGCTGGAGCAAGAAGACGGCGGAGGCTCAGCTGGGGATGGCCTCCCAACGTGGGAGGGGTGCCCGTCGCACCATGACCCCCCTGATGTTCAGGATCCTGGCGGTGGAGTGCCCGGAGTTGGATGGGCGCTTGAGGGCACCACAGCAGCCACAAGGGGGTGAGTACACGCTCATCCTGCTGATTTAGCGTGCAGTGGAGGTGTCTGGGTGGGGGAGGTGGGCTGTGGGTTTCCCTAGGCCAGGGCGAGTTTAGTAGGCAAGGTCCCTCCGTAAGGCAGGCCATGTGGCACCCCACCCCACCTCTGTAGAGTGCCAAGTACACCTAGTCATGCCCCTATGTCATCCATGTGTGCAGATGTCATCCATAGCCTAGTACGCCATGTCCCAGGGATTGAACACTGGAGCCCAAGAGCGCGGCGTAGTGCAGGGGGCTTCTGTGTCTGGCGTGTCCGCCAACGGTAGTGGTAATGCATGCACTCAACATGTCTTTCTTCTGTCGTCGTCCCCCCTTTTTGTGGTCTCCCTGTTCTTGTGTGCATTAGCATCATCAGGCGGAGGAGCAGTGGCACCGGAGCACGAGGGAGCTGCATCCCACATGTCCATGGAAGGCAAAACTACGGACTCGAAGTTCACCAGTGGGAGGGAGGGCGAGGGGAGCTCCGCGTCGGGGACAGGAGCTGACACCAGCGACACGGACTCGTCCTCTGATGGGAGCTCCCTTGTGGTGCGGCAACATCTGTGCCACCCGCATCTACAGGTATAGCCGCCACCCCCCTACAGGGTGTAGAAAGGCAGTTGCAACAAACAAATGCATTCCCGGAGGGCATTCATTCTGGTCAGGCGGCCCTTCAGTGAGCTTTTCAGACTCTGGCCTCAGCACTGATGGCAGCCATTGTCCCCGTCCCTAGCCTCCCCCCTCCAACTTCCTCCACCCAGACCCAATCCCCTCTACCCCAGCCTATCCCAAGCACACCTTCAGACAAGCATGCACACACTTCAACACACAAGGGAAGCTCAGGCAAACATAAGCACAACACAACCCACAGGCACTCACACAAGCATCACACACATGCCAACACACCAACATCCACTGCCTCCACTGTGTCCCACTCCTTCTCGTCTCCCTCCTCCGTCCCAGTCTCGCCTACACTCACACCTGCATGCACTACATCTACAGCCACTACTGCTATCACCAGCACACACACCACCACACCCCTCTCACGTGCAGTCACCACCCCCACTACCATCCACACGTCCCCTGTGTCCTCTCCCAGTGTGTCTGTGACGCCACCTCCCAAGATACACAAACGCAGGCACACACCCACCCAACAGCCATCCACCTCACGACAGCCTCCAGCGCATGCACCTTCACACAAAGTCACCAAACAAACACCTCCTACAACCACAACCTCTTCCTCCACTCCCAAACCCCCTCCAGCTATCCGTCCCAGTGTCTCCCAAAAACTTTTCCTGTCCAACCTTGACCTCTTTCCCACACCTCCCCCACCCTGTCCGTCTCCTAGGTCCCGACTCTCCAGGTCCCAACCTAGCACCTCAGCCACAACATCTCCGGGACCAGTGGTGCCTGTAGTCACTGGAATATGGAGTGCACCAGCCACCAGGGCAGCCAGTGTGGCACGGAGCCACAGCACGGACAGTCTCCCACCTGTCAAGCATCAGAAGTTGGCCACTGCCCGGCGGGAGAGGGGGAAGACTCCAGCCACCAAAGCTGCTCCCAGGGGTCCCAGTGGGAGTGTGGAGTCAGCTGCGACACCTTCAAAGGTGGGGAAGGGCCACAAGAAACCCGGCAAGTCTGGGAAGAGTAGCACGGCTGAGGAGACCGCCATCATCCCCGCTGCCCAGGAGGCCACCGCCATCATCCACCCGGAGACAGAGAGGACTGCCAGCACAAGCCCCGCTGGGCCAGAGAGGCCCGCCAGCACAAGCCCCGCTGGGCCAGAGAGGACCGCCAGCACAAGCCCCGCTGGTCCAGAGAGGACCGCCAGAAGCTGAGTCGCTGCAAAGAGCCCGCTGCCTCAAGCACCGCTGAACTGGGCACCGCCGCTCCAAGCACCGCTGAACAGGGCACCGCCGCCTCAAGCACCGATGAACAGGTCACCGCCGCTCCAAGCGCCGCTGAACAGGGTACCGCTGCCTCAAGCACAGCTGAACAGGGCACCGCCGCCTCAAGCACCGCTGAACAGGGCACCGCCGTTCCAAGCACCGCTGAACAGGGCACCGCCGCTCCAAGCACCGCTGGCCCATGAGCGCCAAGGGCACTGACGCTACTGAGTCAGTCACGAGCAGGATGAAGCACTCTGGGCACCAGGCCCCCTCCAGAACCAGTGGAGACTGTCATCCACTACCTTTGTCCTTAGCAGGATGAAGCACTCTGGGCACCAGGCCCCCTCCGGAACCAGTGGAGACTGTCATCCACTACCTTTGTCCTTAGCAGGATGAAGCACTCTGGGCACCAGGCCCCCTCCGGAACCAGTGGAGACTGTCATCCACTACCTCTGTCCTTAGCAGGATGAAGCACTCTGGGCACAAGGCCCCCTCAGGAACCAGTAGAGACTGTTATCCACTTGAGAGACTGTGGTTTTGCACTCCCCAGGATGCAGCAGTGGGCAACCCACCCACTGTAGAGACTTGAGAGACTGTTGATTTGCACTCCCCAGGATGGAACAGTGGGCAACCCACCCACTGTGGAGACTTGAGAGACTGTGGCTTTGCACTCCCAGGATGGAACAGTGGGCAACCCACCCACTGTAGAGCCTTGAGAGACTGTGGCTTTGCACTCCCCAGGATGGAACAGTGGGAAACCCACCCACTGTAGAGACTTAAGAGACTGTGGCTTTGCACTCCCCAGGATGGAACAGTGGGCAACCCACCGACTGTAGAGACTTGAGAGACTGTGGCTTTGCACTCCCCAGGATTGAACAGTGGGCATGTGGCCCCCTTGTGGATTTGGCGTCATGCACTCAACCGGCTGAGATGCCCCCCCTTTCCCTCCCCCTGAGGTGCCTGTTTTCTTGCTCTCTGATGCCCCTGCAGTGTTCTCTCCTTCATGGTCGGGGATCTTGTGTGGGCCTCGCCCATACCGTGTGGGCCCAGTGTTCCACGGACTTCATTGGAGCACTACCTGGACTACAAAGATTGGTGTATATTTTGTTTATGGTGTATATATATATTTTTGCGTACTTGATTTTAATATATTACAATGGTTACACTCATTTCCTTTTGTCTTTGCATTCTTCCGGGGGGTTGGGGGGTGTAACTATAATGTATAAATATGTATTTGTGTGTGTGTTGTAGTGGGTGAGGGTGGGGGTGTTTTGTGTGTGTGTCACTCTCTTTTCCCTCCCCTCCCCTGTGTCGTAGGTGCAGTACTCACCGCTGTCTTCGCCGCCGGCGTTCTTGCTCCTGGTAGAGGAGCAAGAAGATGAGGACTGGAAAAATGTGCAGCTCTGGTACCATGGCGTCGGGATTCCTCGTGGGGTGTGTAGAGGTGAGCTTTTTCACTTCGAAGTCCTCTTTCCGCCGTGTTTTTGTCCGCGGTGAATCCGCCCCGGAAAAAGAGGCGGATTGGTAGGTTGTGATACTGTGGGCGGTACATTGACTTCCGCCTGTCTGTTGGCGGTGACCTCCAAGCTGTTTGTCTGTACCGCCCTGGCAGTCGGAGTGTTAAAGTGGCTGTCTTTGTTGGCGGTTTCCACCACGGTCGTAATTCCAATTTTTTTTGCCGCCGGCCTGTTGGCTGTCTTACTGCCACATTAACACCGTCCGCCAGGGTTGTAATGACCACCAAAATGTAGCGAACTAATGTATCCACAAAGGTTGCATGGATGACACCATTACAAGTACAATGAGTAAGGAGTAGACCGATTATATTTACATATTTATTTATTTTGGAAAGCCCTAATTAGAATGTCCTGACACTGAGATATGTATGATAGGAAGGCTGGTTGATTACATTTGGGATAGCCAAGTTCTGATGGTGTATGCTGGGAATATTGAAACCCGAATATCAATGGGACAGAATATCATTATAATAATATAGAGGGTCAAATTATTGAAATGTAAGTTTCTAAACATTTTTTATACTTACCTTCACATATACATACCATGGTGATATATATCTTCAAGGTACGTGTATCTGGAGTTAAGAATACTAAATCCTTCCTTTCCCCTGTGCACTAACCTTTCGATATTTATGCCTTCTATATTTTTGCAATGAGTTACTGTCCTGTCGATATTCAACATTCACTATTACCAGCCACAATCAGTTTTGAACTGTTTCTTAAGATTTTGAAAGTGAGAAGAAGTTGAATGCATGTGACAGACAATTTGAGTCCTAGGCTCAATGTAGACAAAAAAGGGACTGAATAGTTTGCCGTGCTTGATTCAAGGAGCAGAGGCCAGAGGTAGATATGCAGATCTAAGAGATCTCTTAGGTCAACAGGGAGGGAGGGAGTCTTTTTCCTCAAGAGGGGCGGGCATGTGAGATGGATGGCTTTATAAACCATGCATAGAATTTTAAATTGTATATGAATTTTGATGATGAACTAACACAGTTCTATAAGGTCCTGAGAGATATGTGATTTGTTTGGAAGGTTAAAAATATGTGTGACTGCAGAGTTGTGAATGAACTGTGTTTGGCTAATTAGTCAGGGACACTTCAGTTTAGTGAGCTGCAGTAGACAAGGAACAATATAATTCACCCATGGGCTACAGATTTACACATTTTGGTTGGTAGCTATAGAAAACTGTTTGTAGCATTCTAAGGATGTCAAAACAGCCAGCAGTAACATTATTAAATTGAGACACCATTGAAAGAATGTTTCAGGGGAAACTCCATGATTCCTGGTCAAAATTCCAGGGGAAGCGTGTGGACAGGTTTGTTAGACCACCAAGCAAGTGTCTAACCAATCAAAACAATCATATATTTGTAAAGTGCAACTTGTCACCCGCAAGGGTATCTAGACGTTGAGGATGGCCTCATTCAAAAAGCCAGGTTTTGAGCCCTCTCTTGAAGTCTCTGAGTGGAGGGTGTTCCAGGCCTTATCGGTGGGGAAGGAGAAGGAGTATCCTCTGGCAGGGCAACGTCGGGTGCGAGAGATCTGTACGAGGGCCTGATGTGTGGAGATGAGGGTCCTATTGGGGATTTGGAAGTGCAGGCACTGGTTCGGGTAGGTGGGTCCTTGGTGATGGAGGACTTTGAAGGCGTGGATGATGAGGTTGAAGTGGCATCGCTTTTGGACCCAGAGCCACTGGGTCTTTCAAGTGCTGAGAGATGTGGGCTCTCTTGGGCAGGTTGAAAATCATTCTGGCTGCCATGTTTGTATTGTTTGGAGCCTGTGCATGAGTTCAGTGGAGCTGCCAGCAAAGAGTGTGTTGCCATATTCGAGCTGGCTGGTAACAAGAGCATAAGTAACTGTGGTGGTCATTCTGACCCTGGCGGTCTTTGACCGCCAGGGCGGAGGACCGCGGGAGCACCGCCGACAGGCCGGCGGTGCTCCAATGGGGATTCCGACCGCGGCGGTAAAGCCGCGGTCGGACCGGCACCACTGGCGGGGTCCCGCCAGTGTACCGCGGCCCCATTGAATCCTCCGCGGCGGCGCAGCTTGCTGCACCGCCGCGGGGATTCCGACCCCCCCTACCGCCATCCAGATCCCGGCGGTCGGACCGCCGAGATCCGGATGGCGGTAGGGGGGGGTCGCGGGGCCCCTGGGGGCCCCTGCA
This sequence comes from Pleurodeles waltl, assembly GCF_031143425.1. NCBI lineage: Eukaryota > Metazoa > Chordata > Amphibia > Caudata > Salamandridae > Pleurodeles > Pleurodeles waltl. Next base: position 255,532,383 of record NC_090450.1, read on the forward strand.
GTGCCCATGCCACTGGCATGGGCATTGCAGGGGCCCCCGTAAGAGGGCCCCTACATGTATTTCACTGTCTGCTGCGCAGACAGTGAAATACGCGACGGGTGCAACTGCACCCGTCGCACAGCTTCCACTCCGCCGGCTCGATTCCGAGCCGGCTTCATCGTGGAAGCCTCTTTCCCGCTGGGCTGGCTGGCGGTCTGAAGGCGACCGCCCGCCAGCCCAGCGGGAAAGTCAGAATTACCGCCGCGGTCTTTCGACCGCGGAACGGTAACCTGACGGCGGGACTTTGGCGGGCGGCCTCCGCCGCCCGCCAAGGTCAGAATGAGGGCCTGTATCTCCTGTGTGATGGGGAGACACTTGAACATTTTCCTGAGCATGCGGAGTATGTGTAAGCAGGCTGAAGTGACAGAGTTGACCTGATGTCTTATGGAGAGCTCACTGTCTAGGATGATGCTGAGGCTGCAGGCATGGTTTTGCAGCGTGGAGGGGTCAGAGATGAATCATTCCAGAGAACGGAGTGTTTGCCGAAGGTGAGAACTTTCACCTTGTCTGTGTTCAACTTTAGTAAACGTATTTAGAGACCCAACTCAGAAGGAGAAAACTTCCATAGAAAAAAAAGTTTTTTGTTAGAAAAACCCTCACACACCAGGATTACCCCTTGGTGGCATGCTTCATCATTGGGTTTCTTCCCGTTCTGCTGCAGAATGAGGCGTGCTGCAACCAACGGAATACGTGGCAGCACTGTTGGTATCAGCTATGTGGATGCTAGAAAAGGATAGGAGTGGTGGGGTCTTGGTAAGTTAAAAATGTGTTCAACTTGAGGCAGTTGTCCTTAATCCATGCTGTGACGCTTTTCATCATGTTGTTTAAATTCTTCTTGGTTGCAGTTGGATCAGTCGAGAGTGATAGGGCGAGCTGGGTGTCGTCGGCATAGGAGATGATGTTGATTCTGTGCGATCTTACGATGTCGGCAAGAGGGGTCATATAGATGTTGAAGAGTGTAGGGCTGAGGGACGAGCCCTGGGGTACACCGCAAAAGATATGCTTGGTGTTTGACATAAAGGAGGGGAGTCGAACTTTCTGGGTGCGCCATGTGATGAAGGATGCCATCCATCTGAGCGTGAATTGTCTTCTTAATACGAGCAGCTTTGATTTATCCCGTCTCATATTCAGACAGTTAACTCTCATCCAAGACCTGATGTTGGCCATGTAGGCGTGGAAGGTAGATTTAGTGGCTGATGCATTGTTAGAGACTGAGACAATGCCCTGAGTGTCATCAGTATATAAAATGATCTCTATGCCATAAGCTCTGACTAAATCAGTCAAAGATTGGGGCTCAGGGACAAAACAGAGGCCCCATTACACTGTGGGTATCTCCTGTGAGCAATAAGGGGCGAGGGAGATGGGTTTGATTTTTAAGGAGAGAAAGCATATCAGTTAGTGTAGGGCTGCGTCCCAAAAAAAGTACTTAATGATGATTGGGTCTGACCCAGAACCAAAAGCCATCTAAAGGCCTTAAAAGATCAGGGCTGCCAAGTTTCCTTAATCCAAATTAAAGGAAACGTCTTCAGTGGCTGCCAAAAAGTACTGACCCTGTGCCACAGTTGGAGCAAAAACCAAATAGGCTGAAAGTCTAGATGGTTGCTAACCTCCAAATATTGATTGATTTGCTTGTTGAAAATTGTTCTCAGTGAACTTGGATGCTTGAGAAAGGAGAGAAATGGGACAGACATTGGACAGGTCAGAAGGATGAGCTGACAGTTTCCTCGTAATGAGCAGCACCTGGCCATCCTACAGAGTTTTGGAATCTGGATAGAGTGGAGATTTATTTACAGAGGGATGTTAAAATGGGCCTTGAGACTTTGAAACTTTAAAAGAACTTTTCAAGGGGAACATAATCTATGGGAGAGGCATATTTAGTAGTGGGGATCATCTTCACAATGTCCTCCATGGTGATAGAGGAGAAAATAGATAAGGGCGAACCATTGTCTGCATACTTTTTAAACTTGAGGAAGCCTAAAGAAGTCAAGAGTGGCTGTGGTTCAAAGTAAATTTGGATTTTATGGATTTTGAAAGTGAAATAGTAAAGTGGTCAGCAACTTTGTCGTAGAGTTCCTGAGACGGAGTAATGCCTGTGGTCATGGTCTTGATGTGGAGGAGCTCATTGACTATTATTAAAGTTTTCCTTGAAGACAAAAAGCATTGATGTAATGACTTACTTATTACGGGTATTATGAGTGCTTAGCATCTCTGTTAGCATGTTGGGAGCATCCTTGTTATATTTTAAATACTGATGCACTCACCTACATTCCAGGGCTTTACATAATCTTTTTCTCTTAAGTACAATGGAATTCTATGAAGTTGAAGGAGATGCATATGGTAGTCAAGTCCATGTCCTGATTAACCACTGGGAGGCTTGAACTAAGAGCTCTTAGGATCCATCCAAGGCCATGGTTGGGCAGTGGTCGGGCCAGTCATGTTATCAATATATCGCTGGGGCGCAAGAATGGTACATGAGAACTGGACCAGAAAATGGGGTTGTAGGGGAAGAAGAGGATCGATCACCACCAAGTTTGAAAAGATTGGGCCTAAAATGTGGCCCATAATATCCATAGGAAAAGAAATGTGCTGAGTAAGTAATTGGTGCTTAGAGTATCAGAGTCTTGATTTAGTAGGTTGTCAAAATGGAAAGGAAGTTCCCCACTAATAGTAAACTTAGGGGACATAAGGGGTAAAAAGGTTAGAAAGTTTGGTACTGAAGCCATCATATGGACCTTTGTGTCTGTAAATAAGTGCTGTTATGAGGGAGAAAATCGCACTGTTGTTGTGGTCAATGATTATGCGGTTGAGGCAAGGAAGAACATGCGTTGTGGTAATACCACACAAGAGAGAAATCTAATAAATAATGAAAGTCTCCCCCATATTTGTCTGAGTGGTCTGCAGATTATATAGGTTTATAGAAAAAATGTCAGTTGTAGCAAATGCAATGTCAGGGCTTAAGTCTGAGTGCAGTCAGATTTTCGTGCTAACCAATTGTGTGAATTTAAGTTAACTGATTCCCAGATAGGAAGGGACTTCTGGTTTATGTGATCACAATTAGGAGAGTGCAAAGTGTTAATGTCTGGTGAACAGTTGTCCCTCTTCCCAGATTGAAGATAAGACTGTAGGGCAAGGTGGTTTTAAAGTAGAGATTCTGCATGTAAGGTTGCTAATAGGATTCTATAATGACAGCGGAGGAATGAACAGGGACGGTTCCTCCTAAAGAGTGGAGGAGTGTCGCCCTGCCTGCTGTGCGTATGTCAGGCAAACACAAATAAATAGAATTACACAATAATGCCATTTTATTTAGCCACCAGTTCACGCTGAAGACTGCAATTGCTGGATGACTGCTAGCCCTTTCAGTGCGCATATCAGGTTGGCCGGCTGACTTGCAACAGCTAGCCCGACATGTGCACTGTACACCCAGCAATCCCAGGGCTGTCAAATAGCCAGGGGATTGCTGGCACAGGCTCCCACCCTCAAAATGAGCACTGGGTTAGCCTGCTACCACCAATCCTGGAGCTGCTCTTGTGCTGAAAACAGCATGATAACAGGCCCAGGATTGGTTTGGTTTGCGTTCCACTATGCAGGAAGGAAGTCCCCCCATTCCTGCTCATGGACGCTCGGGGAGAAGTGCTGCACTAGGGAGGTTAGCCACAAAATATGGTGAGTTTGGTGCCACCACGCCCCACCATATTTTAGTTCTGCAGGCTGCCACTGGATGACGGTCACTAGATCTGCCATCATTAAGGTTGTGATGGACTCGATTGGAGTATCGTATTCGGCCACGGGGTTCTAAGGGCATACTTTTCTGGTTCCTGGTGTATTTCAGGGGTAGACGGGGTTTCCTTTGCCA